>NC_141143.1:152701189-153020563 GCF_053477565.2 Lygodium microphyllum
TTTTCTAACTCACTTACCTAACTTATAATCTTCTCTTATGGGGCTGCATTGACTCTATAGGGTGGCTTATTATGTGGCCTACTTCTAAGTGTAAAACCTATGCCATGATCTTCTAGCCTTTCAAGCGGTAGCTACCCTGGAAGTGACCAAGAGAAACAATCAGTATACATTTTCAAAAACAACATGCGATCCTTCTCTAACTTAGACATGTTTTTAACATTCTCAATAGCATCTTTATCCTTAGTAAAAACCAAGTATGCTAAAATATTATTTTTCATTACTTTAGAAATGGCAACTATTGATACAACATGAACTAATTTACCTTTCAAAATTACATCAAGTATGAGAGCCTTTCCCTTATGCTAAAAAGTAATCTGTTTTCAACGAGTCAATCACCACATACATACAGTGATACCATGGCATACCAAGCAATACATCACAGCCCTCAAGTGGAGCAATGAAGAACTCTTCATTGTCCACATATTCCTATATATGCAACCGAAGCTTTCCAATAAGCAGTGTGACGGGCTCTGCATCGCCTTTATATGTCATCCCAACTTTCCCCATGGATCCTATCTCATCCTCTCTGATGCCTAGGTGGACTGCCATGTCTACAAAGCTGAAGTTGGTTGGTGTACCATTATCAAAGAAAATCAATGCATAAAGATCTCTAATTTTGCCACATGCTTTACACAACTCAGTCGCATCATCATTAGGTTAATCACTAACAACATTGGGCACTAACCCCACCGATGTTTTGGGCTTCTTTCCTTTAGAATCTTCCTAATTTTCTGATTTTCCAACTTGCAGCCTATTAGAACAGTCCCTCACAATGCAACCCTCTTGTTCACAAATAAAACATTTGTTTGCAGCGATCAATTCCCCACATTGTGCCAATGTTTTCGAGCCCTTTCTTTGTTGTTTTGGCCTCTTTATTTAGATCTATCTTTTTTATCAGCCTTAAAACAACTTTTTTTTTCGAGTTCTCCTCACTCTCTAGAAAGCCCGAATCCTTCCCACACAGCAAAGCATCGACTATAGCAACAATCTCTATGAGTTAAGACATGCTAGACACGGTGGATTTAATTCAAAAATCCATGATTCCTTTGGACAGCCCACAAACATATTTTTCCACTTGCTCATGAAGGGGTACGAGGAGATAAGAAGTAATAGGCAACAATGCATCCCAAATCTCCTTATTATATTGCTCCAAATTCTTACGTTCCTCAGCATCCAACTTAATCCAAGCTGTCATAATGTTCACCTCAAACGTACTTGTCAACAAATTCAATGCAAACATTTCCTTGAATTGTATCCACATTGATGGTGCTCTACCTTGCATTAAAAGACCATTGCAATGCATTCCCTTTCAAGAAAGCGGTTGCCTTTCAAATCTTCAAGGACTCAATGAAGTTTCCCCTTGAATAGGCTGCATCAAATTGTTGAATGAAAGTCCAAGCTTTCAGCCTATCTTGTACACCACTGAAGAACTCAAACTTCACTGCTTTTCCACCCTCATCATAGTCTTTTGCTATCCCTTTTGGTGTCAAGTTGTTATACGCTGGCTACTGCAAAAAGGATGCACTCACTGAATTTACATCAAAACCAACACCAAACGAGCATTTGCATGACCAGCATTCATTCCTTGAGCCCCATAAGCGTTCAAGGATGCAGATGCATTACCAAACATGCTACTTTATGCCCCAAGCATCAAGCCAATGTTGCATACATAGGATTTTGCACATTTCCAGCCATACCGAAATACATTGGGCCTTGCACACCATGCACTAGCTAATACATACCATAGGGATTTGTGCCATACATTCCCGTATGCGGTCCCTATCCAACCATAGCACGAAAAATCATGCTTCCACCAAAGTATTCTAGCTGCCCCATCATAGCATGCATACCCGGCTGTCCAAAACCCATTGGATTAGCACTTCCATGATGGCCTTACATTTGCAATCCTTGCCCCGCAGGTATCAATTGTTTTGTTTCATTTGCATCTTTGGCAGCTTCAAATGAAGGCTTTGGCATTACCTTAGATACACCTTGCTGTCCCGAAGGTGTACAAGATTTCTTCTTCTTGCCCTTGCTGCCCTTCTTCGGAGCATTCAAAAATCAGGCAAACCAAGAATCCTTTGCCAATTCAACAAAGAGATTTGCTATTGTCCTCATCTAGTTCTTAAGCTGGTCATCAAATTCATCTTCACTTTGCTGGTCATCAGCCTCCTTATGCCCTAAAGACTGCACATCTTGCCCAACAGCAACATTTTCAACTTGCTATCCATGGACTGAGCCTTGTCCAATGTCACGCATTGCATTTCCTTCATTCGCATGTGAATGTTCATACTAAGAGGCATCATCACTGCTTGATTGCATCTCACTGTATAAAGACATATTGCTATAATTTCTCAGCTGAGAGCAAAAATCAGCACTAGCATAAAGCTTTGGCTTGCAATCACCTCGGGCCCACCAAATCAAGGGATTGAGTGGTATCCCAACAATGGAACCATGAAACCAACCTTCCTTCTTGGAAAGGGTGGTAATTCCCCAATTAAGCACTAAATTACAGCAATCAACAAATGAACATAACTTAAAATGCAAAAATTACCTTGATAATCTCAAACATTAGACAACTAGTTGGCCCCAAAACCAACACCCCTTTAAGTATTTCTTTACCTCAATTGCTAAAGGAATGAGTACAAGCTGAGATTCACAATCTCCTTTGCTATAGCAACAATCAACAATCAATTCGGGCCAATTGCCCCTTGATTTTTCGCCCACAACTTACACAAATGGAACCACCAACTCGCCAAATGCTGCCCCAAATTACAATGAATGGGCTAGCATTTGAATTTCCTGACAATTACACAAATTTCACGTGCTGAATTCAGTGTATGATGCCTTCACCAATTGCCACATGTCCCAAGCTGGCTGTCAAAGCCTAATTTTTACAAAAATTTAGGGTTTACAGCAAAGATTTGTCTGTTGACCACCAAATTTAGTTGATATCTACTCAAAATGGCTGAGAAATGCTGAAGTCTCTAGATAATGGGTTGGAGGAGGTGAGAGAAAGCCAAGATGAGAGAGAGATCTAATTTTCTTTGCGAGAAAACCCTAAATTCTGCCTATTGCTTACTCCAGTCTGCATTTAATGCAATCACCTACTACCAAGCACCTCCAAAATACTGTCACCTGGTCAACAATGTCGTTGCTAACCCCTGGAAGGTGACTCCTTGCAGTCCCCTACCTATTGAGGCTCCCAAATGTCTATCTTCTACAACAAATTATTGTTCTTTGATCATAAAATGAACCAACAATGCTCTCGCTCTCTCGCTCTCTCTCTCTCTCTCCAAGTTGTAAACTAATTGATTGACTGAGCCGTAGCCCCCAATAATGTTTTCTCAATTTGCATGGGTATTTTTTCCAAGAGGCAGCCTTCTAAACCCATTTTTCAACATTATCTAATCATTTAATTAATTTTCAAAATTAAATAATCCTAAAAATAATTTCAACCCTTGTGACCCTACCCAAAATTAAATGTGCCAATCCATAATTAAATTGGCTAGGCCATTTGCAACCTAGAGGGGTCCCAAACCTCTGTTGACCCTTAGACCGGTATTAATTAATTAATTAATGCTAGTTCCTAGTATCACCACCGACACTTATTTGCCAAACCACTGCCCAAGGGTCCAAACTCCAATCTAATACCAATTGACCAATAGAATCTAGTCGGTATAACTTATCACAATTTCTACCTTGACACCCACTGCATTCTCGAGGTCCTTGGTTTGTTACCATGGAATATTTGCCATGTGCATCACATGTGCTTAAACAACCTTGCATATTTGATCAATAATTAAATCAAATGTTATCAACAAGATTAAAGCATCTCAAAATTTCATCTCCTCATGATAACAACAAAGAGTGAGCCTACCTACAAGCTAGAGTACACACAAGATGGAGGCAAGGTGAAGTGTTCCTGGTTTAATGAAGATGAAGACTATTCGAGGCGGATCAAAACAAATTTAATCAAATGTTATCAACAAGATTAAAGCATCTCAAAATTTCATGTCCTCTGTCATCATGACAACAACAAAGAGTGAGCCTATCTACAAGCTAGAGTACACACAAGATGGAGGCAAGAAGTGTTCCTGGTTTAATGAAGATGAAAACTATTCGAGGCGGATCAAAACAAAAAAAAAGAGCTATCCCAGACAACATACTTAGGCAACTTCGTAGATTCAAAGTTTAAAGTGCTAGTAAGAGCTTGTGCTCTTGCAGTTGATACTTATACAAATAACCAAATCACGATTATAACTGTTGTAATAAAGAGTTGAGGATCTCTCCCACCTTTCTTGGATTCTCTTATCTTTTGTTGTTATGTATATCAGGACAATGAGCCTTTACACACACTCTCACAATCCTTGCTTTTGAGCAATTGGGAAGGATGGTACAATGTGTAGGAGAGGGATGCTCCTCACAATCAGACTAGAGGATGGAGTGTGACTCACTTGCAAGTATGTGAAAAGTGCATTGATGCCAACTCCGGTAGCAAAGCGCAATGGTGCTAGCGATACACATCTAAGTAGCCAATGATGGTTAAACCAAAAATGTGGATCATAAACAATGTGACCTAAAATAGCATATTCTACAATGGGTCCAAATGAAGACTCTAAATTGAATATAGACGAATCTACATGTCTATTTACAATAGAGAAAATGACAAAAATTAAGAATGGAAACATACTACAAGGGAGTTTCGAAAACAAGGGAAACAGAAACGGCAAAAGACAAAGATTCTAGAGTTTTGGCCTATTTTCGAAACAAGGGGAGGAGTTTCAGATTTTAGCATTAAACCAATACATAGATACTTAAATACATCAATGCCCACAATAACATCTTTTCAACTTTCACACAAAACTTCAAGCCTTCATGTTACATGATTGATGAAGTTCGAACATACTACAACTTACATCATGCATGATCATTACAAGATTGAAGAATAACATGTGAGAAGAAGAAGGAAAAGGTAGAAGAAGAAGAAGAAGAAGACAAAAATGAAGAAAGAAGAAAAAGAAGAAGAACAAAGAAGATAGAAGAAAACTATGAGATTTTACACATATAGAGTACAATGCACATAATGTAATTCATCATAATTCATGATCCTATACAATGCAAATGGAAATTCAACATAGCATCAACATATACACACATCATGGTCCATTCTTCATGATAGTATTAACTTTAATTACAGACGAAGCTATCAATATATACATGAATCATGGCCAACAACTCAAGAAAAAATTTTGCAATCAATGTCAATGTCCACGTTAGTGTGTCAAATGAATCCATGACAAATGTAGGCATTTTTCCTCGTATGGCTTTTTTGGAAATTTAAAATAGGAGTTTCATGTGTTTCTCAAACACCTAGGTGTGAAATGAGTTTCCTAACCTTATGAAATAGGTTTCTTGGCAACCATGACACTGGCCTTGATATAATATGAAGATATTCGAGGATTTGCAAAGAAAAAATACTCAAAGTACAAATAAAACTAAAACATTGTGAGTATAGGCAAGAATGCGAAAGGAAATTACAGAATATTATGAATGAATAAATGAGTGAATGGAGAGAACATGATTTAGATGGAGCTCAAGAAGCAAAGATGTACAACCATCACTATCTCTCATGGGAGCAGACTAACAGAGAGTGCCAGAGAGTAAAGTGACTCATACTTTGAGGACCAATCCCAATACCACCAATCTGGAATAGAACCCGATTGGAGCTGAGGGTAATGCCATGCAGCATCATGGGCTAAGCCCATGATGTCTATGACTGAAAATCTAATGTTGAGTGCTGAGGACAGCAGGGTGGCAGGCTGGATGTCAAAATGCAGCAATCTTTGGGGCAGAAACAGCAAAACACGACAGTGTACAGCCTGGAATAGCCTTTAGATGATGTCCATGTTGAAGAATCTGATGAAGAGTGTGCAGAATTATCAAAATGCAGATCTCCTTATGATGACATCAGCAAATGCAGAAACTCCAGATGAAACCACAGATCAGGCTGAAGGTTAACCAGCTGGGAGTCACATTGTCAGGCTAGAAACAGTCTGCAGAGGTTAGGAATCAGGCTGCCTACTGTCTGGAGGTGTCAACAATGCAGTAGATACAGTCATCGCAACTGCAACAAGGTTCGAGAGCCTTCATATTGCAGCAAATCAGATCATGGGTGCTTGCCGCTGGAAAACTTGGCAAATGGATGCCACATGCCAGCTGGCAGCAGTAGGAGGAGGTGTGGATGGCGATGACAGCGAGTGTGGATACAAGGGATGAAGAGAGGTGCACACACTGAATCAACTATTGGAGCGAGAAGAACTCTCGTGCCTTGTTCAAAAAGCAAAAATGCCTTTTTGGGGTTGCTTCAATGGCCGAAACCAAAACAATAGGATAAATTAGAGGCAAGTTATGGCAGCTCAGTGTTGGCATTCATTGCCTTTGGACTAAATAACCAGCCAAATACCACTGTTTTTTTTTCATCCCACCAAAGAAATACTTGTGTTAAAACTTGCCGATTAGAACTACCGTACCTTGTAAATAAGGCCTGCACTGCTAAGTTTTGTTGTAAAACCATGACCGAAAACTTGATCAAACCCTTTTTGGTGATGGTCGAATCTATCTCTTTCTATATCAAACACACCACCAACATCTAAAACAGCATCAAGTGAGTCAAGTACCTGCACCGGAATTGCATTAAAAATTGTCAACACCTCTCAACACACTGGGATGTTTTAGACTTAAACTTTTCAAGCAACATTCTAACTGTCAACATTACTCACACACTTTGATGCTTTTGGTCTAAACGTTTCAGTTCATGTTCTAATAGAGGCCTTCTTTGTTCACTGACACATCGCTATCTATCTAGAAAGTTTTGTGCGTGCATACAAAATGATTAGACATGTTTGAAAGGATAGGCCGCAATATTTTGAGAATCGAGCACTGTTTTTCTGCTCAGGTGAGAAAGACGAAAGCACACTCGGCTCTTTACGTACCGTTTGATCCCTGGTCCGGACAATCTCGGCTCCAGCGAATTTGCTGGTGAGGCGAATCATGAAGCATCCCAGAGCTTCGTCGCAATGGAAGGAACCATTGTGCGTGCCTACTCGCTTCGCCGAGGCTGTCTGTGTCATGGTGCAGAAAAAACACGATTTAGACAAGGGGAAAGAGTCCCTTGAAGCAGCAGCCAAGGTCGAGCTTCGGGAGGAGAATGGCGAAAATGTGCGGAGTAATATATGCTGTCGCACTGTTGCCAGTCCGAATAGTGATGATGCAGCCAAGCGAAACAACATTCGCAACTAGCGTTAATTTCGATCGAAGACCCTCAATGCAAGTTGCGAGCTTTCGTAGCCTAATTCCTTCATCGCGAGCTTTTATAGCCCTTCCGAAGCGTTTCTCACAGTCCCTCCCTTCAATTAGTGTAGGGGAGTGACTTACTCCACAGGCCGCCGGTCTATCAAGGCCACCTGGAGCACTACCTTCAGGACCCTTTTATGTATTGTGAGCGTGTGTTTCTAGTCCTAAGGGGTGGAGCTTTTCTTCTCTTTTTGCTTTTTGAAATATTGAAGTTATTTAGAAGTTCCTAATGATTGTTTCCATTAACCTATTATGTCAATGAGCTTTCAATGCAATTGCAAACCTTCAACATAGCATGTGCATATGAATTATTAGCATCATAAGATTATTTAGGATCATCCTTGTATAATAAGATGTTATCTATTTTTGAGATAGATGTGTATGCAAAAGCAACATGTGTCAAGTCATTGTGTGCATGAAAAACCATGAATTTTATTAGACATGCTCTCTCCAACTTTCCTTTGATGTCAATTTTTGAAAATTAAGTCATAGCTAGTAAAAACTTTTCTTTTGTCCTCTTTACTTGTTATCTATCATCGGACATGTGGTTATGCACATTATAGATGTGATCATATGGTGGGCAAAATGGTGGTGCAATATGATGGTTGGTAGATATTACCTAAAAACATGAGACAATTGTTGCTCCTAATATTTAGCCTATTCTCCTAAATTTTAGTTTGCTACCTCTACTTTATCGCCAAACTCATGTTGATTCTTTGCTTGCTTTTGCATCATCGTGAATTCATCTCTTTGTCATGTTGTTTGCAAGTCATATTGGAATCATACTCCATCCTAGAATTGATGTATGGTCGTATCCTCTATTATTTTGAGTTGATTTGGGCTTTAATAGTCTATATGTAGCCAATAACTTGTTATGAAAACCATTCATATTTTGAAAGTCATTGGATTTTATTAGAGTGTGTGCTTTTTGTTTCTTATTCTTGATGTGCTTTTTTATTCTACACATTGCTCTCCAAAGTGAGCCACCGAGAACACTTACGACAAGCTAGAGCCAATAACAAATCACCAACCAAGAGCAAGTGAGCAGTGAGTCTAGCACACAATGTGTGGGGTGCCAAATGGGGTTTTATTTATATAGGCTACAAGTCGAATGAGACTCGAACAAATGAGACTCAAGAGGATGAGACCTAAGAGGAATCACTACAAATGCATCATGAAAGAAACCCCAATAGCACGTTATAGAGTAGCATACATATTTCTAACACCCCTCTTAATACTCAATAAACCGTTTTGAGCAACAAGAGATATTAAAGAAGTTAACAATATGTCAAAACCATAAAAACCCTAGTCTTGCGTATAGATTGAATGTGCCTTAGTGATAGCACAAAGAAAGCTTCTTAGTATGAAGCATAGGATGAACAAACAACTCCCCACATGTGGTAGCTCACCAATGTCCAAGATAGTCCAAGAAAAATCTCTTCAAAGCTCCAAAAAGACCATCGAATAGTCTTCAACCACATGTAGCATTCAAAAGGTCACATAATGTCAAAGAAGTAGAATCTAGTCCCAAGCCACTAATCATGGCAATGACTACACCCATGATCACCTATCAAGAACCAACGTTCGATTTCTTACAAGGAAACAAAACCAAATACACCCAAGAGGCACCAATCCTCGAGGTACATGTCTGATATCTTTTGCAAAGGCAAACTCTAAAACACCACTTTTGATAGTCCCCCCACCCCTCTGACCAAGCAAATTAAGAAGTTATCACCATGATGCTAGAAAGGAAGCACTCCAAGGTGGGGGAAGGCCATATTGGTCATGTCATCATAGGTCAAAGGCTTCATCTTAGTTATTGTAACTAAACCTCCATGGGATGGGTTTTCTTTTGAGGACAATCTCAAGTGAGATGTCCCTTACCCAGTAGTGGTTCTCCTCCTCCTCCTCCTCCTCCTCCTCCTCCTTCTTTCCTTCCTTCATTGTGAAGGCGTTTGTGTTGGATATACCTTGCAACTTCACTTACACTTGCATTAATAACTCTTCACTGACACAACACCAACTAGATTTGAACATTCATAATCCATCAAATCTAGTTGGTGTTGTGTTCCAAAAATTCCTCATCTTGACACTTCATAATTTGTTTGGGATGTTCGTGCTTAGGTTATATACCCTAACCAATGCTTCACAATTTTTGGCTTCTACTAGCAAAAGTTAATGCCATTAAGCACATCTTTAGGATTTTGAAATGGAGGGGCCATGATGGAGATGGAATATCAATCATCTGAAAAGAATTTGTATTCAAACTCTATATATTGCAAAAAGGTATCTAATTATGAACCTTTGGGTGTGTGAACATGCCTATTAGAGTCTATATTTATTTAACCTTGATACTTTGTCTTTGGCCTTAAAAAGCCTTGATATCATTGGAGTGAATGACTACTACAATGTCTTGATTAGCAGCAATGTAGCAATGACAATACAATTTTCACAATGTACAAACCTCATCAATGCAACCATTGCAAACATGACAACCACCACTTATATCAAAATGCCAACCATGACTCATGCCAACTACTACCCATGTTGAACCAACCTATAAACCACAAAAAAAAACACAAGTATACAAAACACATAGGCATTCCTATGTAGTGCATCTAGGACAAAAATTTCTCACTTTTATGCATCTAGTAGCCATTAATACAACACAATGCATGAGACTATTAAGGGAAACCTAATACTCAATGTGCCAAGAATCAAGAGCCTACAGCCCTAACACCATGTTGGAAGGGTGGTGGGATCATGAGAAACCGGTTAGAAGAGAAAGTATACACCTACAACATCAAAAGATCATGTACTTAGTTAATAAGACTATGTAGAGACATAAAGAAGAGTAATGAGGAAAAATGGAAAGAAACTCAATATTGATGGAGATCACACAAGAGTTTCCCTAAAGTGAGCCACCTAGAACACTCACAAGCATTGGAGCCGAGAGTGAAGCACCAAACAAGAGCAAGTGAGCAATGAGTGTAGCACACAACACTTGCAAACCAAATAGGGTTATCTTTATATAGGCTAGAAGAAGGACAAGACATAAGAGGACAAGACTTGAGAGGAGTCACTACAAGCATTTCATGATATAAACCCTAATAGCACTTTATAAAGTAGCACACATATTTCAAACACAATGTGCCTCATATGGATGGAAGTGCCATTGTGGATGTTGGTCTTTTGAGCTAAGATTACGACATCTCCATCTAATGAAGTTATGGATGATGAGTTTGAGCAATTAGATGGGAATACTCTAGTGGAAGCATCTTCAACACTAGACTCTAGTGTAGCCATTCTAACACTTCTACCATAGGCATCCCTAATTTCTATGTTGTAGACAGCTCATATTTATGTGCTATAAATATATAAGCTTCTATGCACAAATGAGGGCAGTAGATTTAGAATGATATAGTCATCTTTAGAGAATGCATGGGATCTAAGAGATGTTGAGATGGCAAGCTCAACACATGAGGATATTGACGATGGATCGCTTGGTTAGATGGGTTTGCACATCTACACTTAGCACGTTGGTAGTCATTATGATCCTCACATGACTAGTAACTTATTATATTTAGTTTATTGCACCTACCTATAGTTGGCATAGTTATAGTACCAGTCGATTAGTATAGTTAGTTATGCATTGTTTGACTTCATAGGCCACTTTCCTTTATGTTGTATCTTATCTATACTTTATGTACATTGTATTGTGTGAGGAAGAGAAAGAAGAAACCGGAAAGAAAACGCATTGGCCTCCATCTCTCTTATTGTGTTCTTGAGTGAGCTTCCTCTTATGTGTATGGTGTATGTTTGGCGCAGCAACTCAATCAAGTCTCCCCACCACGTGATTCTTGACATAGTATCAAAGTAGTGCCACTAAGAGAGATTGATTTTGAAGGCCAAAGTGAAGGAGAAGAAGGAAGAAATTGAGTAAGCAAGCAACGAGTAAGAAGCTCTCCCATTCTTCTACTCTTTCTCTTGGATAGTGGATGTGAAGGCACTAGAAGCATGGCAAAGCAAAAATCTCAAATTGTTGTGAGATGTGGTGTATATACATTTTGTATGTAAGCCCTACCTACTGCTTTTTTTGCCATTTGAGATTGTTTCAAGTCCTATTTTAGACTCGCAAGGTTGCGGACAGCATTCTCAAAGCATACTATAATTTCAGTTGTGTTGACTAAAAGTGGGTGCATATGTTACAGATTTCAAATCTGTAAGTTTTGAGGTGGCAAACATAAGTTCTATATGCAAACATGTTGAAAATTACATGTATTGTTGAGTAATCACTTAAAAAGGTTGCTTAGTGTAGTGATGTGTACTTGTGAAAGGTTGTACAAGAATTGCTTGTTGTTTTGTATCATTCTTGTGATAATGGTAGAGAATTGAGAAGCTAGACAAGAACAACTACCCATTATGAAAGTTTCATGTGACAAACTTTCTTATTGGAAAAGGCCTTTATGAGTTCGTTTTATATGAAGAAAATGAGCCAGAGCTTAGTAATCATGTGACTACGTATAAATTAAAGGCGTGGAAATAATGGAATGCAAATGACAAAAATGCAATGTATTGGCTATCTACATTTATTGATAATACTATGCTAAGACATATTAGAAATGCAAAAACTTCACATGCAGCTTAGACAAATTTTGAGAATATGTTTTTAGTAAATATAAAGGCACAAAAGATTCAATTCAAGCAAGAGTTGAATACTTTGAAGAAAGGAAAAATAATGTCAATGAGTACGTTTTGAAGGTGAGGAGCATTGCAAATGCTTTGACATTAATTGATGTAATGCCTGATGATGATGATTTGGTTTCATTTGCTTTGGGTGGCCTTAATAATGAGAAGGCCTGGAAATCATTTGTCGCTTCTGTATACAAATGAAGCCATTTCTAGATTTTGATGAGTTGGTCTCTCTCATGATTGCAGGATGACTCATCTGGAAAAAATGGTGAATGGGTCCAAGCATTTTAATCAGGTTCAGGAAGGAGACGTGGTAGATCCTCTTCAAAAGACCATGGTATGGGACATGCTAGCGATAACCATCAAAATAGGTTAAATCAATAATTCAATGAAATGCAAATTTTAGAAGGCCATGGAAACTTTAGAGGCAAGGGAGCTCTAGAGAAAGAGGTGGATGGTAGAATAGAGATTACATTGCAACCCATTGTTATGCTAAGAAGGATAATATGTTCAGTGGTAAATTGGAGCAAGAAAACTATGCATATCTTCATGACAAAATGAAGATAAAAATGAGTGTTTGTTTGTTATGCAGCATAGGATGAATGCTATTATAGGAAAGAGAACACATGATAATGTATGGTATGCCAATTCAAGTGCATCTAATCATATGACTAGTCATGTTGAATGATTTAGAGAAATGTAGGATTTACAAAATCCAAGTTATATGCAGACAAGTGATGATTCATGCCACCTGATTTCACACATTGAAAATGTTTCCTTGTCCTTGCATGATGACGAGACAAAGAATCTATCAACTATATTATATGTGCCATCAATCACAAAGAATTTAGTGTCTATTGGTCAAATGGTAGAGTAAGGATTACAGGTTTGATTCAATGCAAAAGGTTATTTTGTAGAAGACTTTAATGATAATTGTAGGTTGGTCTTAAAAGAAAGTAGAGTTGGCCGCATGTTTACTTTAGATATTGGAATTCTTACAGTGAATGTTGCTATGTATGCTAAAGAAAAATGAGTGATTGAAAGTATTGAAATATGGCATAAACGTATTGGACATACAAATGTGCCAAGGCTCAAATTAATGCAATCCAAAGGATTGGTTACAGCGCTACATGTTTTTAGAGTTGCAAAATTTCATAAAGTGTGTGAAGCATGCCAATTTGGTAAGTAGGTAAGATAACCATTTTCACATGATAGAGATAGAAGCAGAAACGTACTTGATGTTATGCATAAAAATGCTTGAGAGCCTACATAGAACATATCTCTTAGTGGCAACAAATACTTTATCATGTTTATTGATGATTGTTCAAGCAAGCTATGGGTATATTTCATGAAGAAAAAGAATGACGTATTTGAGTACTTCAAAACTTTTAAGGCTGATGTTGAAATAGAAACATGCTTGAAAGTTAAGTGCTTGAGGTCAAATGGAGGGGAGAGTGCCTCTCTAATGAGTTTAGTGAATTTTTGAGGTCTCATGGGATAAATAGATAATTTACTTTTTGCATGTATACCCCACAACAAAATGGGGTTGCAGAAAGAAAAATAGATATATTGCAGAAGTTGCACATGCATTGATGACTGAAAAGAATATGCCAAAATATTTTTGGTGTCTGAAGTTATTCATACTTCTTTCTATATTATAAACAAAGCTCCCATAGTTGTAGTTCATGGGATGACCCCCAAAGAATGCTTTACAGGCAAGAATTTCAATGTGGCACTTGAAAGTGTTTGGCTGTATTATATATGTTCATGTACTAGATGAGCTGCAAAAGAAGCTTGATCCAAATGCTAAAAAATGTATTTTTATTGGATACTCTTTAGAGAAAAAAGGGTATCGTTGTTATATTGCTGTCAATCACAAGTGAGTTCAGAGTGAGTAGGGATGATATTTTTAATGACATGAGTAGTTGATATGCATCTAGTGGTGATGCATTTGATGATAATGATGATCATGATAGCTATGTGCAGAAAAAAAATCAAGAAGCACGAAGACTTTGTGGACTAGAAACATCATCTGATACTACATCTATAGTTAGCCCTTGGTTTGGGAGACTGAGTAGCCCCACATCTTCAAGTACATCTATAAGTGTTGCAGGTAAAGACAAAGGGGAAAAGAAAGTATTGGATTGTAATGATGCATCTACTAGTCATTTGGAACTCAATGGGGATTCCAATGGTTTAGAGAGTTTGGATGATGAGCTTGGTATTCCTTCAGTCAAGACACTAGGTATACATACAGTACATGGAAATGTAAAGGCTCCACTAAGTGATCCAATAGTATCTAAGTCTAACAAGGTCACATACCTTGTTAAAAGATTTGGTTTTGAAGATTATGCAGCTCACCATTATGCTTATATGATAAAGGCGGTTGAGGATGTTGAGTCCACTTGCTTTGATGATGCTATTGGTCATGCTCATTGGGATATAGCAATGGATGAGGGGATGGTTGCATTAGAAGCCAATAAGACTTGGAATCTTGTACCATTGCCTAAGGATAAGAAAGCTATGGGCTATAAGTGGGTTTACAAAATCAAGCATATTTAGATGACAACATGAGTAGCATACAATTAGTTAGGAACCTAATGTTTCATGCTATGATAAAACACATTGAGGAGCATTACCACTTTGTGAGAGAGAAGGTACTTGTAGGAGATATTAACTTGGTATATGTTAGTATATGTGTGCAAATAGCTGACATTTTTACAAAGGTATTGGGTGCAAAGAAGCTTCGAAGATTTCTGAGCTTACTTGGAGTTGCAGAGATATAGTTGAGCTTGAGGGGGAGCATTGAGATGGCAAGCTCAGCACAAAGGTATTGGGTGCAAAGAAGCTTCGAAGATTTCTGAGCTTACTTGGAGTTGCAGAGATATAGTTGAGCTTGAGGGGGAGCATTGAGATGGCAAGCTCAGCACAAAGGTATTGGGTGCAAAGAAGCTTCGAAGATTTCTGAGCTTACTTGGAGTTGCAGAGATATAATTGAGCTTGAGGGGGAGCATTGAGATGGCAAGCTCAGCACATGCAGATATTGATGATGGATCGCCTAGTTAGATGGGTCTGCATGTCTGCACTTAGCATGTCGGTGGTCATTATGATCCTCGCATGGCCACTGACTTATCACTTATTATATTTAGTTTGTTGCACCTACCTACAACTGGCACAATTATAGCACCAATTGATTACTATAGTCAATTACACACTATTTGACTTTGTAGACCACTTTCCTTTATGTTTTATCTTATATGTACTTTGTGTACATTGTATTGTGCGAGGAAGGAAAATAAGAAACCAACAAGAAAATGTATTGGCCTCCATCTCTCTTCTTATGTTCTTGAGTGAGCTTCTTCATACATGCATGGTGTGTGTTTGACGTAGCAACTCAAGCAAGTCTCCCCACCATGCGATTCTTGATAAGAGATAGAGTCATTGGCTTGCTACATGTAATACATGGTCACATAGTGTTTGATTTAGGCATAGGCCCCTTGACTTGAGGCAACTTGTAATTAT
The DNA here is from genome assembly GCF_053477565.2 of Lygodium microphyllum. Lineage (NCBI taxonomy): Eukaryota > Viridiplantae > Streptophyta > Polypodiopsida > Schizaeales > Lygodiaceae > Lygodium > Lygodium microphyllum. The sequence goes on from NC_141143.1 coordinate 152,716,820, forward strand.
GTGATTCAAGTACAAGATTCAATGTAAGAAAGGGATACAAGGCAAGACTTTGATACAAGACAAGATTGGAGTATGGAGAGGACTTATGTCACAAGAGCCTCACAATTAGCATTAGTAAGACTAAAAAGCTTGTAGTCCAAGATCCCTAATATACTAATTGATTACATCATAACTTTTCCAATGCACAAATTATCATATTTGTTCCTCTAAGACCCATGAATCAAGGATTTTGTATTCTAGATGATCATCGATCTCTAGGCATAGTGACTACAAGATCTCCCTAGGATCATGGAGTTATAACATGGTTCTAAGATAGAAACATGATAAGCTAGACAAATCAAATATGGTAGTTGGAGTTATTAATTAGTTCAACTAACTTGGCTAATAATCTTGAAAGGCCTAAGTTGTTAATAATCCAATCTTTGTTATGGGTGTGATGAAGGTAGATCATGGTGAAGAAGCTAAACTAGATCTCCAATCTTGTACAAGGAATGTTTCATACAATGTTGATTTGCATTGTTACACAAAAGTTTGTTGATTACTTAGTGTGGTTGATAAGTCTAAGAGAGGTTGAGATGTTACCCATGAGATTGAAGAGCCCTATTCAAAATTGGATATGAATTTCAGTCCATGATTTTTGAGATAATGTCATCAAGCAATTCATGGTAGTGATCAATGTTTTCAAGGAAGATCCTTGTTGTTCCTTACCCCTTGATTACTTTGGTTGTTAAAATGAAATGCACCACTTTTGTAAACTTGTCATCCACCACAAAAATGGAGTCAAAATCCTTAGAAGTAGTAGATCTATTATGAAGTCCATGGATATTAATTATTATGGATGAGCTCTTTGAGTAGCTTCCATGTTTTAGGCCACCAAAAATCCCATGTGATTATTTAAATTGTCCATTTACTCAAGTAATGTTCTATTATTGGAATATGATTTTTTTCTTGGAGTATTTACAATTTGGCAGCTTTTGATGGTAGGTAGAGAAGATCCTTGTAGTAGTAGAGGGATTTTTGACTTCCTCAAAATCTCCTAGACTTTTTCCTCTTTCTTGTTCTCATTGGAATTTGATGTCTCAAGCAAAAAATCATGGCAAGTTCTTTCTCTACTTAAAGAAGGAAGGCAAAGTCATGGGGCATCTTATTGGTTATTGCGTGCGACTTGAATCAACATAGCTTTCAAAGCATTACTTCTTGTTGATCATAGGTTACATCCCTTTTATGCAAGGTAGGATTAACGTGAGAGAGTATCTAATTTTCATTGTTGGTTACTAGGCCAATAAGAAAAATCAAACTTTGGAAGTTACTCTATCTAGCTTGGTGGTGGTAGGATTTGGGACATCAGGAAGAAGTACTCTAGATTTTGATGATATGTATATATATTGTAACCTTTTGAGGTGCTCCTTTAAGAAGGCATGGCCAGGTTGCAAAGGAGTCAATAATAGCCAAAAGCTTCTTATCATGAATCTCGGGAAAGTATCCAAGTCTCGATATTCTATACGAAAGGATGGCTCTAGCACCAAACTTGCTCATAGGTTTTATGGGCCCTACAAGATCTTGAAGCGTATTGAAAACTTGGCATATCGATTGGAAATTTCCTCTTTTACTAAGATTCATAATGTATTTTATGTTAATAAGCTCAAACCCTTGAGTAAACCCTAAAACTATCATACCCACTCTATACAAGGATGCTAAAGATAAGGAGGGGGTATAGACTAGAGGCTCTTATCATCGAGGCAAGCTAGCCATGGAGACCTATAGTGCATAAGCAAACAAGGCTAAGCCACAATGTCTACTAGGTTGTAGATGGAAACCTCTTCTTAAATGTGTATTGAACCTAATTCCATGCAAAAGGGACCTAGGTTTGGGAGAGAAGGTTGAGGAGAGCACCCATTTTAACACAACACCAACTAGATTCAAACATTCACAATACAAAACATAGAGTTACACATGTAGTTTCCCAAAGCTTGAAATTCTCGTGCATTGAGCCTCATACCTCCCTTTCCTCTATTCATGATATTCCCATTTGCAACATACATTGCATTCCTCGATAGCAACTTCCTTTGAGAAGAAAAGGCAAAGTCTTGCTTAGGTGTGCTTTACTATTTGGTAATGACATCAATACTATTAACCCCTCCTTCTAACTTCAATCATATGAGTACACTTACTCTTCTTTACTAACTATACTCCCCAAAAATCCCCTTATGCTTTGGTTGTTTAAACTATGTCTACATCATCTAGCTACCTATTAATAGCATATTTATCCTCTTTTCTAATGAACACATGCACACACACATACACACGTATACACACACATTTGTTTAGCTCCTTCACATTTGTATACATACTGACATATCTAAGTACAAATATGCACACACATGCTCATTATAAATAGTATAGATATATTTAAGATTACTATAGCATACATGTCCTACTCTACTTCATTGTCTTAGCTTATTCTTCTACAATATACACCTTAGTATAGCTATCCAAAAATAGTTGCTCTACTTACTAATTTATGAATCTATATTGACCCATCCTCTTCACATACTCACTCTTAGTAATTTTCCTATGGTCATTCTACCCACTATATACAATCTCATAATCATACAACTAATGCATAAGCTTAGTCTACTCTTATTCTATTCCTCTAATAATTTTATACTCATATATATATTCTCTGAGATAGATACCCTACTAGCTAATACTTTGATCCACCCTACTATTCCACTGCTTGTTGCAATTCTACCCGATAAATATAAGAAGAAAAACCCACCAATCCTATGAAATTTTAACAACTCTCATAAGCAATCACAACTTTCATAATGTTAGGTTTTCTACAAGACAACTGGATCGATTCATCTTAAGAGACAAAAAGGCAACTTCTATATACCACAACAATTATGTCTTCTTTTGCTTCAAACTAGGTACTATTCAGATGGTGCGAATGGGATAACAACCGAGGTGGTACCTCGACACCTGCAACCCATTGGTACTTCTTAATCCTCGCTAACTAGTGTCTCTGGTTGGTTTTGCCGGTAATAAGTAACAAGGCCACCTCTTCACCATGTACTTATTATTGTGCCTTGGAAAATGCAATCTTCAAATTTTATGTTGCAAAAAAATGGTATATTGTAATATTCATCATGCTTTAGGACTCCCATGATTATTCCTCTTACTAAATATATCTTATTGTCATCCCATATGTATTCAACTAAGAAATGTAACCATCGTTCCTCAAAACTTTATTTTGCTGCCATTATATCTAAAAGTTGGTAACCAATGAATTATTCATGATATAACACACACACACACACACACACACACACACACACACACACACACACACACACACACACACACACACACACACACACACACACACACACACACACACACACACACACACACACACACACACACACACACACACACACACACACACACACACACACACACACACACACACACACACACACACACACACACACACACACACACACACACACACACACACACACACACACACACACACACACACACACACACACACACACACACACACACACACACACACACACACACACACACACACACACACACACACACACACACACACACACACACACACACACACACAGAGGGGCCTTTGTTGTCTTCGATGGGATCCACCATCATAATCGCCCCTTGAATTTAAAAAATGCTCATATTCATGCCTAGTAGGGTGGCCACCACCACCATGAGGCACTTCTTGGTAGTTATAGAAGAGAAAGCATATAAAGTTTTCGAAAACTCCACCAATTAGTTGGCTTGTTTGAGCCTCATATAAAAACCATATTGCCAATGAAAAGTAGTTGTCTTGTAAACCAAAAGTGCAAAGTTTCCTCTTATTACCCTATTGTACCAACATATAGCAACTCAAAAACCTTCAAGGCCTTAAGTGGAGACTTCTCAACCAATGTTGAGACCATCCCAAGTAATCTGTAGTGCACACAAACTTGATGATTTAATTGCATATTTTTTCTCCATTGCCAATTTGTGAGCCTGAAATTCAAAATCTCATCAATGCCCAATGGATGATGTCTTCAACACAAACAAACTTGATGATATCATTATATATTTGCTCTTCATCGTCAAATTGTGAACTTGAACTCTAGAAGCTCGTTAATGCACAAATGGATGATGTCCTCCCTAGTTCAACATAATGTGCTCTACAAATTGCTCCTAATGTTTTACCTTTTATTAATCAAAATTGCAAGCTGAAATTGGGTCATATGCTTGGAATGATACTTGCTATGGTTCAATAACATTAGCTTTTCTTATGATCCTTTGAGTCATCTATTCACAATATCCCTTGACAACAACCTCAACTTCTCGATTCCTTCAAGGCGGTCATTAGATTTGTTTTTATAATGATCACTCCCAAACATTCAAAAATTTTAAGCAAGAATGCAACTTTTGCAATCTTAGTGAGCTCAATTATTATAGTGGCTAAGAAGAAAGGCATGGTATAAGTGGTCTAATGTGGGAATGCAAACTTTGCAAACTTAGTGAGCCAAATCTTAAAAAAATAGCATGTTATAGGTTTTGGGTCCATCTCTATTTACATGCTCATCAGTGTATGTGTAGTTGCCATAGTAGATGAAGCTGAAGATCAACACAAATGCAACGATCTCCTCTTATGGATAATTTATTGTTAGTCCATCCATAAGTTGCTTAAGAGTAGTTCGGATAGGAGGTGTACAAATTCATGAGAGATGCAATTGGTCAGCACTACCAAATGCCATTCAATGGGGGAAATCTTATGTTCATGAGGATTACAACATCAGTAATCATGTTTGATATGACCATGTCATAATATTGTTGTTGATGTATGTCTAGGAGTTACAACAATAAGCCATCGATGATGTAGGTCCTATATGATGAGAGTAGGAGTAGAAAGCTATTATAAGAAGCCATTCTTAAATATAAATAGTAGGGAGATAATGAACATTACAACATAACTAAAGCACAAATGTGGTTGCCAAAAGTGCAATTATAGGCAAGTTTATAGTAGGATTAACATATATGTGTATACATGTAGTAGAAATGGAACTATTTTTAATGCAATTTTACACACATCCTTTAATGGGTATTTAGACATAGCTATTGGATTGTAAGAACTACTATTTATGCATCTTTAAATGCATTGTTAAGAGTGATTATAAATGTGAACATAGTTACTAGATTTTTCCTTGATAGCTTGTCTTTCAAAACTTGGACTAGTCTTACTAATCTCTCCTTTTCCATTGCTCCAAGTGTGTAAAAAATAACTTGTCAAAGGAAAAACTCGCAAGTAGATTGATACATAACAAATAGGTGCACCTTCATTACTAGGAACATCATCCATATACTAAATGGCTTTAAATGTTTGATATATTCCTGTAAAGCATGCAGAGATAGGGATCACATTCCACCATTTGTTATTCTCCATCATTGATTGAAAGACAACCTATTGAAGCATAAATAAAAACATGTTAATTACAATTTTATGAAGTGAACAAAATCAAGTTTAGTATTTATAGTATATATGGATATCAAATACATAAAATTTGGAAACATTTATCTACTCACATTGTTGTGATAACATCAATGTCCCATGTGTTCCTTTGATATAGCTTTGCAAAGTCGATGATTATAAAGCCATTGGCACGGTGCTTGATTGTTGCATTAGGGCACATGTTTCCACCACATCCTTAAGCCACTTAACATCCATAACATACACAAAGAAGGTTTGATAATCAAGCTTATAGATAACTTGGATCATACCATACTAATTATCCATGTTTCCATCAACTCTCTCAAAGCTAGCAATAGCTCCACAATCTTAGGTGTTCTAATTCTCATCAATCTTTTGAGTACAAAAAAAAAAAAGCTTGCCCTCACAACATATAGCATTTTATGTTATGCACTTTATCAAGAACATGATTAATCAATTGATATGTAAGTGATTTTCATGATTAATCAATTGATATATAAGTGAGAGACTACATGTATTTACCTTTGGCAAACATCCTCAAGCATATTTCCACTCGGTTGTTGTGACCTCCATCCCCTCTTCTCTTTCTAGTCTCTCCATCTCCTCATATAGCCAAATCCAGATCAAGCTCCCTTGGCAATGCTTTAGATGTGAAGGGTATGGCACATTGTACCCCTTGCATATGCAAAAGACCACCCTCTCCCCATGCCTTCTTACTTTGGCTTCTTCATACATCACCATCCATTGACTCATCACATCATTATTGAGCACACAAAAAGTAACATTTCCCCCTCCCTCCCATCGTATGACCTCCCCCCCTAATTAAATGTTTTTTTAATTAAAAAAAGAAATAATTCCCCCCTACTCACGCCGCCAACTGGCAGACAGCCCAGGGGGGGTTGTCGTGTATCAACGTTGGAGGAGGAGGGGGGGGTGTCGCATGTGTCGCAGAGGAGGCCAAGGGGGTGCCATGTGCCATGGAGGAGGCCAAGGGGGGTTGCCGCGTACCGAGAGAGGGAGGTAGGGAGGATGCTGTGTGCCATGGGATGAGGGGGAGGGCCCCCATACCTTACTAAATTCCCCTCCCAAGACCCTACAAAAAGGGCTTAAGCGTGGAGAAGGATGTCAGGGGAGGACTAGAGTTGGTGGCCCTATACACTGGCTGATTGAAGGGAAAGGAGGTTCATTGCTAGAGAGAGAGAGAGAGAGAGAGAGAGAGAGAGAGAGAGAGAGAGAGAGAGAGAACTCTTTGAAGAATTCCGAGCTTGCCTCTTTCTTTTCCCTCCTATTCTAGAAGGTTTTCACGGACGAATTCCCTCCACGAGGAGTCATCTCTCTCGTAACTTGGGCGTGTAGCCACGAAGGAAAAACCAAAATTATACGATGCCTCCCAAGCGAAGTAAAGTCCAACCGAATGCGAATCCCGCTTCAATCGATGGAGCTGTGGGTCAAGGAACCATTGCACTTGGTAATCAGGTGCATCCCATAAATCCTACCCTGATGGGAGGCCTTAAGAACATAGGCCAACTTCATTGGGAAGGGAGAAGTATTCGGCAAAGGTCTACGATAACTAACCACCATTTAGGTTGCATCATTCTATCATGTTGGAGACTGTGTTTATTTGCACTTTTGAACAAATAAATTGCACAAAAGGTTTTGCACTCATGCACACTAAAAAAATCAAGGATCTTATTGATTCTGCCCGTAATGCTTTAGATTATGCACTAACATTGGCATGCTTGAAGGTACTGAAAAATGGGTTGTTAGGATGCTTATGCGTATTCGTCATTAAGTGGAAATCATACTTTTTGCATCGTGAAATTGGTTAAACTGAAAAGGTAGGGGTAAAAGTTTGAGTCAAGTCCATGAGAGTCGCGAATGCTACAATAATTGGGTTAAGTATGTTTAGGTCATTGCAACAATAGGCCGGGTTTTGGGCTCTTATAATCCTTTAGAGAGATGTAGCTCGCACATGCATTAGGCCAATGACTTTGTGTTCCTCGTACAATAGAAAAACACAAGCCTCTATTTATAATTTGCATAAGTGCATTGAAAAGAAATTCCCAAGAGTAGAACTCCATATTGCATCATTGTCTTAGGAAAGACTTGCATTTAGATTACGCAGTATTACAGACGGTTTCAACGATACTGCTAGTGAGCCATCTTAAAGACAGTTAGAAGACATGCATATGAAGCATTAACCTTAATTTCTCAGGTAGTTCAATAGATAAATCCTATATGGGGCTTAACTCGACTTATTTAGGATTAAAGGTAATTGAGCCAATCTATTGTTACTTCATAAGTGGAGCATGAGACAAGTAAAACACTCATTGGTCTCTATTCCAAATTTGGCCTCGATAAAGCTGAAACAACCTTGAAGATATCACCTTCAACCATGATGAAATTTGTCGTTAATACAAGAGGTTCGAGTGTTGTTTCTTCCAATGAGAAGAACTTTGGATTAAAGACTAGCAAGCTAGGACAACTTCCATTCTGAGAAGTATCGGATATAGATCCAATTGCATAATTGCTCGCTCCTATCACACAAGAGTGGGGTCGGGAAGAAAGTATTCCCTAACCCTTGGAGGATATTGAAATTGCCGCCAAGGCAAGAAGGTCAAACGTTAAGTGTCAAGTTAAGGGACCCCCACCTTAGGAGATGTCTTGAGCACTCACATGCACCTTTGTTTGTGCTTGTAAATTTAGGAACATTGCTTTTATTAAAAAAAAGAGAGATTGCGTAACCCCAAACTCATAAATGAGCATAGTGAATCAGGTTGAAATTTTGGAGGGCGTGCCAAACCACCCCTAGCTGGTCGCCAACCCTAGCCAAGGGGGTTCTAAATAGCCGTGACAGGAACGTGGACCAAACCCGCCATGAGAGGTCTCTCCGCAGATTGGTTTGAACATAGGAGGATGATTGGATGCCAGGGGGGGCTCTGGCTGTAAATTCCTTGCCTCGGGGTCCTACTCAAACGATCAATGTGACTCGGGATAGATTTTCAAGGGGCCCTTATTACTGGTGCAAGGCGAAAACTTGGTGGAAATAAAGTGCATCCTTACGGATTGCGGATATTGTCCCTTTTGAACAAGATTTATATCTCTGATAAATTGCTAATATTACGTACTTCCAGGAAACTTATTTGAACTTGTTTTCATGTCAATGCCATAGGATTACGTGAATGAACCCTGTCCTTTAAAAAGGCTAATTAAGGAAGCTATTTTTACATGTCACACCTAAAAGTGAGAGGGCTAATTAGACAACTAAAGTACGCCAAGTGAGGGAAGTGGAAGGGCGGAACCCCCGATAGGTTTGTCCTATGGCAGGGTGGTCCCAGAGAAATGGGAGGCTTCTCACAAGGTTTTACTGAAGATCGATGCTTAGAAATTGTTAGGTTAGAACTTGATTCACGTCGTTTTAGGGACCGGAATGGGACTATGCCCTATGGGCAGAGAGGTGGAGCACTGCATCCCTCTTGTTTCCCTTTCTTTTTGAACCAAGTGCGACATGGGTCTGCTTCGGCTTGGGTATCTCTGCGTAAAGTAGGTTGTCCAAAACCCGATGCTAGAATGCTGTCAGGAGACCTTGTTCACTAGGGACTCAAGTTTCAGGTCGATCCTAGTGGGTTTGGTTGCAAACATTCCGTTGCGAGATGGACTCGAGAAACACTAGGCGACAAACCCCGTGACATTTCATGGGAGTGTCGGGTGCCATCACTTAGACTCGTGTCTGAATGGACCGCTAAAAACGTGCTTGGATAGCCGATAGGGCGGCACGTTACAGTTACCAACGACTAAAACAATTAGGAAAAAAATTGGGAAGAGGGAGGCGATGTTTTCAGTAGGAAATGTTTTTTTCTTTTCTCACTTGTGGATTGCTACCACTTCTAGACTTACAAGGCATTGAACAGGTTCCTCGTATTTCATATCATGTTCAGGGCAGCTAGGAACTTTTCAAGCTATCGCAGACGATTCGACACGATGGGGATCCTGGATTGGCTCTACAAGCCCTCACCGCTGTATGTGGAAAGGCGTTGGACTTGGGGCGCGGGATACTACTACATAGACGCCACCTGACTCACCTATCTTCAAAACAATCTAAAGAGGTTAGAGTGGTAGGAAGACTTGAAGATTATCAAGTTATTCATCTTCCATGAGGCTTGTGTGAACTCGACCCTACACGTCAGACGCCGGCAAGTCGAGCAACCGCTGCATTACGAGGAGGTGGTTGAAATTTTACCGATGGACAAAATTAAAGTAATGGGGTGAAATGAATGTCATGGCTATCAAAAACAGGGATTTTCTGAACTTCCCATGACTTATAGCTTCATGAGAATCCATTCCCCCAATCCATACTACTATTCTATCCCTGTAGCTGATTCCAATAGGGAATTATTAACCTGGCATTAATGTGACTCTTGAGAAGAAAATCATCTTAGCCAAACCCTATCTATCCCCAAATAATTGTACTTGAGGCTTACGTTTACCTATGGTTAAATAAGAATTTTATGTTCATTTGAATGGTTGCATAGTTGCAATGGAAAAATATGTATGCATTGATTTAAGTTGTATAGGGGTGTGCAAATGCAATCCTAACACGGAAAAGTTTAAATGGTAATCAGATACATCCCCAAGCATAGATCCAGAACCCTGTTACCACACTAAGCCTAGCAGAGATACAAGAGAAGAAGTTTCTTCTCAAACAAATTAAACCACCAGAATTTGATGGAAAAGGGAAGACTGTTGAAGCTGATGTTGAAATATGGATTGAATCCATGAAGGACTATTTTAGTGCAATCGGAACGGCAGCAACTGTGAACCAAGCCATGATTGCTAACCTCAAGCTCACCAGTGAGGCTAGGCTGTGGTGGAAGCAATGGTGTAAAGACCAAGTAGTCACTAAAAGCACAATAACTTGGGAAAAACTAAATGAAGCAGTGTAGGGAAGGTATATGCCACCTGTGTATAGAACTCAGAAAACGAATGAGTTCTTTAAGTTGAGGCAGTTGGGCCTGTCTCTGGAAGCATACTACTCGAAATTTGTTTCCTTGCTAAAATACAAATCAATGCGTCCTTCATATTTGCAAGATGCATTGATAAAAGAAGGACAAATTGCCTAAGAAGTCTAGCCAAATCTAGACCTTGGGCTTTCAGAGACCAAAATTCGGGGATGTTGAGAGCTCAAATTAAAAGGGCGCAAGGACAAAGTCAAGGCCAACGGAAGAAGCCAAGAGCAAATGCAATCAATGACTTTGTCTCCACTCAAAGAAGTGATCAAAGTCTATGTTGTTTCCACTGCAATGAACCTGGGCACTTCAAAAGGGAATGTCCTAAGCTTGGCGGGGACTGCCATCAAGGAAAATTCGGAGGCCAAGCCAGGGCTACCCATGGCCGCAGTCGGTGGCCACAGTCGTGCAGCATTGGGAAGGAAAAAACTTCCAATATTACCACTAAAGGATTAGATGAAGAAGAAGATCCGTGCATGGAAATTGAGATTGAGAGGGCAACGATTCATGCCACTCTCCATAAGAAGGGGCCGAACTATCAATTCTTGATGATTCAAACACCATTAGACTTCCAGGGTAAGAAATTCAAAACCTTGATTAACTGTGGCAGCACTCATTCTTTCATTTCACCAACATGTGCAAGAAGGTTAGGGATAGCCACTATAGTTGCACCCTCTTTGCTTGTCGAACTAGCAAATGGGCAAGAAATCACTTGCACCAGACAAACTGCTAAGGTGGAATTCCTACTTGAAAATGAGTCCACAACTGCCAAGTTCAGAGTAATGAATCTAGGTGTCCATGAATGTCTACTCGGGATGGATTGGCTAATCCCCAATGATGCCCACATTCATTGTGGAAAGGGTCAATCTTCTTTCGGAATCCTAAGGGTGAGCTAGTTACAACACAAGGTGAAGCAGGTAAACCAAAGATACAGCTGGCTAAGGCAATGCAAATAGTTCAAGGAATAAGTAAGGGATTACTCGTCTACCTGATCAAGCTAAACAAACCCATCAGGCAGAGGACACTAATGAAGAACCATCATGGCTAAAGGAATATGTGGATGTGTTTCCACAGGAATTGATTGAATTACCACCGCCTAGGGAAGTGGATCATGAGATTAAGCTAATCCTAGGAGCTGCTCCAGTTTGCAAAAAGGCCCTACAAGATGTCCATTCTTGAGGCCATTGAGTTAAAGGAACAACTCAAACAACTATTGGACCAAGGGTACATACGCCCCAGCAATTCTCCTTGGGGAGCTCCAGTCTTGTTCCAAAAGAAGAAGGATGGTACACTTCGACTCTGCATTGATTATAGAGGCTTGAACCAAGTAACCATCAAGAATAAATACCCCATTCCAAGGATAGATGAGTTACTCGATTGACTGCAGGGAGTAAAAATATTCTCCAAGATTGATTTAAGGTCAGGGTATTATCAGATCCGCATCAAGGATGAGGATATTCCAAAGATGGCATTCAATATCAGATATGGTCATTTTGAATTCATAGTAATGTCTTTTGGATTGACTAATGTCCCCGCTACCTTTAACAGGCTAATGCAGGACATTTTTAGACCACACCTTGATGATTTTGTACTTGTCTTCTTTGATGACACCTTGGTTTATTCCAAGGAGGAGGCGGATCATGAGTCCCAAGTTTGCATCGTCCTTGAGACCATGAGGACTTATAAGCTCTATGCTAAGAAGAAAAAGCATGACTTCCTAAAAAGGCAGATTGAATATCTCGAATTTATTATGTCAAATGCAGGAATCTCTGTAGACCTTACCAAGGTTAAGGATGTTCAAGAGTGGCCTCCATCGGCTACTATTAAAGAAGTGCATAGCTTTCTTGGATTAACAAGTTGGTACATGATCTTCATTAAGGACTATGCTTTAATCGCAGCAACACCCCTCACAAATTTGCTGAAAAAGCAAGTTGCCATAGTGTGGATGCCCCCTGAACAAGCAAGTTTTGATCAACTCAAGCATAGCTTGGTGACAGCACCAATTTTGAAGCTCCCTGACTTAAGCAAGAAATTTGAAGTTGTCACAGATGCTAGCACACTTGCACTGGGTTGTGTACTAATGCAAGAAGGTCATCCTATATCTTATTCCTTACGGAAGCTAAAAACCCATGAGAGGAATTATGCCACCCATGACCTGGAACTGCTAGCAGTGATCCACGCCCTCAAACTTTGGCAACATTACTTGCTTGGTAATAAGTTTTCTTTAGTTACGAACCATAAGAGCCTTAAATGGATTTTAATCCAGACCGACCTCAACATGAGGCAATATCATTGGATAGAAGTTCTATAGGAGTATGATTTTGAGATCAGATATCGATCCGACAAAGAGAATGTGGTCACTAACGCTCTAAGTCACAAGGCGTTCCTCAACTCTCTTATCATGGAGGAATCCTCAATGGCCGAATCTTTGGCAACTATGGTGTCAATGCCTAGCAACCCTATCCTTGAACTAGCCAAGGAAGAGCTAGCCATGATCTGGAATATATGGAGATGATAATGGAAATATTGGAAAGGGACCAAAACTCAAGACTTAAGGTCAAATATCAAGAATTCTTTGCCAATGAGGGACTTGTCTATTTTAGGATAGGACTATGCATACCCTCGAGCAAGAAACTCAAATAGAGAATACTTTGGGAAGCACATGACTCCCCCTTTTCAGGCCATCCCGGATATATCAAGACCCTCAAGACGGTCAGAAAGAGCTATCATTGGGGAAGGCTTAAGGGAGACGTGCTTAAATATATCACGGAATATTTTTTTTGCCAGCACATCAAGGCAGAACATGTCAAGATGCTTGGGAAGCTGCAACCTCTCAACATCCCCCAAATGAAGTGGGAATTTATCAGCATGGATTTTGTTGTTGGGTTACCCTCAGTGCAAGGGGGACTACAACTCAATTATGGTTATAGTAGATATGCTCACCAAGGTTGCACACCTCATTCCAGTCAAGACAAATTATAAAGCTTCAGATATTGCCAGACTGTTCATCAAGGAGATATTCAGGCTTCATGGGTTTCCTAGAAGGATCATTAGTGATCGCGACTCCCTCTTCACATCTCACTTTTGGAGAGGGATATTCGGGGCCATTGGGACGCAACTCTGTTTCAGCACAGCCTATCACCCTCAAACTGATGGCCAAACAGAGAGGGTCAATCAAGTCATTGAAGATATCCTTAGAGCTTATTGCTGTCGCGAACCCAAGAAATGGATTCAATATCTACCATTAGTAGAGTTCGCCTATAATACTTCCTACCAACAAAGCATCCAAATGACAGCTTTTCAAGCATTGTATGGGCATGATTGCTGTTCCCCATTGAACTTTTTAGATTCTACTTTAAGAGTAGAAGCTTCTAAGGAAATGCTCGAGGAAATGGATGAGCAAGTTAAGACCATCCGACAAGACATTAGAGCCGCCAAGGATAGGCGGAAAGCCTATGCAGATCTAAATAGACAAGAGCAACTCTTCAATGAGGGAGACATGGTTTTTATTCGTGTATGGCCCAAGAGAAGTTCCCTATCATTGGGGGAATTAAAAAAATTGAGTCCAAGGTATTGCAGACTCTACAGGATCCTCAAATTCCTAGGGCCCAATGCCTACAAACTCCAACTCCCTAAGAACGTAAAGGTTCACAATGTATTTCATGTTAGCCTACTAAAGAAATATGTATCCAATCCTAGCCATGTACTCGATGATCAACAAGTTGTAATGCCAAGCCAAGGAGTCCTTGAGCTTTGGCTAGCTAGAATCCTGGACATTCAAGAAAAGAGATTGAGGAGTAGAATCCTCAAGGAGTACCTCATATAGTGGAAGGACTTTCCAAAAGAAGATGCCACATGGATTGACGAGAGTACTCTCAACCAACAATACCCCCAATTCCTTTCGAGATGAGGACATCTCGATTCCTGAAGGGGGGAATAATATAACATTTCCCCCTCGCTCTTGCCGTATGACCTCCCCCCTAATTAAACAAATTTTAATTAAAAAAAAGAATAATTCCCCCTACTCACGCCACCAACTAGCAGATGGCGCATGGGGGACTGTCGCGTATCAACATTGGAGGAGGAGGGGGGGTGTCATGTGTGCCATGGAGGAGGCCAAGGGGGGCTGCTGCGTACCGAGAGAGGGAGGGAGGGGGCTATCGTGTGCCATGGCAGGAGGGGGAGGGCCCCCATACCTTACCAAATCCCCCCCCCCCCCCCCCCCCCCCCCCCCCACACACACACACACCCCCACCCACACCCCAAGACCCTATAAAAAGGGCTTAAGTGTGGAGAAGGACGTTCGTGGAGGATTGGAGTTGGTGGCCCTATACGCTGGTTGACTGAAGGGAAAGAAGGTTCATTGCTAGAGAGAGAGAGAGAGAGAGAGAGAGAGAGAGAGAGAGAGAGAGAGAGAGAGAGAGAGAGAGAGAGAGAGAGAGAGAGAGAGAGAGAGAGAGAGAGAGAGAGAGAGAGAGAGAGAGAGAGAGAGAGAGAGAGGAAAAGAGGGGAGTAAGAGAGAAGAGAGGAGACAAAAAGGAGAGAGAGAGAGAGAGAGAGAGAGAGAGAGAGAGAGAGAGAGAGAGAGAGAGAGAGAGAGAGAGAGAGAGAGAGAGAGAGAGAGAGAGAGAGAGAGAGAGAGAAAGGGGGGAAAAGAGGAAGAGTAAGAGAGAAGAGAGGAGACAAAAAGGGAGAGAGAGAGAGAGAGAGAGAGAGAGAGAGAGAGAGAGAGAGAGAGAGAGAGAGAGAGAGAGAGAGAGAGAGAGAGAGAGAGAGAGAGAGAGAGAGAGAGAGAGAGAGAGAGAGGAATTTCTCTCTCTTTGAAGACTTTTGAGCTTGCCTCTTTCTTTTCCCCCCTCTTCAAGAAGGTTCTCACGGACGAATTCCCTCCATGAGGAGTCGTCTCTCTCGTAACTTGGGTGTGTAGCCACGAAGGAAAAACCAAAATTATACGATGCCTCCCAAGCAAAGTAAAGTCCAACCAAATGCGAATCCTGCTTCAACCGATGGAGCTACGGGTCAAGGAACTGCATCACTTGGTAATCAGGTGCATCCCATAAATCCTACCCTGATGGGAGGCCTTAAGAATATAAGCTGACTTCATTGGGAAGGGAGAAGTATTCGGCAAAGGTCTATGATAACTAACCACCATTTAGGTTGCATCATTCTATCATGTTGGAAACTGTGTTTATTTGCACTTTGGCATGTTTTGAACAAATAAATTGCACGAAAGGTTTTGCACTCATGCACGCTAAAAAAATCAAGGACCTTATTGATTGTGCCTGTAGTGCTTTAGATTATGCACTTTGGCATGCTTGAAGGTATTGACAAATGGGTTTTTAGGATGCTTATGCATATTCATCATTAAGCGGAAATCATACTTTTTGCATCGCGAAATTGATTAAACTAAAAAGGTAGGGATAAAAGTTTGAATCAAGTCCATGAGAGTCATGAATGCTACAATAATTGGGTTAAGTATGTTTAGGTCATTGCAACAATAGGTCGGGTTTTGGGCTCTTATAATCCTTTAGAGAGATGTAGCTCGCACATGCATTAGGCCGATGACTTTGTGTTCCTCGTACAATAGAAAAACACAAGCCTTTGTTTATAATTTGCACAAGTGCATTGAAAAGAAATTCCCAAGAGTAGAACTCCATATTGCATCATCGTCCTAGGAAAGACTCGCGTTTAGATTACGTGGTATTACAGACGGTACTGCTAGCAAGCCATCTTAAAGACAGTTAGAAGACACGCATATGAAGCATTAACCTTAATTGCTCAGGTAGTTCAATGAGATAAATCCTATATGGGGCTTAACTCGACTTATTTAGGATTAAAGGTAATTGAGCCAATCTATTGTTACTTCATAAGTGGAGCATGAGACAAGTAAAACACTCATTGGTCTCTCTTCCAAATATGGCCTTGATAAAGCTGAAGCTCCTATCACGCAGGAATGGGGTCGAGAATAAAGTATTCCCTAACCCTCGGAGGATATTGAAATTGCCGCCAAGGCAAGAAGGTCAAACGCTAAGTGTCAAGTTAAGGGACCCCCACCTTAGCAGATGTCTCTTTTCTTTAAAAAAGAAGAGATTGCGTAACCCCAAACTCATAAATGAGAATAGTGAATCAGATTGAACTTTTGGAGGGCGCGCCAAACCACCCCCAGCTGGCTGCCAACCCTAGCCAAGGGGGTTCTAAATAGCAGTGATAGGAACGTGGACCGAACCTGCCACGAGAGGTCTCTCCGCGGATTGATTTGAATGTAGGAGGACGATTGGATGCCAGGGGGGCTCTGGCTGTAAATTCCCTACCTTCGAGTCCTACTCAAACGATCAACGTGACTCGGGATAGATTCTCAAGGGGCCCTTGTTGGTGCAAGGTAGATACTTGGTGGAAATAAAATGCATCCTTACAGATTGTGGATATTGTCCCTTTTGAACAAGATTTATATCTATGATAAATTGCTAATGTTACGTACTTCCAGGGAACATGTTTGAATTTGTTTTCATGTCAATGCCATAGGATTACATGAATGAACCTTGTCCTTTAAAAAGGCTAATTAAGGAAGCTATTTTTACATGTCACACCTAAAAGTGATAGGGCTAATTAGACAAATAAAGTACGCCAAGTGAGGGAAGCGAGAGGGTAGAACCCCCGATGGGTTTGTCCTATGACAGGGTGGTCCCAGAGAATTGGGAGGCTTCTCACAAGGTTTTACTGATGACCGACGCTTAGAAATTGTTAGGTTAGAACCCTGATTTATGCCGTTTTAGGGACCGGAATGGGACTATGCCCTATGGGCAGAGAGGTGGAGCACCGCATCCCTCTCGTTTCCCTTTCTCTTTGGACCAAGTGCGGCATGGGTCTGCTTTGGCTTGGGTATCTCTGTGTAAAGTAGAATGTCCAAAACCTGATGCTAGAATGCTATCAGGAGACCTTGACCACTAGGGACTCAAGTTTCAGGTCAATCCTAGTGGGTTCAGTCGCAAATATTCCATTGCGAGGTAGACTCAAGAAACCCTAGGCGACAAACCCCGTGACATTCCATAGGAGTGCCAGGCG
This sequence comes from Lygodium microphyllum, assembly GCF_053477565.2. Taxonomy (NCBI): domain Eukaryota; kingdom Viridiplantae; phylum Streptophyta; class Polypodiopsida; order Schizaeales; family Lygodiaceae; genus Lygodium; species Lygodium microphyllum. Next base: position 152,734,409 of record NC_141143.1, read on the forward strand.
GCGTCGCTTAGACTTGTGTCTTGATGGACCGTTAAAAACGTGCTTGGACAGCTGATAGGCAGGCATGTTACACAAAAGGTGTTCAATTTTCTATGCATCTCTTTATCTATTATCTTTGCACAACCTTTTCCTTAAGGCACACTAAATATCATTCTCGAGTCTTCTTCATTACTTCGTGCTGGAGAGAGGAATCCACTTGGATAATAAATTTAGAGATGTACGCATGCAATTCCTACACCAACCAAACCTTAAAGCCATGCTACCTTCCAGACTTGCATTTTTCCTCACAAAATTATTCAAGTCTTTTAAGAAGCACTCAAGAAAGAAATCCATCAAGCATGCACTATGCCACATATAGCCATCTCATCCATGAAATGGATTGTAAGATGTAGTTGGCATTGTGAGAATTGTTTGTGGGGAAAAGTCTCCTCCACCAAATAAGTAGCCTCAATTGACTCGAGAAACTTGAAGTGATGTAGGATTAATTTCCTTAGAGATAATATTTCTACAAAAATAAATAAAAATAAGCATTACGTTAGCACGAGCAAAGGAAAGACTATCTAAAGCTCCATGTTAAACTTCATATAACTAGTACTATCTTCTAGTACCTAACAAGCTTCCCCATCTTGTAAATAGTCTCTTATACTTTCTTAAAAGAAAAATGGGAGATGGTGTTAGGAAGTATAAAGTTCTAGCATCATATACATATGTTTTCTTTTTACAAGAAACAAAATTTAAAAGATATACATGTAGTTAAAACCATTACTTACCTAAATCATCTTATGCCAATCATGCAAATTCAAATCAAATAATTGCTCCACACATCTTCTTTTTGTTAATGTGACCCATATAATTTGTGGGTCTATGAACTTTATTATGAATTATTTTACAACATTTTCCTCCTTCTTTGTCAATATCCATGGCACATGTGGTACACTACACCCGTAGAGATGGATGGCGTGTCCGCTATGTGAGAGGTAGCCATTAGTGCTCGGCTTGGAATGCTTGAAACAATAAGCAGTCCGTGGGTCTTGGCAGTTGAGCGAGAGCTTCCACATTTTGGTTTCGTTGTCGGGACCAACGGATTCAAGCCTTGAGCGCTTGCACACTTCGAATCAAGCATTGAAGTAGGGTTTTCCCCGAACCGGTGCTTGAGGTAGATAGGTAGGAAGCGAGGGAGTTTGAAGAGGTATTCGATCTCCTTAGAAAGTAGATTTTTGGTTTTTGGACTTGGAAAAGCATGTTGGAGTAGTGTAGGTATTTCCCTTGTGATTTTTTCTTGCATTTAGGTAGGATAGGAGCAAAACATTGGAGCACGCAGTAGGGTTTTTTGTTGCTATACAATAGGCTGAAACAGGGAAAGGAAGGGCAAAAAATGAAATTTCAGGTTAAGTATTGGTGAGGGGAGCAAGACTAAGGTGAGTACAAGCCTAGGCAGGGTGATAAGGGGCTAGGAGTGGCAAGGAAGACCGCATTTTGAATTGCAGGGTTTCAGGAGAGCTAGAGAGAGGGAGAGAGAGCTTCATTGCGTGGACCTGCTTCGATCTTGCCATCGAGGAGTTCTATGCCCACCACATGTAATTCCACACCTTCCCCTGCATGAATAGCTTGGATCTAGAGGTGCTCGACCAGTGAAAGGCCTCGATCACTCGTTACGACGAATTCTGTGGAGTTCGGTGAAAAATGCATTGCGCTCGGCCCAAGTGATGGCGATTCTAGACCGAGTCCCGGAATCCACCCTGGGCTCGTTGTCTTGTATTCGGCCCTCGGTCCACTCGACTTGGACACCCACCATTTGACCCACTCGGACCACTCGGTCCACTCGGCCCACCCAGCCCTTAGACCGGCCGAATTCACCCTTCAAACCGCTTGCATTTGGCCCACCTAACTCGGCCCTCGGCCCTCGGATGGGTCGAATCGGGCATTCGGCCCCTGCAATTCGGACCTGCTGGGTCAAATTTGGATTTGGTCAAAATTTTAACTTGTAGACCTTGAAATTGACCTAGAGACCACATAAAGCCGAAAGCACATAATAGATCTATCATTGGGTTGAAATCTAGAGCAAGTAGTTCAAAATTTGGCTACAAACAGTCCTTCAAATTACGTATGGTATTTAGCGTAACGACCCTGCCCCCCCCCCCCCCCTTGTATTTGGCCCTCGGTCCACTCGACTTGGACACCCACCACTTGACCCACTTGGCCCACTCGGCCCACCCAGCCCTCAGACCGGCCGAATTCACCCTTCAAACCACTTGCATTTGGCCCACCTAACTCAGCCCTCGGCCCTTGGATGGGCCGAATCGGGCATTCGGCCCCTGCAATTCAGACCTACTGGGTCAAATTTGGATTTGGTCAAAAATTTAACTTGTAGACCTTGAAATTGACCTAGAGACCACATAAAGCCGAAAGCACATAATAGATCTATCACTGGGCTAAAATCTAGAGCAAGTAGTTCAAAATTTGGCTATAAACAGTCCTTCAAATTACGTATGGTATTTAGTGTAACGACCCTGCAGGCCGAGGGGGATTGGCCCCCACCCCCTCCCCCCCGGGACCCCCACAGAGGGGGCTCTGCCCCCTTTGCACCTCTCCCAAGTAGGTTGGAGAGAAAACACATGCCATGACAAGTCCTCCAAATTAGATCCTAGAGTAGTAATGGCTCTACACAAGCATGTATTCTCACTTGCAAAAGAGCAGCCAAAAGCCCATACCTGAACAAAGACAAATAGAGACCCTAGAACCTCAATGGGCCAATCTAGCCAGCAAGGGCAAAAAGGCCACACCGCAAAAACACATATGTGTTGCATTCGAACTGCATCTAGTCAAAGCGAAAAGAAACAACATCAAGCTACAACTGCGAGGATGACTAGATGTGACAATCATGATGATAGATGCACCTTCTTGAATAGCACTACATAGACGATCCAAGACATCATTGGAAAATCCACATCTAGTCGTGTAGTTGGGGACTCAAGGGCATTTGTCAGAAGGCTTAAAATTATAAGTCAAGACCCATAAGATGAAGACATAGTATCACTTGCTTATCTTAGGGTCAAACTCAATGCGAAGAGAGAGCACACTGTCGATGCTCTCATTGATGAAGGAGCTGGTTTTAATAACTTGACCTATGACACATGGACCCTACTAGGCCAACAAGAGCTCACATTGACTGATGTAACTCTTGGTCCTTATGGGGGATACTCACAAGCACTTATAGGGAAGCATAAAATCCTTGTAACCATTGAAACAGAAAGCTTGCCTATCCTCTTCCACGTTCCTCCAAATAGTGCTAATTGTGGAAAAGAAACCCTCTTAGGAAGACCCTTCAAAAGGGTGACAAAGTGTGAGGCTAATTATGTAGCATATATGATACACTTGACACTACTCTTTGTGAGGATAGTCACAACCTTTAGTAAGGGTGACCTCATCAAACCTCGAGGGAAAGGCAAGGAAGGTGTTGACATAATAGGCAAGCCTACCAATGAGAGTAAGGACTTGTTGAAAGAGTAAATACAAGCGCATGTCGAATTGAGAGAACCAGTGAGCGGGGCCATACTTGGAACAAGAAGGTTAGGAGACAATGCCAAGGACATGCTTTGGACTTACAAATATTGTAGAAGACCACAAAAGAAGCCCAAGCCTCACAGATGAAGGCATCGATGGAGAGCTAGAACAATGAATATCCAAAGCATTGCTACATGCTCAAGGGTATTACACAGGCAACCAATGGATTTGGGTATCAAAGTCCCCTACTAAATCACCTCTATTAGCTAAAGGCCAGATCATGCCAAAAGCAAAGAAGCGAAGGAGGAAGTCTAGATAAAAATCCAAGCCTTCACTCAACAAGGTTGGAGTGATTGAGCCCCTCACGAAAATCAAGAAACCAAACGGGACTATTCGAAGGGTAGATCCTTAGCCTAGTGTGCTTAACAAGCGAATATCATATGCACCCATCGAGTGTGCACAAAAGCCACTAGTGTCCAAGGAGCCTTTGATTTTCCAAGAGGATAATGAGCATCATAGGCACAACATTGCTCATGGTAAGGCTAATTTCTCAACAAAGCAAATGGCAGAATCATCTAACAGCCCTGAGCAACAGCCACGAGCAAATCGTCCAACTAGTGCCAAAGCCACTTAGGAGTCCCAAGTCTCCTACACCCTCTTTCCCTAAATGGACATAGGAAGAACAACAACAGTTGTCAAGTGTAGCTACTCAATCCCAATCTCTATCTCCATTTGAGCTTCCAAATGTCCAAAATGTAGGACATGACACCACCCTTAGCTCTCAGCCTAAGGATATACCTGTGCAATCCATCATGACTAGCTCAACTAATGCTCGATCTCCATATGTGAATGCACAAAGGGCAACCAAAAGACATGGTCACTTCTGATCTGCTTAAGGACTTGACACTGCAGCCTACCAATAGTGGCCACTCTGTTGAACTAGCCATTACTACTTCCAATCAGGAATCACAACAGTCATAGCCTTTGGCCGTGATGATGCCCCTTGCAGAATGTGTCCTTAGCTATTCAGAGGTGGAAAAGGTGTCGCAACCAACATCCTTAATACCTCCAGCACTGTCGAAGCACCTAAAGCCTATTCTTGAGGAGAAACCTCTCAAAGATGTGGCCCAGGAGATGGAGCATCTGACCAATCAACCTAGCAAGGCTGTTCAATAGGTCACAACTAAGTCCCATGAGAGCACACCAGAGAAAGAGAGTGCTAAGGCCCAACCAAGCACATCAACGACTGACCTAGTTCAGGGTCCTGAGTCTTTGAGAAAGACACCCTCATTTCTCACGAACAAGAGGAGAACACAGCAAACACAATGGCAGTTACAAGTGGTTATGGATGCCAAGAAGATTGGCACTGAGAGCGCGGAAGAACTTGGGAATAAAGCATTGAGTCCACCCACTAAGGAACCCATTGCCATCTCCCCTAACAATGGTGAAACCCTAGAAACATCCGTGTGTTCTGATAAGTCAAAGCAACCATCACCATCAATGGTTGCTTGCAACACTCAATCCACCAATAATAGAACTTGCATTGACCAATCAAGAGTGGATACAACACTATCACAACAGGTGACAAATCTATACCAATCGCATCCAAGGAGAACCATGACACATTAATAACAAAGCCTCAAGAGAAACATGGAAACCCTGAGGACATAAGCAATCCTAGAGTTGACCAAGCTTGCTCGTCTAGGCCTAAGGCCCTAGCTATGCTAAAGCATAGGGAAACTCCTAGAACCTTGCATGAGATAGCAACTGAGCAAGCCCTCATTGAACATCAAAGTGTTGTAAAATGCTTAACTGAGTTGGATGCTAAGCTCAAAGTGTTCACACGTGTCTACGTCCTTGTAGACATGGGCGCATTCCCTAGGAAGGAGCTTGAAGAATACTTGCCATTTTCCCTATCCTAGGAAGAGCAAGAACATCTTGACGATCACTATGACAGGCTCCTGCATGAACGCATGCGACTCATCTCTAACGAGGAAGCCGACGAACTATGCTTAATTGTGACATTCAATGGTGTGCTTTGCCAACCAAATCTCTTAGAGATAGAGCAACTAAAGCAACAATCACAGGATCGAAGTCAATTTGAAAAACATTGGTTTGAAAACCACGTTACAATGGCCAAACTGGGATCCCAAATTATGATAGTATCAGAGGAACAATTGGCCAAATGACAGTTTCAAAAAGACCCAACCTATATGGTGCCAACTTCCTTTCGAGTGCTAACTACCATTCGGGGTATGGACTTAGCCAAAACTAGCCAAGAAAACTCTCTAATTGATAAGGTTCTCATTGAGGAGGAGCTACATGTTGCGAGTAGGCTCGGACAAGGTACCATGCTACTCGATGTTGCAAAATATTTATTGTTATTGAGTAAGCTGCCACGAGTACTGGATGCATGTGCCACACTCCAGTATAATCCTAAGTTCTACAATTGGTTTTTATCCTTGCGAAGCGACATGAATGCATAAATTGTACATAAATGAACAATGTGTTTTGTGACTGTGAATAAATAATACCCAAGCGAGCTCATACACAAGCAATGATAGTCAAGCGCAGAGAGAAAAGTTTGGTTTTGATAGGTTGAGCTCCTAGGGTCCTTCTCTCACCACACGTCTAGAAGTTGTGTGACTGTTCCCGCCTCCAGGTAAAGGGCAGATAGTTCTCATGACCACCATGGGAAGCCCTGGCCAACACCTTTGAGGGTGTACATGGGGCACCATCCCTTTCTACGGCCTCTCCCTCCGCTTCTGATCCCCCCTTCCAGAAACGAGTCCTGCCCTTGTTCATTACAATCAGTCTGTGTGATTTGGGGTGAGCAAAGATCTACTACTGGCTAGAATACGCCTCGTGGTCAAAGCAGGACAAATATTATCACGGGGGCCATCTCTCTACAATGACTACTATGCGCTTGATAATCTACTAGTTAATACCTGTCATGCGAATAATTCCATCTTGCCTTAGGGCCTAACCCTTGGTTCACTTTTTGCAAGTTTCCTCACAGTAGCCGTCATGGAGCACCCAGTGCAGCTGGCTTGCAAGGATGCTATCTACTGTCGGAGGGAGCATATGGCACAAGCTCCTTCGCTAAAGCACTATGTGCCTACCCTTAAGAGGTACGCACCTAAAAGAGGCCCTAAGTGACACCGCCCCAGACGCATGCCAAAAACTTTCCAGGCCAGGAAAATGAAGGCTCAAGGGAATGCCCGGGTGGTGGCAACCCCGACCGTGCAGGCCCTCATCAAACGCTCAAGCACTAAGTGCTTGAAAGAGGAGAACGCAGCTAGAAACAAGAGGAAATTTGATGAATTATTTAAAATAATTCTTGAAACAGCTGCGGCCAAGGACTACACCATTTGGGTCCCGGCCGATATCTTCCTTGTCTAACCTGATGGGAGCCTCTCACCGACATAGCCCTAGTTGCCTGACCACACGAACTCACCCCACGTCATACAAATAGAATAGCCCTTATGTTGTATAAGCTACTTAACGAAGGCCATCTTGCCATAACTTTTTGTCCTTAAGTGGTTAAAGGGGCAAGCTCCCCCCAACTATACAAACCTCCCTTAGTACTAATACATGGCATGTCTTTAACAAGCACTGATGAGATGCATCACACTCAACACCATAGGATTTAGATGAAGTAATATCTTTTTGTGTTGCATATGTTTATGATAATTGACGCATGTGATTTGCATATACTCGCACAAAATGTCAAGTGAATATAGGCGACACAGGTCTTTGTATGAAATTGGTTAGGCCCCAAGTCACCGCAATACCACCAACCTCACGAAGAGCCATGGCAGAAGCCTCACTACCAAAAGTGAAAATCACCCTTTCCAATCACCTATATCATGACCCAAAGCAGGATTAGGGGCCACTCTCTCTTTTTGGGTTAAACTCTACAGTTGGCACTCACAGTAACTGTTACCTCAATTGTACCAACTTCGCATGATACAAAGAGGTTTTGCAAAATCTCTAGTGTATCTCCCCACCTCAACAACTGTTTCTCTAGCAACGAGGCTAGGGCACAATCATCGCTGTAATATCCATTTCTTGAGCCTTTGAATCTCAACATTTCCCAATCCATTGAAAGGCTAATAGCCTCAACGTATTGCAGTGGCTGTACTTAGGCTATTCTTTAAAAAAAAAAGAAAGAAAAGAAAAGAAAAGAAAGCGAAAGAAAATAAAAGAAAAAAAGCACTCACAATCATAGCACAACACCTAGGGGTTCTCAAATTAGGTACGCCTAGTGACCTTGGTCGGCTGGCTCCATCCCTAGTCCCCCAGCCCTCTACACATCCCCCACAATTGTTCAGGGCACATCAAGGGCAGGACATACCTAGGGAGCTTGTCTCGCCTATGGTTAGACCTATCACCATGGCCCAATCGCACAATTCCTTTTTGCACTCCGCCTTAGTATCATTGCAATCGATCGTGGTAAGCATTGCATGAATGGCCATGAAAAGTACACCATACCCATTGAGCAAGCCCAATAGCTACCAGCTATCGAAAGTTCGATGTCAATGTGTCCAATTATGCTACACCGTACTGTCACAATGCAAAGGATGTCTCATACATCTTCTTGTGTACTCCTCAACATGGATAACTTTGCTTCATCCACACGTTAATTTGAGGAACCAGACCCGTGGTCTTCTAGCTACATAATATCTAAGTATGCATGAGTACTCACATAGTATCTGCACTAAAATATATACACCGTTTGGGTCCTCAAGTGCTAGACAATACTCTCAGCTTGCTACCTGTCTCCCAAACTAATCAAACTACGTCTTGTGCACAATAAGAAGACTAGCACTACCCCCAAGGAGAGACTACATATGAGAGGTTTTCAATCGTAGGTATTGAAGACTCCAACGAAAGTGTCGTTCGCCCTTCATCAACACTCAACTCTGATTTCTTATCCTTTATCATCATGCAAGCCCACTAAGAATTGTTGGCCATAGAATACCAACACCTGTGCTAGCCCAGGAGTGCAACTTCCTTGACAACAACCAGCCCTATCACCAACTTCACCAACCCTACCTCTAGCCAACCACCAATCACATGCCCCAAACGACCTTCATCCGCCCCACCACCACAACTTCTCCATGGAAAACCAAGGCTGTCCCTTCCTCTCACATCTTCAGTGCATGCCAAGGCCTGGTACCTACAACGATGAGTGCCATGGGACTGACACTCGTCTAGGAGGGGGGTAATGCTAATCCTCAAACGAATAAGGTAGAATGGAAAATCTAAATCAGAAGACAAGGTCAAGGCAAAAGTGAAACAAAATACGAAGCCGCATGCAGAAAAGTCCTAAATCAAGGAAAAAGGCGCACGAGAAAAAGCACAAGTCAATACTTTTGTAAAAAAGTCGCAGGGCGCACCATGATTTATTTTAAGTTCTTTCACTTGTGCTTCCACTTAGGCTTCTCCTTCAACTAGTATCAAAGCCAACCATTTGAGGAGCTTCTCCATCATTCCCTTCAGCTTATTAAAAAGCCTTAGTTCAAACCTTCATGGAAGCCATGGCTTCAATACCCTGAGGTATGCATTGACTTCGATCTTCTTCTCGGCCTATTCCCGCCTATTGAGAAACTTGTTCTAGCAACACGAGTAGTAAATGGGTTACCATAGCTAGCATGAATTGCACCTATTGTGTTGCCCTATTTCTAAGTGAGATTTTATTATTACTCTAGCTCCCAAACACACTCTAGTAGTTGGGCAAACCTTTGGCAACTCCCCAGCATTCACATTTGCTCTCGAGTATCATTTGTGAGCCCCCTAAACTCTATCATTGCTATAATACATAGCAAACCTATCGTACACAAGTCTATGATAGTTTTATTTCAGAGTCTAGAGAGCATGCGTGCCTCTATTGATGCTTGTATGCACACGTATTGATAATAGATCACTTGTAGATGTTTTGAAGTGCCTTTGGGATGTATTTGAGCTTGCATTAGCTTAGTTTTGATAGGATATTTACTGATGTGCACTATTTGGAAAACAAGCCTTTATATAGGAAAGGTTATGCCTATTGAGGCTTGATGCTATTTGGGTATACCACTTGCATGTATTGATGTCTAGCATTGATACTTGGACCTGTATATGATTATGGGTTGCTTTACCACTCGATTTTGAGCTACATCGGATCCTTTGGAACTTTGGCTTTATGCTTTAGTTGCTTTAGTCATCGACATTATGGGCTTGAAGGTTCATTAAGGTTTTATGCTCTTGGCTATACGCTTGATGTATCTTGGATAGTGGATGGTCATGTACTTAATTTATTGAGCTTGCATTGCTTATTTGGCATTCAATTTTTCTTCAATGGGAGCTACTTGTTATTAGCATTAGAGCTTTGGATTCTTTATGAAATTGGGCTTGATCTCTTGAGATAGTGGGACTATGGACTGATGTACATGCTCTCTTGATGCTCATTTGATGTAGTTACTCTACTAGTGGGCTGATTTGATTACATACTTTGGACTAGCTACTTATGTCTATCAACATGATGTAAGTGATGTATACATGGCTATGTATTAAGGTTCATTACTCTCCAATCAATGAGTTGTGCATTTGGAAGCTCTCTTTTGTTACCCCTAAGATCTACTACATGCACGTCATCTATGCCTATTGGATGTATGGTTTACTAACACATTGAGGTTGTGATAGATCTAGGTACTAGTTGTATGCCTTTTCAATGCTGGTTGCTTTTACATATCATGGTTGTTCTTGAATATTCTTGGTAGTGGAAGCTTGGCTTTTCTTGATCAATTATAAAATAGTTGGTTCTTGCCATCCTATTGCATTCATTACAGTAGTGATGTAATTATAGTTTTCAACATTCTTTATGAGAGTAGATACTTGGATACGATCTGCATATGATTTTAACATACTTCTATCATTCATAGACAGTCCAACATTGAAAGTTGGTCAGAGCTTATGGTTACGCATAACTTTTTTTTTTTGGGATTTGACAGTTGTTACATGAAATTAGTAGATAACTCTCTATTTTGATTATCCCTCCTATTTTGCCCTTCTTTGGTTGAGTTTTGGAGATGTTCTCTAGTCATTTACAACAGATTATACTCTTAGAGTTTTGCATTGGTATCTTGTCATTACGGTTGGTTCTTTGAATGATAGTGCTATTTTTTGCTATTTTCAATATTGAAAAGCTTGGTGGCACTACTTTCACCTATTGGAAGATGTAGATATGGCAGATGCTGGTTCAAAAGTAGTAGGTTCACCTTTGAAAGCCAAGAGTGTAAAGCCTAAAGGTATTGATTAGTATACTTGGGATGAGTTGGATGAGCTACGTAAATTCAATATTGTGCCACCTAAGGATAATGCTTGTAGTTGTGGGAAAAGATGTGTAATCTTTATGACAAGCAAAGTCCTACTTTATAGATGTATTGGTTGAAACAACTCATGGACCTTCGCATGAAGAAAGGGACTAGTATGTCCGTACATTTGAATGAGTTTTATTCAATTTTCAATTATTTGACTTTGCATGGCATTGAGTTTAAGGATAATCTTCCTCCCTTGTTTTTATTTGTGACACTTCTTGAGTCATGGAATACTTTCCATACTGTCATGTGTGCTAATATGCCTGAGGATGATTTGAAACTCCAGGATATTGAGGGTGCCTTACTCATAGAGGAGATAGATAGAAAGAATATGGATGCAACTTGTACTTTTGATGCATTGATTGTTAGGGGCAGACATGATGGTAAGAGTGGTAATGACCACTGTGGTAGAGACTCACAAAGATCTTAGTCTTACGGGTAGTCTCGTAGTAAGTCCCATGGTCGTAAGTTCTCTCTTACATGTCATTATTGTGGAAAGTAGGGTCATATTCAATTGCAATGCTATATGTGCAATGATAAGTGCAAAGAGAAATATAAGCCAAGTGTAGGAAAAGTTGATGATTGAAACATTATCCCTAGTAAGTCCAATGTGAAAATTGAGGAGATAAATGTAGTGCAACCTAAGTTCAATGAGAGTACATCTTGTAGCTTCTTCTCTTGATGCTCATCAATTGACTGATGCCTTGTCCACTTTTTCTCAATGTTGGCTACTTGGTTTGGGGGCTTCTTTCCATGTTACCCTACATAGGGATTGGTTTCATTCCTATCACACCATGATAGGTTCTCTTAGACCTTGGCATTGGTGATGTATAGCTGCAGTTTGCTTCAGGTAGCACCTTTGTTTTGCATGATGTACACTGTGTTTTGGCTTTAATCAAAAGCCTACTCTTTGCTAGATAGTTGGATGATGCAGGATATTAATCGTGGCCTTCTGTGAATCCATCAAAACTATAGTTGCAGTAATTTGTATATGGATATCACTCAAAGCAATCTTTTCAGAAGCTAAATCCGTGCAAGAGCTTTGCTAAGCTGACAAGTGAAAGAATCCACCTTACATTGCAATGAAGTATACACTCCCGTATAGATTGGCTGAAGACATGAAGTCATGGAAGTCTCTAAAGAAAATTGAACACCAGAAACTAGCTATGCCAGTGTAGATCCAGAAATTACTATTTGCAAGGAAGGAGGGATCTATGGATCCAATTGTTCTTCATGTGGTGCTACAAAGAGGTTGGTACAATACAATAACAAGGGATTTATGACCATTGTCTTTATGGTGGACAGACACACAGTTCTCATAAGAAGTTTGGCACTACTTGCATGGATGAGCCTCTAGCTCTTATTCATTTTGATATATGTGGTCCTAACCCCTATTAATGACTAGGTAGTGTGGGAAGTATTTTGTGACTTTCATTAATGATTATTTGCATAAGTGTTAACCCCAAGTCGAGACGGTGGAAAAATGGAGGAAAAAGCAAAAGGAAGATGGAAAAAGAGCAAAGACACGCAGGCGGCCTCTAAAGATGAACCGGGGCAAAAAGCACAACCTTAAATGAAAAGGCGCCTCAAAAAAAAAAAAAACTCGAAAAACTCTTGTAAAAGAGTGGCTCCCTCCTGTGCCAATTGTAAAATATTAGATGGGTGTAGGCTAGAGGCACAAGGCTAGAAGAGGGAAATGGAAAAAGGACCTTGCCACAATGGCTGATCATGTAAAAAAGGGATGGGCGCCCATGGGATTTTAGGGTTTGTATATATAAAGCTCAAAAAGTGAATGAGAAGCTCATTCTTTGGTGTGTGGCAAAAAGAGTCTTCTTCTTCTTCTCTCCTTCTCACCTTCTTGCTTGTGTATGCTCTTGAGAGAGGGAGTGTGAGGGAGTGAGTGTGTGAGAGTGAGGGGTCAAGAGGGTGAAGCTCTTCACCATCTCCTCTTCTCTTCTTCTCTTCCCTTCTCTCTTCTTGCACGTACGGCTATGGAGGATGGAGCTTGGAGGTGAAGGAGGCTTGAGGATGCTTTAGCTAGCATCTAGGATCGTGGAGCTACCGGCATGTGTGAGAGAGGAGGCAACTCATATCGGCACTAAGGTAAGCTCACTACACTCGTAGGATCGACGACGCGTCGGATAGGTGAGAGATAGCCATTAGAGCTCGCTTGGAATGCTTGAAACAATAAGCGGTCCGTGGGTCTTGGCGGTAGAGCGAAAGCTCCCACATTTTGGCTCCGTTGCCGGGACCAACGGATTCAAGCTTGAGCACTTGCGCACCTCATATCGAGCATCAAAGTAAGGGATTCATCCCCGAAACGGAGCTTGAGATAGGTAGGAAGTTTGGGTGTTTTTGATCTTCAAAACAAGTAAGTATTTTGGGTTATTTTGTTTGTTTGATGATTAGGAAACATGGAAAAATCATTTTAGTATTTTGCTTTCGATTCTTGTTGCATTTAGAGTAGGATAGGATTAGGAAATCGCACTGGAGAAGGGTAGGGTTTACTGTTGCAAAACAGGGTAAAAATTGTGCAAAAATGGCAAAAAGCTTGCTTGTGATGCCTAAGATTGGCAAGTGAGTGATTGAGGGCATCAACGCCATACCCGGGAAGGGGTATAAGAGCCAAGAGGCCAAGGAAGGACTCATTTGCAACCATTTCAGTGTGAAAGAGAGAGAGAGAGAGAGAGCTACTGCCTGGTTCGATTTGATCGCACCAACGATGAGGCCACCACTCTATCTAGGTATATGAATCCCTTCTCTTACCCCCTTAGGTAGGATCTGGAGGTTTGTGCCTGGTATGATTGAGTGAAGCATGAGAAATGATCGAAATCAAACTTGCGCTGTTTACGTGCGCCGTGCTCGGCCCGTCCGAACGGTCACTTCTGGGCCGAGTCCCAGAGTCGGCCCATCCGGCCAAAACCCTAATTGACCCACTCGGCCCAAACCTACTCGGCCCGTCCGAGTCTACCATTCGGATCGTGGACAAATTCGGCCCTCTACCACGTGTCAAATCGACCCTCGGCCCACTTGCCTCGGCTCGATTGCCTCGGCCCATCCAAGCGACCTTGTCTGAATCAGCCACTTGGCCTGTCCAAGCCAATCCGTCCGAGTTACCCCATCCGAGTCCACCCTATCCAAGTCCCAAATTCGGCCTTCGGTCCGTCCGAGTAACCCACTCAGACCCTGCAATTTGGACCAGTTGGGCCGAGTGTAGATTTTTACCAAACTTTCAGAAATTTGACCTGACCCGGCTAGAACTCAGCAGCGCAAACTGTCGAAAGCTTGTAGGACGCTCAAAACTTGATTCTGGCACACAGAATAGGCAAAGTCATAGGGCGGCAACATATTAGAGAAACCCTAAACCCTGCCAAAACGGCCAGAAAATTAACCAACAAGCCTATTCGGCCCAAAACAACACGAGAGTGCATAATACGTCTAGAAATTGGTTGCTGCACTCACCCTGAATTTCCACACTTGAAGTACACTCAAGGAAACTGAAAGCCTGATTGAGCACAAGTGCACAGGGAAAGACACATTGAGTGGCCATAAATTGAGGACTGTATTAAATAACTGAAGGAACTCACCTAGATAAACCACTCAAGGAACCCACCAGTAGGAGAGAACCCAATACATAGACAAACTATCAATGCGCAAAAGTAGGACCAGGCAAGGGACGTCGATGAAGTGGATTTGACAAGCCTACTGAACCTGATTGATAGCTTGGTGGAGCACGATCACTTGACAATGGCAGAAGAAAGTTCAGACTGCAGATCTAGCGAGGAATTTGACTTAGAAGCCTTTCCAGATGCTATTCAACAACTAGTCAGCAGTTACGACGCTCATGCTTGGTATGAGCACCGCGGTAGGACGGCAGACGCTATCATCGTAGATCTAGAAAAGGAGAGAAAGCTGGCCCGCAAAGCATTGCAAAGCATAGCTGAATACAATAGGGATCAGCAGGCTAGGAGCCAAAGGCAAAGCATGGAGTTGCGGGAGGTGCAGCGGGTGCTGAATCTGGCTGGCAGAAATCGAATGAACCATGAGAGAGCACTAGAAGGAGACTTAACGCCGAGTGAGCTTCTCATGAAGTGGCTACTCGATAACACGACTGCAGAGCAAAGTGCCATGGCTCTAGTGACATCGCTGCTCGCAAGATTAGGAGCAACCCAGGGCTCAAAGAGCCAGTCTAAAATCCCTATTGTTGCCAAGCAACTCGATAAGTACCAACCCCATGACGATCCATACAGCTTTGTTGAGCAGTTCGAGCAAGTCTGCGAAGCCAATGGCCTCAATGACCTGACTCAACGCTCTCAAGCATTCGGGCTTTGCTTGGGCGACAAGGGTAGGACATGGTATACAAGCTTAGATAATGCAAAGTGAGCCAACTTTGATGGCCTCAAGGATCTCTTCATTAAGAGATTTTCCGAGCTCGGATACTCCGACAATCTACTAGTACGCTTGATGAACGTCAAGCAGAAAGAGAAGGAGGACATTCGCGATTACGTGACCCATGTGCGGAGTCTCTTCAAGAGAATCCCTACTGGAGAGCGACCGACTGAAAGAGCAGTATCAATTGTATTCATCAGCAGGATTCAGAACGAGAAACTATACAAGGCTTTGGTAGGCAACTCGAGCTTGTAGCGAGACACGCTAGCCAGGGTCTTTGAGGAAGCCATCCGAGTTGATGACCAGCTGAAGGAGCGGAGCTCCAGAAGCCCTAACCTAGAAGAGACCAACTCGCGAAGCTCAGAGAGAGCGTCAGCCTCGAGTGAGCGATCAGCCCCATCATCCCAGGATAAGGGAAAAACCATCGAAACGAACCAAGACTTGGCTGACGTTAGGATGGAACTAGCCAAGTTGCAAGACATGTTGAGACGACCAACGCGTCCACACTTCCAATGCATGTACTGTGGCGGAAACCACTTGCCAGCCGAGTGTCAAGACCCTAGGTCAAGACCTTGTGCTAACTGCGGTAGGTTCGGTCATGACGTCGCGCATTGTAGATTGCCAAGGAGACTTCCATACTCACAACCATAAGGCCAACCTTACCTTGCAAACAGGCCGTAGCCATTTTTTGGAACGGGAGCCCCATTGGCCCTCCCGGTGAGCCAGCTATTCCTAGGATGGAAATAAACCCTACAGGCATTCCTAGACCGCCTGGTCCTTACGTAACCCATCCACTGAGTGACCCTTCTGTCCACTATGTGGAAGAACCAAATGAGGAAGAAGCTTACATATGCCCTTACGTCTCGCATGACGATGAGGGCAACGCTGTCCTCATGGATTATCGCCCCATACTAGTGATGGCGTTAGGAAGAGGACGAGGTAAAGGCCTAGGAGGGTAGACACAGGATCCAATCACCTGTTGGACATGTGGCCACCCAGGTTATGTCTCATCATGATGCCCTGAAAGGGAGCAACAAAATAGAGACAAGGCTGACCAAAGGTGTGCTGAGTGTGGAATCACCCATCTCTTCGTCGATTGCCCAAGGTGAAAGCTGTCGTCTAGCTTAGCCAACGAGCCATTTGTCCCGTTGGGGCTGTTTGGTGTCGAGAACCATGATGGGGAGGCCACGCCTATCCCATTGCAGGTCATGAACCGTGCCCAAATGAAGCAGTCCGGCATCTCTCTGCCAGGACCTAGCAATCTCGATGCAGCCTTGATAGGGAAAAAGAGCCGTAGATGGAGGAGGAAGAAGTCGGAAGCTAAAATCGCACTAAAAATGGAAAGTGCTATAACTCTGCCTGCTAGACGGAAGGCCTCTGACACAGATGCTAGAGCAAATACGAGCAGATTCCAAGCCACAGAAAAAGAGTAGCTTCAGGATGGAGCGAGGAGTCATGCGCGTGGAATGTGATCGTGCATGGTTGGAACACATAGGAGCCCTAGACCTTGAGCAAGCAGGACTAGCCCAGCCAGGAATGACATCAGTATTTAGGACTGAATCACCATCTGAACTGCGCCCACCAGGGGAGACCACCTCTTCCAGCGAAGACGAAGGGTTTGACTCTGAATCAAAGGTTAGTTCAGATAGTGATCCGGAAATCCCTAGGCCGCCCACAACCAGATGCACCAAGGGGGACCTACCTTTCCACCTGAGGCGCAGACGATTAAGACATGGAAAGGCAAAACAACCCAGTGATACTCGAACGGAAGAACAACAAAAACCACAGGACCTCCCTAAACGATTTACGAAATTCAAAAAAGGGGATAGGGTGGTAGTTCTATTAGGTGCCAAAAGTCAAGCATAGACAAGCGAACCAATTGAAGGACCATCCAAGGTCAAGGAGGTGGACCTAGCCCAGGAAGGGGAAACACCCCGACCAGTTTTCATTGTCGATGACTTGACTAATGAAGAAGAAACGAGTCTTGTTGCTCTCTTACGAGAGTACATAGACGCGTTCACCTGGTCCTTAGAAGAGCTTAAGGGGGTAGATCCGAGTGTCATGACTCACAACATACCCATGACGCTAGACGCAACGCCGGTCAAGCAGCGACTGTACCCTATGAATCCAAAACATGCTCATGCTGTCAAGGAAGAGATTGATAAGCTAATGAGAGTAGGATTCATTTACGAAATTGAGCACACAGACTGGGTATCGCCCATAGTCATTGTGATGAAGAAGAATGGAAAAATTCGAGTGTGCATCAATTACAAGAAGGTAAACGTTGCTACCAAGAGGGACAACTAACCGTTGCCGTACACTGAGCACATGCTTGAGAGAGTGGTAGGCTAGGAAGCCTATAGTTTTCTGGACGGCTCCTCAGGGTACAACCAGGTGCAAGTGCATCCTGTGGATAGGCATAAGACTGCCTTCGCCACTGAGTGGGGCGTCTTTGCCTACATAGTCATGCCCTTCGGGTTGACTAATGCCCTTGCCACTTTTCAACGCCTCATGTGCACAATCTTTAAGGACATGCTTCGCAAGGAGTTAGAAGTATTTGTCGACGACCTCTATGTCCACTCGACCTGGATCGAACACTTAGACAAACTCCGAGCAGTCTTCGAGCGGTGTCGCTTATATCGTCTCTCCTTGAACCCCTTAAAGTGCTAGTGCATATCGATGCTTCTAAGTTTGCCACGGGGGCAGTGTTGTGCCAACTTGGCGAATACAATTTAGACTATCCAGTGAGCTTTGCTAGTAGACAACTCACTGAGACAGAAATGAACTACTCAACGACGGAAAGAGAGGGATTAGCCATGGTGTTCGCTGTGAAGAAATTCCGGCATTATCTTTTGGCCATGCCCTTTACCTTCTTTGTGGACCATCAAGCCTTGCTCTATCTAGTAAACAAACCTTGTGCTACAGGACGCATAGCTTGATGGCTCCTTCTACTTTTAGAATTTGACTTCTCCGTGGTGGTACGGAAGGGAAAATAGCATTACATGGTTGATCACATGTCACGCATTTCCATCGGAGAAGCCGCTGGACAAGGTGTTGTTGATGAACTACCTGACGCCCATCTATTTAACCTGTCCAGCAAGCGAGAGAGATCTATTTAAGGCTGACCTAACACCATATTGGGTAGATGGCATAGTCCAAGTGCTTGAGCACGGACTACCTGATCGACCAATAGAAAAAGCTCGACTTAGGCGATTAATCCTTAAGATCCAGCCCTATCAGCTGATTGCAGGCCAACTCTACAGGCTGGGGCAAGACGGATTGTTGCGCAGATGCGTGTGCGAATATGAGATGCACGATGTGCTCTTAGAAGCACACGGTGGCATTATCGGAGGGCACTTTATCGGAGACACGACAGCACGAAAAGTGTTGCAGTCTCAACTGTGGTGGCCTACGCTTTTCCGCGACGCAGCACGATTCGTCAAGCACTATGACGAGTGCCAGCGGGGACGAAGGTCCCAATTCGCAAGGATCAAATGGAATTAACCCTAGTTATTCTTGACAACCCTTCAAAAAATGGAAAATTGATTTCATTGGACCCATCAGTCATGTGGCACAGTATTCGCAGGCCAAGTACATCATTGTGGCCACAGATTACCTCATTAAATGGGCAGAAGCGCGAGCAACACGAAAAAATGACGCTAAGATGATGGCTAAGTTCTTATGGGAGCAAGTGATTTCACGATTCGACTGCCCCATCGAACTGGTCAGTGACCAAGGCACGCACTTCATCAACGAAGTGATTGCGCATCTCCTGTCCACCTTTCTCATCATCCATCGCAAATCCTTGCCATACTACCCTCAGGCAAACGGCCAGGCCGAATCAATGAATAAGATTCTTGTCAATGTCCTAACCAAGGTTGTCTCTGCTTCGCGCAGCGACTGGGACAACAAGCTGATGGCAGCTCTGTGGGCTTACCGAACAGCTTATAAAACGGCTGTCGGTCAAACCCCCTTTAGGCTGACATACGGAACATAAGCGATTCTACCATTAGAATTCTTCGTTCCTAGCCTGAGAATAGCGCTTCAAGAACGATGGAAAGGGAAGGAGGCATGGATGCAACGCCTAGTTGAGCTCGAACGCCTCTTGAAGACTCGTCTTCTAGCCACTCATGCACTGATCTGTGAGAAAGCTCGACGCAAGAGCTGGTTTGACTAGCACGTCAAGCAGCGCGAGTTCGAACAGTGTGACTTAGTACTCCTCTACTCGGTTAAGGGGCATAAGCAAAAAATAAAATTTAGAGGTCTTGGACCCTTCAAAGTTCGTGTGATCAGCCAAACAGGCAATGTCGAACTTGAGACCCTAAACGGTGAAGGAATAGGCTTCTTCAATGGCAGTCGTGTCAAGAAGTACTATCCTCCTATGCATCCTTTGCACGAGCCACCGATGTTAGAACCGCCTGTCAAAGTACGAGTAGCCACAATCACTGAAATCGACGACGAAGATGAGGAAGCCGTAGAACCCGCATACCTTCGTATCACGGTCACGACAAAACAGACATGTGCTTTCAACGCCTTGATCGACGAGGGAGCAGACTTGAATGTCTTAACCTATGATCATTGGACTCAACTTGGCAAACCACAACTTCAACCCACCACTGCCAAATTAAGCCCATATGGGGCCCATTCCTATTCACTACTTGGCAAGTGCAAAGCAGCAGTTTCTATCGAGTCTGAGACTGTTCCAATGATTTTTTACGTGTTGCCAAATGCTAAAAACGTAGGCACAGAGTCACTGTTGGGCGAACCTTCAAAAAGCAGACCCACTGCAATGTTGACTATGCGTCGCAACGCATCCATCTCGCAATAGGCAATGTTTGCATTGTTACAGCTTTTAGCAAGGGCTGCGCAACCTCATCTCGGGCCACAAAGCCATTGATAGAAACATATGGAGACAAGTCTAAGGAGGGGGGTAGTGCGCGACCGCCACTCCCCAAGTTTCATGGACCACAACCCATAGCAGCCAAAGCTAAGGCCCCACAGCATCGCCTTCAATGGATGCCTAAACAGTCGTAACAGCCACCTAGGAGTCGATGCTCCTACCCTCATAAGACCAAAAACTCTAAACTTAGGAAGCCCAAACGCAGTTACAGGAATAGATGTGTAATCCATCAAAGATGGGTCCCCAAGGCCCTCTTGCACGCACAAGGCTACTATGAGGGAAATCCTTGGTTATGGATACCTAAGGCCCACACGGCCAGAGGCACCACTCGTACGCCAGCCTCAAGCTTGATCATCCCAAAAACCGTAGAATCTCAAAACCACAAGCCGCAAAGCTTCCGTGACCCGCAACCATCAAGTTCATCCATGCGCGAATCCACGCGAGTCACCCAAGCCTATTGACCCAAGCGACAACCGCCATCACAAGAGTCATCACCCGCCAGAGTTGATTTGACCTTCCAAATCCATCCTGAAAGCAGCAGGCCGTCACTCGAGGGTGCTGCTAACCCAGCCTTCGTCCCAGCGACCCAATCGCAAGCTCAAGAACACTCATCACCGCAACCTTCTGTCGCCAAAGGCTCAAGTCCTACCAAACCCCAACCACCCATGCAGGCCTTAGGCCCTCTTACGAGAGGAAATCCTTTCTCTCATTAGCAGCCGATTTAGCTGAAGAAACAGGGGATGACATGGTGGATTGCATTAAGCGACTGGACGCCACTTTTGTGTCGCTAGCTCTGAGCTACAATCGCCTCGACTTAGGCCTATTGGACGAATCCTTCTTAACCGAAGTTCAAACGATGCCTTGTTCTTGGGAAACGTTTGAATTCACATTTGCAAAAGCCGCTATCTCCGCTGCTAAATTGCTCAGCAGAGCGAGACCTCCAAAGAGCAAGTAATCAAACAATGCCTCATCATGTCGTATGATCAGCGAACCACTTCTTTCGTCACTGACCAAGAAGTGGCAGAGCTATCGCGACTTGCTGAAACGAAATCCCAGTTCTTAAGGCATTGGTACGCTCTTAGGTTGCAATGGAAAGTTGAAGGATGTCAAATAATGACCAATGCTGAGCAGCGCCGCGCTATCAAAACAACAAAGTATGACCCCACATACGTCGTGCCAACCTCATATTGAGTGTTAACCACTTTGCAGGGCGGTTCTATAGAAGAACACATCAAAGGACACCCCTACCTCGATCGCTTGTTGATCGAGGAGGAGTTACACATTGCTAGCCGAGTCAACTCGGGTGACTTCCTAATTGATGTTCTCACATATATCACCCAAGTGGGGATTAAACCCTCTGACCTAGACCGTGAAGCCCATTTGGAATACAACCCCAATTTCTATACTTGGCTCCTTCACAAGTAGTCCCTACACCTCCATGCCGAAAGTCCTTCACCTTCTAACCCTAAATCCTAGGAAGGATTCTTCTCAAGCTGGAAGGGGAGGGGGTAAGGTGAATCAGATCAGAATCAGTAAATCAAATCAAAGTCAGTGAAGCACGTAGACATACATTGTGGAAAACGGATGGGGTAGGAAAAGGGCATGAAAACTTTGAATTAAAGGGCAAAAAGTCAAAGTCTGAAAAAGGGAATTTGCATTAGATCTTAATGAATTCATTCAAAAGCATAGAGTTTTTTCTTTTTCAACAATTATTATGTCGCAAGCACTAATGAAAATTACGGTTTATGACAGAAACAAAAAATATCACAGCAGGACCGAGCCCACCGACTCCCCTTCACGGAGGAGGAGAGAACGCGGTACAGCATCAACGTGGAGAGCCGCGCCTTCAATCAATTGAAATTCCGAACTATTCACAATTTAGAAGAATTAGTGGCCAATGAAGAGGCGGCCAAGAGCGTTGTGGAAAGCTGCAACCTCAAGAAGTACCTAGAAAGTTTCGCACAAGAACCCGACCACACGAGCTGTGTGGAATTTCTCAGGTCCTACAACCTTGACAGATGCGGCACTGTCACAGTGGGAAGGGGACAAAATGCTAAGCAAGTATTGGTCGGTCTAACCCCGACCTTGGTGGAGAACGCATTGGGACTGGAACCAAAGGTGGAAAAGAAGCAGAAGAGGGACGTATACGCCATGCTGGGGATGAGAAAGGAGGACGTGCTAACAAATGATGGCATCAGTATCCAGGACATCCCCAATACAGAGACCAGGTTACATGCGAAACTCATACATGCGCTCTTTTCCAGCCAGTGCTACAACGCGTTGATGCACCGGATCAGTGTACCGATATTGGAAAATGTGGCAGCCCATACCCTGCACGAAGTCGACTGGAAGGGCTATGTGCGCAAGATCATCAACCAGGCAGCTCGAGCGCTAGTCTTAGGAAGCATGCCAGCAGGAGGAGAATCCCCAGTGTCGAAGGCCACAGAAAGAAAGAGAGCCTCCTCAAAGCCTCGTTCATCACCTACGGGGGCATCCTAACGGCGCTTATCCAGAAGGCCGTGAAGGAAGCAGAAGAGGGGGAGGGGGAAACACCTGATAGATCACCTCCTCATCAACACTAGGAGAGGTCCAGTGATAGGACAGAGACCGAGAAAGAAGGAGAAGAATAGAAAAGCAAAAAGCAGGTCAAGGAGACCAAGAAAAAAGCAGCATAAAAAAAAAAGAAATAGGATGAAGGCTGCAGGAAGGAGAAGGAAGACTTGGAGAAAGTGAAAAGACAATCCCTCAAAGAGGCCAAGGAGAGAGAAAGGAAGAGGAAGCAGGAAGAAGAAGAAACAACAGAGCAAGTCAGGCAGGCTAAAAAGGCGTCAAAGTAAGAGGCTGAAAGGAGAAGAAGAGAAGAGCGGGAGAAAAAAGAGAAATTGGAGAAAGAATACAAAAAGGCCGAAGAGGAAAGGAAAAGAAGAGTTGCGAAGGAGAAAGAGGAGTTAAGAAGAAAGGAGGAGGAGGACTTGGTCGAGCTACACGCCGGTCCATCGAGCAGCAATGCAGGGCGGACGACCGAGAAGCTTGGAATCAGCCAAGGGAAGAAGGGCCTAGCTCCAGCATGCAGGCACCAGAACCCGCACCCCCCATAGTTTCGGAAGAAAAAGGCAAAGCACCCCTCCATCCTATCCCCACCCTCATGGCACCCACTGCTGAACCCACTACGCTCACCCCTAGCATCCCCACCAACTTGGAGGTGTCCAACCTGGTGGCCTGGATGCAATACTTCATCAGTAAGGAAATGGCCCAAATAAAGAGCACGGAAACCATGACCATGGGACCAAAAAGGCCAGCCGTAGATGCAGAATCGAGGCAGGACCAAAAGCATCCGCGTATGGAGGCCTCAACCACCCCCACCCACGCAACAATGACGCCACCAGCCAGTTACGACGAATACGTCGCTGAGCTGCTCTCCCAACTGGAGAGAGCGAAGGAGGAAAAAAGAATGGCGGTGGCTGAGTTGATGACAGAAAAAGAGTTAGTGGCGGCTTTCCAGCTGGAGAAAACCCGCATCATCGCCATGCAGCAATGCCAAATATTCAAACTCAAGCAAGAGTTGAAAGCAAAAGAGGATAGGGAAGAAAGCTACAAGCAGCGGCTGGAGGACGAGAATCAAGAACTCGTGTAGATGCAGCGGGAATACAAGCTCCTCCTGATGCAATATAAGGAACTGGAGTCAAAGACCGCCACCATTGAGCAGATGATGGAGGAACTGAGCGCCAAAGAAGAGGAGAGAAGACAAGAGAGGGAGCAACAATGAAAAGAGATCGAGTCCATGGCCGATCAGCTACGTCTTGGGAAGAAAGAGCAAGACAATATGAGCAAAGAGCTCAGGGCCCAGGAGCAGAAGCTCGTAACCCTAGCACAAAAGCAGGGGGAGAGCATGGAAGGAATGAGCAAAAGGGCCGAGGAATGGGCCACGTAGAACGAGAAACGGGTGAAGGCACTGGCATAGCGCCTCGCCTTGGTGGAGAAACAAAAAATCTTGGGAGAAAGCAAAGTGGATGCCTCCCAGACAGCCTTCACTGCCCAGCAACAGGCTTTTCTCAACACACTACTGGACACAACTCAACTAGAGAGAAAGGAGTCGTTGGAGGTGGTGCAGAAGAAATTGAGCATTGCACGCAGAGCTCTACATGTGGGGCTACAGATGCCACCCGAACCTGCGGCAGTTAGGCTGGGCTTGGAAGAACAACGAAAGTACCTGCTACTGGCCGGCCTAACCCCCCAGGAGGCAGATGCACTCGGCTTTAAGGAAGGGGCATAGCTAGACGACCGGCAGGGGGAAAACACTGACATCAAATTCGTCATAAGAGGAACCAAAGAAGAAATAATCCCACAACCTCCCTCGCTGCATGATCAGGAACAGCAACAACTCGACCCGCCCTTGGACAGACAAGCCGTGCTCAAGGAGCGACGAAAATAATTGGTGGAAGAAGCCAGAAGGTAGCTCTACAGGCCAAGCCAGTCGTGCGGCCATCCTCATCCCTCCCACCATGCCCCAATGACCTCCCAACACAATTCCACATAGAGCTAGTGGTCTGGGAACGGCAGGAAATCGAAAAGGACCCTTTCTCTTTCAGCTTCCTGATGCCTGACAGCCTGAGAAGGGTCCTGCCGATCAAAGTAATGGAGGAGGTGATTGCGGCTGGCAGCTGACTAGGCCAAAAATGGCTGGATGATAGGGCAAGGACCCCCACTCTGTGGGGCACGGAGGAAGCCGAATTTTAGCAAGACAAAGTGTATGAAGTGCCACACACAGTAAGGGGCTATGACTGCCAACCCCTCTGGAGAAGGCAAATATGCAATACCAACATGCTTGCCTGGACGGCATTTTGTAACACCCTACCCTACGAGCGGAACGACCCCACATTCATGGCGTATCCTCGTAGGGTAGGCGTGGATTTTGTCACCACCCTCCATGGGAGGCATGACTTTCCCATCATCTACAATTCCAATGCCACCTCCTTCGAGGACGGTCTACTTTTTGATTTAGGAAGCCTACCCGCTTCCATGACGCGCTTCCTTGTTGAGTTCTCCTCCTGTCCAGATCCCGCTTTCATAACCACCTGTAATTACCTTAGGCTCCTTAAGCTCCTACTTAAGCAAGATCCGGCACCACAAGAAAACGGCTTGCCTTTCCTCTTTTTTGATCCTAATGCTATTGATAGCTACGCTATGACCCGCTTAATGATGAGAGCTAGCCTACTACCTTCCTTTTGCCTAGCTCTCCTAGAGAATATGAGCGACTGCCAATTCATTGGGTGTAATCACCCCTTCCTATCCAACACCTCTCTCCACGTCCGCATGAACCTGAAAGGGTACATGCAAAGCCACCAATTTTTACGCAAATCCATCCGCCCTCCCTCCCCCCCTCATTCCGACGATGAGAATTAGACTTGGCTGTCATACTCCTGATGTAATACTATCCCTAAATGTATCAAAAAAAAAAAAGAAGAAGCAAAGAAAAGCATGATCATTGCACCTAGGGGTCCTTAAGTTAGGCGTGTCCGGTGGCTTCAGTCGGCCAGCTCCGCTCCTAACCCCCTAGCCCTTTTTGCTCCCCCCACGTCACGCTTAGGGCACATCAAGGGCAGGACACACCTAGGGAGGTAACACTCACCTATGGTTAGACCTGTCACCCTAAGCCACTGTCACCGCACCCCCTTGGCACAAATGGGGTCCTCAAGTGTGGGACATCACCCGGGCTCGCAAGCGGTTAGACCCACCTCCCCATTCCATTAGCACGAGCACAATGCACCAACACGCTAAGGAAAGCACTCCCCTTAGGTAGAGCACCGCACCTTCTTCTTCAGGCACTCCAAAAGCGCCAAACCACCAACTTCAGAGGCCCTCGTCCACCCATGACATCCAATGAGCTGCTCCGACGCACATCATTCTTGAACTTCCACAAGCACCTAAGTTTACATGTGGCCCTCACCCTTACACCAATGCCGAAATGCCATGGGACTGGCACCCGTCTAGGAGGGGGGTAATATTAACCCCAAGTCGAGATGGTAGAAAAATGGAGGAAAAAGCAAAAGGAAGATGGAAAAAGAGCAAAGACACCCATGCGGCCTCTAAAGATGAACCGGGGCAAAAAGTGCAATCTTAAATGAAAAGGCGCCAAACTTGAAAAACTCTTGTAAAAGAGCGCCAAGCTCCCTCCTGTGCCAAATTGTAAAATATTAGATGGGTGTAGGCTAGAGGCACAAGGCTAGAAGAGGGAAATGGAAAAAGGACCTTGCCATAATGGCCGGTCATGTAAAAAAGGGATGGGCGCCTATGGGATTTTAGGGTTTGTATATATAAAGCTCAAAAAGTGAATGAGAAGCTCATTCTTTGTGTGTGGCAAAAAGAGTCTTCTTCTTCTTCTCTCCTTCTCACATTCTTGTTTGTGTGTGCTCTTGAGAGAGGGAGTGTGAGGGAGTGAGTGTGTGAGAGTGAGGGATCAAGAGGGTGAAGCTCTTGACCATCTCCTCTTCTCTTCTTCTCTTCCCTTCTCTCTTCTTGCGTGCACGGCTATGGAGGATGGAGCTTGGAGATGGAAGAGGCTTGAGCTAGCATCTAGGATCATGGAGCTACCGGCGTGTGTGAGAGAGGAGGCAACTCATATTGGCACTAAGGTAAGCTCACTACACTCGTAGGATCGACGGCACGTCGGCTAGGTGAGAGATAGCCATTAGAGCTTGCTTGGAACACTTGAAACAATAAGTGGTCCGTGGGTCTTGGCGGTAGAGCGAAAGCTCCCACAATAAGTTCTGGGCATATCCTATTAAGTAGAAGCCATAAGTCTTATCTACCTTTCAATGTTGCCTGGGTATAGGCTAAAATGCCTAAGGTCTAACAATGGGGGTGAATATATCTCCAAGGCATTTGAGTAGTATTGCAACGAGAGGGGTATTAAGCATCAGTTGATCACTCCCCTATACCCCACTCCACCCTAGAATAGTATTGCAGAGTGCATGAATATGACAATTTAGGGGAGAGTTTGTAGTATGCTTAGCCAGATAGGCTTACCATAGCATTTTTGGGATGAGGCAGTTATCATTGCTGTAGACTTGATAAACATATCCCCATGTATTGTTATTGATTATCACATTATAAAGGAGGTATGGTTTGAAAAACCTCCATCATCTACTCATTTGCATATCTTTGGATGTGAAGGTTTTTGCCATGTTTCCAAGGATAAACACAATAAGTTGGAATACTAAGTCAGTAAAAGGCATATTTTTTGGTTATGGAGATGCAAGTGAGATGGGCTATCACCTATGGGATCCATATGCTTGGAAGGTCATTTAGAGAGCAACCTTTCAAGAGGAGCCTCTTGTTACCATAAAACCAACTAGACAGCCTCTAGTTGATGCTCTAGTGGCCCATGACCATGATGTTAGACAAGATGTATATGTCCCATAGCCTGTTTTGCGATGGTCTACAGATAAATGTTAGCGTTATTAGTTTGTGCTCTCCATGAACTATATTATGGTGATAAAGTTTAGTGAGCCTCTTACTTATGAGGAGGCTATGCACTAAGGTGATAGTCACTATTGGGAGAGGGCCATGTAGTCAGAGTTTGATTCACTACACAAAAACCATACATGGGATTTGGTTCCTTTGCCTAGTGGGAAACATGCATTACCATGCAATTGGGTGTACAAGTTGAAGATACCCCTGGACACCCCAAGCTAGTGTATAAGGCTAGATTGATTGCTAAGGGTTTCAAGTAGAAGCAATGCGTTGACTTCGATGAAGTCTTCTCTCTTGTAGTTAAGGTGACTACCCTATGATTGGTTCTAGCTTTTATTGCACAGTTAGATCTTGAGCTTTATAAGATGGATGTGAAAATGGCTTTTTTGTATGGGAACTTGCATGAGAATGTCTATATGCAATAGCTTAAGGGAACAACTAGTGTACAAGTTGAGAAAGAGCCTTTTTGGCCTTAAGTAGGCTTCTAGGGAATGGTACCATAAGTTGGATGGTTTCATATATTTGGAGGGATATACTTGTGGTGATATAGATATGTGTTTATATACAAAGAAGGCCCGTGGTAGTAGCCTTATTATCTTGATTCTTTATGTCGATGATATGTTGATTGTTGGGAAATCTCATGATGAGCTGGATGCTTTTGAGGGCTCAGCTCAAGAAGGGCTTTGAGATGAAGGACATGGGGCACATATTCTTGGTATGCATATCACATGTAATCACTCTAAGGGACTCCTTCACCTGTCACAACACAGGTGTACATACATAAGATGCTTGAGCGATTCCATATGTAGGATATTAAGTCAAGTGGCTGTCCTATATCTCTTTTGTGAAGGTTACTGAGGTCAAATTTTTTGGGATCCCATTCTCTAGATACGTTGATGTGATCCTTTATGATTCTACGTACTTGATGTATGTAATCTTGACAACAATGACATATTTAACTATTTGCTCTAATCACACTAACTAATGATGCACAAACTATTTCATAAATTTTTAAAGAGTTATTCTCTTCCTAATCCTAATCCCAATTCTAATTAAGAACTTTTTAAAAAATTTCAAATCTTATTACTAATATTAATCCTATTTAAGAACATTTAAAAATAGTTAAATTATAATCCTTGTACTATTCCTAATCTTAATACTAATATTGATTAAGACCTTTAAAAATATTAATATTTAATTATAAATATATTGTAAATTATTAAATAATGTAATCTTAAATTTTGGTATCTAATTCAAATAGTTATATCTATAACTACTTAATTCTAGCACATGTATTAAAAACAAAAGTCATGTGGCATACTTGACGTAGGCTTAAAGAAGTCCTTGGTCTCAAAGACATGACACTTTGGCCACTTTGTAGCCTAAGTCTCCCTTAATATATGGCTTATGAACAATTTTATGCATAGTTCAACCTAGATCTCACCCCTCTCTCTCTCTTGATCTCTCATTCCTTCCTCCCTCCTCCCCCCTTTCTCTTTAACATTAATTTTACACTAAAATCAAGCTAAAAGTGCTGCAAAATAACACATATATAAAGAGAGAAAACATTAAAGAAAATAAACCAAGCATTAAACCATAGTTTTTCTCTCTTTCTCTCTTTTTCGATTCACTTCTCTCTCTTGCATACTATTTATGCTAACATCAAGTTGAGAATGGTGCAAAATAACTTAAAATGGCCATTTATGCTTCTTTTTTAAAGCTCACACACATATACTTTTCTCACTCAAACTATAGCTCTCACGAGCATGGAAGCTTGTATGCAAAAAATGAATAACCCTACCTTGAAGCCATGCCTTTTTCCAAGAGGGTATAGGGAGATAAACAAAGAAGCAAACTAATTAACAAAATCAAAAATGGAGGGAAGCAAGATACTCTTACCTAGACATTTTTGTTGTGCATTCATTTTTGCTCCCACTAACTTTTCAACCCTAAAATGTATAGAGAAAGAAGTTTCAATTATTATAATGTTTTTACAGCATTAGCATTTGCACCAAAACGATGTTGCTAAATTCATTGATATGTATGCTAATGTGTATGTGTGTTGCTATATGTGTTGCATAATTACCGATGTACACACTAGCAAACAACCGATAATTATCGTAGTGCACTTGTTGATGATGTGATTTTAAAATAATTTGCATCTATCAATAAACCCATCATTTGTTTGGGGGGAGAGAGAGAGAGAGAGAGAGAGAGAGAGAGAGAGAGAGAGAGAGAGAGAGAGAGAGAGAGAGAGAGAGAGAGAGAGAGGTGTTAGTATTAGTGTTAGTTTTAGGATTAGATTGAGTGGCTTTTTCTGTTAGTGTTAGGATTAGAGCTTATCAATGGTAACCACCACAAGGTTGGGAGATAAAGCCAAAGCAAAATTATTTTAGGGAAACAAGTGGTATAGTATTGGTCCTTGAGATCGTGGAAGCAGCTTTCACTCTCCTTGAGCCAACCATGGTGTTGGCTACTCTCATCCTTAGGAGATTGCAAGGTGACATCTTTAGGAGAGACATTAGATTGTCTACAACTTATGAATGTTGAGCCTAGTTGGAGGAGATCAGCAAGTGGCTTTGGTAATTGTCTCACTCACGAGAATGCTTAAAGTTTTGTTGATATTGACACCATCACAAATCAAACCCTTCCATAAGATGTAGTTCACATCTTTTAAACATGTGTTTAATGTCACATTTGCATACTCCTATGCAACATTTCAAATGCAAACCTAAAATAAACATATTATCTTGGTCATTCTAAGAGTTAAGTAAACCTTTATTAGGTAGGTAAATTGAACCTTGAATTTAAGTAATTATAAAATTCAAAAATTTTCATACATTTCCAACTAGATCTAACTTTGTAGCTAAAAATTTCATTGTTGAATATGAGGACTTCATTCGTATACAAATATATGACAATCATTCTTATATTTTAGGGTCTCTATCCAAATCCAAGAGCTAAGTATTGTATAAGTGACCTTAAATATTTTTTAGTAATATATGCATATCTTTAAAAAGTACTAGGCACTCCATGCCTAGATTCATCGGTGTTGCTAAAAAATTAGGGTACTTTGCATCCTAATGCACAACTTTTGTGGTAAGATGGTTCACATAAAGGTATCATATTTTGGTTCTATGGCTTGCAACAGGTGGTTGAGGCACAAATAAACTAACCATGAGAGACCAATTGCTTTGTTCCTATAATTTCTGAAGGGGGGGAGTGGGGGTGTTGGGTCCAAAATGTAACCCCCCCCAATATGGGTTGATGATCACTAATGATTTTTTTCGGGGAGCCCATGTAATCGAAATATCTCCTTGATGAATATCGTGGCAATATCCAAAGCCTTATGAGTTGATTTGACCAAAGCATGAGCTCCTTTGTTTAGCATGACTACAACCATTAAGATGGAATCATACCCTCCTTGCACAATGGATTGATCCTTTTGATCTTGATTCTTTGCTAGCTCAAGCATTGGATCACATACCTAAGGGTGCCAACTTTCATTTCTAGCCAATAATAGTTCCTTGCAACATTTCAGTGCCTTTTGCATAGTTAGGATGTCCTAGCATGTGCTTGTGAAGCCTTTGGATGATGTCTATATGTGTGAAATAAAATTGTTCACTTGTAGTTGGACTACCTCCAATTGCACTATCTACTATGGGGATATTCTACCCATCCCCTTTGTAGGTGGGGTTCGAGTAAAGTGTGGCTAAATGAGCGATTGGAATGAAGTTTCATAAGCATGAGATCCCTTGTTGGCTTTCCTTACACCTCAAAAGAATGCTAGACAAAATGGGACACTTGAAAATCTCTCTTTTTTGTTTACAGCTTGCCCTATACTAGAAGAGTTTGGGCACCATTTTTCCTTAGTATATAATTTAAGAAAAGGGATTCTAGTGTTGTATGGTTTGCTTCTAGTGTTAGTAGAAGGGCCCCCCCATCTAAAGGTGTTTAGCATCTAGAAAAGGGCTATGTAAAAAGCATCCCATGCTGATATATTGTAGGTACCTTCCCTACCTGGCCCATCTAGGGAAATGTATGAATTGACTAAGAGACACAAGCTAAAAAATGTACGTCATTACTTGGTTAAATGTGACCAGTCTCATTTGATTAACATCGTCTTTTTCTATTGTCTTTTTATGAGATTTTGGTCATTGTGTGTATCACATTCCAAAGACAAGTTATTGGTGAGTGGAGAGGATTGTTGGAGTAGAGGAGCAAGGCGAAACCATCTTGAATTAAACAAACAAATAAAACTGCAACTTTCCAAGCTTGGCATTTGGTATTGGCAAGTTCCACTTCTAAAATCCCATATGCTATTAGTGAAACATATACATGAGCAACATATAAATATAAATATGAGAATGGTACAAGTAAAAGCATTGATAGGCTTTTGAATTTATTCACCTTTTAAACATTTTACTTGTCACTTCACTAATTTCTTGAAACATAAAAACTCGGTTTCAAGCCTATTGGAATTTTTTGAACTTACAGTGTTTGGTCTATGGTGTGGCACCTCAATAGGCTAGTTCTACAAATGCAATTCTAAGTGCATATACACATGTTATATAAGCACCTCCTTGATTTTTTTCCCCAATCCTTTGACCTTGAAATTCTTGACTTGCCCCTTGTAGGTGTCAATGAATTCATTTCCGCGTCATCTTCTCTTCCTTGTCTGCAACATAACCCAACTACCAAAAGAGATGGTAGTAGGAATCCACCTATTGTTGTCAAGATCAAACTTGTTGCATATTGTGATTTCTCTAATAGAAGAGGAGAGATGCCGAGAACGTGAGGCTTCCGTTGACATAGAAAATGAAGTAGAAGAAGAGGTTGATAGAAAAGAGAGAATATAATAGAAAATCTTGTGCAAAAATGAAGGAATTTGTTGAACTATTTGAGTTTTTTGGAAAAAACGGAGGGATACTACACTGGAGGGAAAATATTTGGGTGTATTATTCAAGAATTTCAAGAAAATGACCGTGATACTACAAGGTTGTGCAAGACCGACAAGAGATGTCTCCATCTACTGTCTTTCATTGTGCTAGTAGCTTTTGTTTCTTGTACCTCCACAAATTTATGCTCTAAAAATACCTGAGAATGCTTCTTTTCAAAAATCTATAAAAATGAGATAAAAGACTTTAAATTTGAAAAAACCCTATTTTACCATAATGGTAGCTCTCCTCCTATTAGTTGAGAGACTTTCTCTCTCTAAAACTAAAAGGCCCAAACTTGAGTCCAAATATCTCATGATGGGTAAAAGACAATGCCACAATTTGTTGATTCTTTCTAATCAAAGAGAATATTCCTGAACCTAAAGAGAAACAATATCTAGAAATTGATTTCTTGGATCATTGTCACCTACTCAATGTAAGTTATAGTTCCCCACAAGAGCACTTCTAGAACAGTACGTGATAGCATAGTTAAGTTTCCTTCAAGTACCTGAGCACTCGCATCCCAACTTTCCAATGACTTTCTTGTGATTTATTTGAGAACCTACTCAAAACACTGACATCAAATTTGATATTTGGCATGGTATTGCACAAGTAGATGAGGTTGCTAACCAACCTCTTGTACTTCCCAATGTCTTCTAGTGCTAATGTATACTCAATGAATAACTTCACATTGACTTCCATGAGTGTAGCTATCTCCTTACACTCGGTCATGCCAAATGCTTTTAAGATTTCCCATGCATACTTATTTTGTAGTTATCCATACAATGCCTTCTCTAGCTTATAAACTTTTTTCTTAGAATAGGTGGTTGAGCCATGTATACCTCCTCCTTGAGATCTCCATTCAAGAACGTTGGTTTAACATCCATCCATTTGGTAAATTGACCACTTCTTATGAGTGGTCATTGTAAGCACTTTGCGAATAGTGGTCGTTCTAGCAGTTGAAGAAGATGATCCTTGAAAATTGAATCCTTCAACCTGTGAAAATCCTTGTGCAACTAATTTGACTTTGTACTTTTCTAAGCTACCCCATCAGGCTTGTAATTTACCTTCCAGACCCACTTGGTGCCAATAATCTTCCTCTTTTCTAGCCATTCCACTAGCTCCCAAGTATCATTCTTCATTATGCTACCATACTCAACTTGCATAGCTACTCTCCATGCTGGATTGGCAAGTGCTTCTTCCATGTCTATTGGCTTCTTTACTTCTCTCATGATCTCAGCCATCAAGACCATATTGACTGTGCAAGTAGAAGCCTTTCTTTCCTCCTCTATTCTTAGAGACCCCCTTGGTCCATCTGCCTTTGCCTCAACTATGGTAGACCTAGGATTATTGTGATCATAGAGCTGCTTCACCCATTCCGGAAATGGGATTTTCAGTGGCGTAATTCCAAGTTTGTGAACTTTTTTCTCATTATCTGAGGATGATACTTCTTCCTCCTTGAGGGTAGGGAAAACTCTTGGGATAGGTTCATAGTAAACTACTTATTAATAGAATGATAAAGTAGAAGACCTTAGATTCTCATCCTTCATTGTATGTGGCTACTCCTTGAATGCCACATCAAGGCTCACTATGACCTTCTTTGTCTCATGGTTATACAATTTGTAAGCCTTTTGCTCATCATTATAATCCAAGAAGATACATTTTGTGCTTTTTGGATTTAACTTATTTCTCCTATCTCTTGGAACATGTGCATAACATTCATATCCCAAAGTTCTAAAGTATGAGATTGATGGTTTCTTACTAGAATAGCCATTCACATCGAAAAGTTCTAAAGTATGAGATAGATGGTTTCTTACTAGAATAGGCCTCATGAGGAGTTTTTATCTTAAGAGCCTTTGTGTAACTTTGATTGAAAATGTACACTGTAATATTAACAACTTCTGTTGAAAATCGGTTAGGCAATCCCTTGCCCTTAAGCATGCACCTTGCCTTCCACCACGGTGTTATTTTGGCATTCAACAATGCCATTTTGCAGAGGTGTATGAGATGCCATCAATTGATGCTTAATCCCTTTCTTTTGAGTTAAGCTTACCATCAAAATCTTTTCTAAACTTCTTCACACTTTCCCATGTTTCATTCTCAACAAGTTTTAGCCATTTTTTAAACTTACCAAAAGCTTGAGCCTTATCATAAAGGAAGTATATCCACATCTTCCTACTGTAGTAATTGATGATCAACATAGAATAAGAAGATCCTCCCAAGGCTTGTGTAGGTATTCTATTGCACAATTCAATATGCTCAAAATCTAGAGGAGCCGTTACTTTGTTCTTTCTTTCTTGTGGAAATGCAATTGTTGCTTGCCCATCATTCAAGCTTCACATGGTTCCTTCATTTCAATTATTATTGCAAGTAGGTGAGCAACAATACCTTGCTTATGTATCTTCTTTAATATTGCAAAATCAATGTGACCAAATATTTCATGTCAAAATTTACTTGTGCCCACACCATCAATGGCTATAAGAACACTTAGCTCATGCATGTTGTTCCTTCTTTCTCCTTTTCCAAAAACTTTGCTGCCACTGTCGATGATTTCTGCACTTGTCTTAATGAACCTCACCTTATGGCCAAGATCAGTTTAGAAGCAATTAATAATCAACTTTCATTAACCATATTTGAAAGACTTTTGAGTTCACCATTTGCAGCAACAAAGAAAATAGTACTTGTTCCCTTAGTAGTAGAGCATTCCAACCATCACAATGATGTATTATTGCATAGGCTTCATAAAACTAGATAGACCTTTCTTTTTGGTCGGAGGTGCCGCTATCCAATACCCATGAGTTAGTGTTAGATATTTCTGTCTTCACAATG
Organism: Lygodium microphyllum; assembly: GCF_053477565.2. Taxonomy (NCBI): domain Eukaryota; kingdom Viridiplantae; phylum Streptophyta; class Polypodiopsida; order Schizaeales; family Lygodiaceae; genus Lygodium; species Lygodium microphyllum. Next base: position 152,769,802 of record NC_141143.1, read on the forward strand.
CCACTCTTTTCATTTACCTTTTTAACACAATAATTTGCAATTTCATGTTCTTTCTTCTTGCAGTAGAAGCACTCTCCTTGAATCTTTTTTTTACCACCCTTGTTCTTGTTACCATTGGTAAAGGAACCACCTTTGTCTTTCATATTGGCAAAGAATGCAACATCTTCATTATCCTTCTTGGGCTTTAAGCTGCAACTCCTCCTCCATTACTTGTGCACAAAATTCCTCAAACATCAAAGCTTAGGATCTCACCTGAGTGTTTATGGAAATTACCAATCCATCAAACTTTGGTGGAAAAAATTGAAGATACCTTTGAGCTAGCACCTCCACTAGTCTTTTGTATCCTAGCACTAGCCATCTCGTTGCGCAAATTCTTGATTCGAGTGATGAATGCTTCAGCTATCTCTCCTTTGGCAAACTTATCTATTGTTAGTTGATTCTCTAAGTTTTAAATCCTCATTTGATTTTGCATTTTGTACTGGCTCTTCAGTATGTTCCAAGCCTCCAATGCCTTGATTGTATGTTGAATCAAGGTCAAGACACTGTTAGAAAAACTTGTAACTAAGGCACACAACACATTTGCATTCCTTCTTTTCCAAGATCATAGAAGATCTACATTTGGAGGAATCATAACACTCGAATTTGATGAGTTAAAGGATGGGTTGTGGCTTTAGGTCAAATCCCCAGCAACGTCTCTAGAAGCTCATAAGAATCGTGGATAGTTGTAATGGTAAACTTCCACAAAGTATAGTTTGTATAATTTAACTTGCCTTCACTAAAGGTTAGTGGACGAAATCTCAATGTTTGAATTATCGTGACAACAATAGCATAACCTAATATGCTAGCACTGCTACCTAATACATTAGACAATATTTCTCCTCTTCAATGTTGAAGCCCTTGCCTTTCACATACTCTTCACTCCCTCCTCTAAGTTCACAAGGCTCTGATACCATGTAGAAATTACGTGGAGCAATGGACATAATCTAAGCAAAGAGTAGAGAACACAGTAAATATGAGAATAACAAAAACTACTTTAATTTCAAATGAACTGATACAAAGATGACTCTATCCACGTGTGCACTTCCACTATGAAGCTTGGATGGCGATCTAGAAAAATGATAGGCAAAAAGCTTAAGGGTAGTTGGAAGAACTCTGATTGGGTAAAGATAGATTGATGATGGCTTTAGAGGGGTTTTCCTTTTATAGCTTGGGAAGTTAATCTAGTTGGCTTACCCAACTATATTATGAACCTTTCCTAGTCAGCCAATGAATATTCCTTTTACCATGGGCTAGGAGCACTTCCCTTGGACCCCTATCAAGGGGCCCATTGGCCCTATGAGAGCCCCTAGCTAGGGGCCACTTCTATGGCCCTTGAACCCCAAAACAAAGGTCCCTGATAACTTCCACACTCTACAACTCAATGCATTATGCCTCCAGTTACTACCAACATAACTACTCTATATAACTAAAAGGCTAGATCAACAAAGGTCACCTTGGAACTCGATGCATTGTGCCTCTAGTTGCTACCAACATAACTTTCCCCAAAACAGGGGTCCCTGATAACTTCCGCACCCTAGAACTCGATGCATTGTGCCTCCAGTTGCTACCAACTTAACTACTCTATATAACCCAAAGGTTAGATCCACAAAGGTCACCTTTTTGCCATCTGGTCACTATAGATGATGCCAGGAGGCATATTTCACGGTGAATTCTGTGAGGTTTTTCGGTGGATTCCATAAAACTATTTATTTGTCAAGGCTTGTACATAAGGTGGATTCCTTGTACAAGAAGCTAATGGGGACGCTTATCCTTTTCAGGTGTCAGATTAATTTAATGTGCACATGGGTAATTCCAAATGCCTAGAAGAATTACTATTTTTTATGGGTGCGCATCTTATCACTAAAGGCGTGGTGCAAATATTTATTTAAGCACGCTTATTTATTAAAGCGTAATTTATTATATTGTATGCGCATATGTGCTCGATTAAATATTTCATTATTTGATCTTTGTATTTGGGCACATCCTAATTTTTGGATTCCCAAACACCTTACTTTATATTTGGGAAAATGCAAATACCAAAAGTAAAAGCATGCTATTTGTAAAGTGGGCTATTTTTTAGCTTGAAGATAAATAAATCTATAAATATATGCCTTGTGAAGTGCTCACACAAGGCATGGGGGGAGATTACACCCAATTGGTCTCTTTTGTCTCATGTCGGACAAATTTGCTTTTTCTTTGTACTTGACATTATGAAGATTTGTAGAGTTCATTGTTCTTGGGGACCTTCCGACATTCGCTACGCATGCGTCTAGTATCTGATCCGCGCACCAATAGACCTCATCTGACATACAAGTCATGACCCAACCAAGTTCACACATGTCTTCTCCTCATAATGGGGACCTTACAAATTAGAGCAACATGGATCGTTGGTGGCATCTTACGAGGGTGGGGCATTGAGCATATATAACACTAGTAACGCATCCATTAACTCTTTCTCGATATATGCTACTGAGTTGGACAAATAGTCCTTTAGAGTTTCACATTTTATTGTACTTATAAAAGAGTTTTGGGGTGTCTCTATGATCACTATATAAATAGGTTGATTTGATGCAAAAGGGGCTATGTTCTGACTCTAATTCATGCCTTCTTGTTAGAATGGTTGTGGACTCCGAGTGGTAGGATTCCAAGGTTATTATTGATTAGTCATTAGTGGGACTAACTAATACCATTGTTACTATGGTTGAGTCATTATTGAATGTACTATTTGTAGCCACTATTAAGTTGGAGCACTATACTCAAGCATTGTCTCGACACTTATGGATAGGGATGGAGTACATTCCCTAAAATGGAATTGGACCAATACATCACTCCTAGCATTGAGGGAAGCAAAACTCCTCTTCATTGATTCATGGTTAATCTAGCCTCTACTTCATCATATAATCTGGCACATTTCAATGTAGCCTGCAAATTGGTTGGCCTTCTCAATTCCACAAACTTCTTGACCTATGATTGCAATCCTTTAAGAAGCACTCCCTTCTAAATTCCATTGTCTTTGTGGTTGGACTATCTCTTCGATATTGACTCCATTCTAGAGACATATGATTCGATCCATTCTCCAATTAACTGGCTTATGGTTATGAATTCCTCTCTTATCCACTCTTCAAATCCTTCACACATAAATTTAGTAAGGAAAATGCACTTCAAATTGTCCTAATGCTAAAAGTTCCTAATGCATCTTTTATACCATTGAAACATCATGTATTTAAAACTAGTGGAGAATATTACCAGCCAATGCTCAAGGGTCCTAGGATTAGTAGCTACATGTTACCATGAACTCAGGTAGATGAATATCAGAATCTTCACTGTATTCTCCCTTAAAAATTGGTAATAGAACTGTGTTGGCAAGATGATCATCTAAATTTCCAAGATATATCTAGATAGGAAGGGAACCTTGGTTTGATTGAGCCATTGTAACTTCTATAAAGAGTATCAAAAGAGCTTTAAAGGATTTTTCTCTTGTTAATTTACTTTTAGCTTGACCCTTAGCTTTCAATTATCTCATGTACCTCTAGAGATATTCTAATGTGTATCTCTTTATTGACTTATTCATCAAAGATTTGATACAATCTCCCTCATTACCACTCAATAGAAGGAAACAGAGGGCTTCTTTAATTTTCTTAGCCTTTGGAAGATTCTCTTGCTAACATTTTTTCAATTGCTTCATTCTCACACTCCCTAAACTCAATCTTCATACCAATTCTTCAGATCACCAACAATAAGAAAAAGAACACTTCCATATGCCAATCTTGAATGGAAATTATCTCATATAATTGCAAAATTTTCGATAAAGTCTTCAGTGTCTTTTTCTCTTATAATCTCACAATCTCTCCAATGTACAATTTATTGATATCAAATGGTTACCTCTCTCTCACATGCTCTCCCCAATGTAATAATTACCAAAAATCCCCTCTTAGTCATGAAGACACTTCCCAAAGGATATGTCTAATATTAAGAGTCACCAAAGACATTGCAATGTCTCACAATCTACTATCATTGTTACTCCAAGTCTTCAACTTAAGCCTTCAACTACTACTTCCTTCATTCAAAGTAGCTAATAAGAGCTTCTATTCTCCTCTTTTCAAGGGAGAAAAATATTCCTAAGCTACTAACCCATCCAAGAGAACCCATATAGAAGCATATAGAGGGCTACATATATATAGAAAATGTCATAGAAGGTAATAGAAGGTAAACGTAAGATAATAAAACCACATGATCAATAGAAAACCTTCATTGATTAACAAAAAAACATTAAAAGAATCTCAAATGATATCTAGTCTCTTTCATCCATAATCTCAAAGCCTCAAACAAAAGAGAAAAAGAATTGTACAAAACCTCATAGACGCAATTAAAAGCATATAGGACCAAATAGAATATATTAGATCATTATAAACCAACCAAAAACCACAATGAGCTATCAAAAGATGTGCAATCAATCCAAACTCACATACACTCTCAAAACTACTAATAAAAGAGTCATAGACCTCAAAAAACATAGATAAAAACATAATTCGCCTCCAAAAATCAACAAAAAAAATCTAAAAAATAAATCATTTCAAGCATATAACAACCACGCACATGTGAAGAAGAGGAGAAAAACTCAGTAGATTTTGATGATTTCGACACATAGCTTCCTTGTAAGTGCAAAGGAGATGAGAAAAAGCTTCACTCACACTCGCAAAGTGGGGTTTCCTCCAAGAGAGTTGTGTTTCTCTCAAACTAGCAATAGGTTGTTTATGTAGATAGAGATAAGAAGCTTTTCTTAAGCTTGAAGAAAGTTAATTTGAGTACTTTTTAAGACATTTAACTCAAATTTGAGACTATCTACATTTTTACAAATGTACAAGTCCCAAAAAAGTAAAAACACGGCCTTTTCTCTCATGCGCAACACACACACATAAACATTCTTGCACATTAGACATAACTTAAAATGGTCATAGCTTGATTGTATAACAAGCTCCATGATTCTAATAATGTACATGTTTGAAAATTTTTATAGAAGCCAAAATTCAATCTCCATATTTCCCATCAAGAATCCCTACCAATATCTCAAAAAAGTTGATAAAAGTAAGGCACTTAATACTCCAAACTATTATTATTATTATTGAAGTTACTAAAGTGATACAAAACAACACCATCTTAGATCTCAGAAAAACATAGTGATATTCTCATCTCGAAAAATTTAGTGCTACATTTGCTCAAAGTGATTCACTATACTTGTAACTTTATCAATTGGATAACTACAAATACAATTGATCCATTATTGAGGGTATAGCTAGGATTCAAAATTTGTGGACTCTTCAAGATCTACTGTCTCTAGCTTTCCAATGATGGTATAAGATTGTGATTCAGTTGCATAGCATGTACCACATCTACAAGTTATGTTTTCCCTTCCAAGAGGAACATGAAAACCTTCCAAACTCATAGTCCCTTCATAATTGGGACAATCAAACCTAAATTGCTAAGCTCATTGTAGTTATGACACTTTCTTTTTGGGCATTCTGCCTTAAAGTAACCCACTTCATTACAAATCTAGCATCAACGATTTCCTTGAGTTTCTTTTACTATGTAAACTTGACTATCTTATGAGAGAGGTAGATCTTGCACCACAATAATTTGCATTCCCTCTTGGAATGTAAGCATTCCCATGATCTTTACTAATCTCTTTGACTAAGGGCTTAGCTCACATTAGGGCATCTTTTAAAGTGACTAGCCTCATTGATTCAAGATGGTGATTAAGAGGAGAATTCAAGCCTTTGCAAAACCTTACAATGTTTAAATCAAATTATTGAAGGCCAAAGAATTTATTCATATTCAAGTTTTTAAAAGATGATGAAAGCTATCTTCCTCTTAGTATAGCTTTTATCTCAACCTAAGTCCTTAACCCTTCTAACATCGTATTATTTAGGTACAGTTGTTTCCACCACAATTTCACCTCCACAATAAGGTGTAAGTGTGCTATCATAGATCGATTTGTTTCAATAGTTTCTGTAGTAGAGAAATAATCATCCATATGACCAATCTAAGCTTCTACATTCACATCAACATTGATATGCTCACCATTGAAGTCTAGAGCTTTTATTTTCTTGAGAATACATTTCTTCTCTTGGAGTTTGGCTACGGTTATGTTCAGACATTCTTGAGATCATAAAAATATTGTATCTTAGATTCTAAAGACATTATGCCATCAAGCTCACTAGCTAATTTAGTTATCCACAAATATTCTGAAGCCAAATAGTTGGATTCAATTTGCCAACTTATTTCTAATTAGTCCGTTCCTTCCCTTCCCTTAATCCAACAAAACCCCTCCTCCTAGGAAGTCACTTTAATATTACTTTTCAATCAAACCCTCTTGAAAATGACTTGGATTGAGTTTTCCCAATCAATTTCAATGAACATTCAATTACTTTAATAAGTTAAAAACTCTCTCTCATATTCTCAAAATTTTATTTTCATAAAACCCAACACTCTAATAAACTTCTACTCTGATACCATGTGTGACGTATCCACCCTAACTAAGCTAGAGGAGGCAATGTTTAATGGTCACTCGCACACTTTTCGATGAGCAACACCATCCAGATCTAATTTGAATAAGCAGACTTAGCTAGCTGGGCAATCTCAAAATTTACCTCACAGCAACATTAAGACCTCAATTCGAAGGATCAACTTGAGGGTTCCAAACTTACACAAAGGTCCCCTAATTGATAGCCTAAGGCTCACCTAAGAAGGGTCGCTTTGTAATCAATAAAATGTGAGTGGATTAACACCGTACTTGGTTGAAAGAGAGAGAGAGAGAGAGAGAGAGAGAGAGAGAGAGAGAGAGAGAGTGTGTGTGTGTGTGTGTGTGTTAACTCCTTTGCCCACAAAGCATCAACCCTCTAAAACAAAGTTAAGCCAAGTAACCGAATCGGAGAGTCACATTCTAGTAGCTCTATTTAGTGTTTTAGAAAAGCTACCCAACTAATAGAATCTACCTAACCATTGAATCTTAATCATTAGGACTCAAGCCTCCCACTTTCCTTAATGGATTTATTTTAGTTATCTAATTAGTAAAACATGCCACTACACTATGAAAACATATAAATGCATATTTTTCATTAGTAAAACTCATGACACATAATTTAGGCACAAGACATAGACAATCAATATGATACTCCCTATTAATTAGGATTAATTTCTTCCCATAAGTATCCCAACTTCTGTGAGGCTATGTTAGTCTCCACAAGGACTACCAACCCCCCTCAATTTCATTTCACCTCTTAACTGGTATTTAAGTTCATTCATCTCTAAACAACAATGGAAATCATGAAACTCTGCATGGGATATCATAGGTTGTCGAGGGATCTACTAGCTCAGAGCCCTTCTAAACTCCTTTGTCTAATATAACAACAATGTGTTTCACACTTAGCTCTCAATCTTGGATACTAAGCCATGCCCTTATGTCATTATCTCAATCACTCAAGCATTTTCATCGAACCTTGGGGAAGTGCCACTACCAATGGCTTCATTGGTCCCACAAATCCAATAGCCATATATCCTCTTTTTATTAATCCCCAAATCCAACAATCACATGTTCTTTTAAACCTTCTTATTAATTCACAAGAAAAGATATAAAGTAAACATACCAAAATCTTTTCCAATAAAAAAACAACTTTGACTAAAGCAACACGTTTAACTCAAGAAAAAACAAGTGAGTATAAAATAAACAACTCAAAGACTCGATATAACGTGGGCTATATCCTCGATAATCTTAAAGGTTTGTTGTTGTTTATTTTATATTTACTTATTTTATTCGTGTTAAAAGTATTCCTCTAGTTTAACTTAATGATTGATTTAAAAATATTATATTCCTTACTTCACTATGTTTGTTGTACAATTTTGCTTGTGAATTAAACAAATGGTTTAAGATATATGGCTACTAGATTTGTGGGATCACAGAGAGAGGATATGTGGATGTTGGATCTATGAGACCAATGAAGCTATTAGTAGTGGGAATCACCCCAAGGTCCAATAAGAATTGCAAAGTGATTGAGATAAACCCAAAAGGACACTCTTGGTATCCAAGGCCAAGAGCTAAGTGGTGGAAAGGACCAAGAGTGTTGTTGCTACATCACCTAAAGCGGAGGAGCTTAGAGAGGCTATTAGCCAATAAATCCCTCAACACTATATGATAGGAATGCACAGCTTCAAGATCCCCATTGCTGGCTAGGAATGGATGACCTCAAATACTAGTTAAGAGATAGAATGGCCTTAAGAGATTGAGTCCTTATGGAAAGTTAGATGGCTTCGTAGAAGTTGGGATCATTGCAAAAGGACTTAAAATACTAATTAAAAGGAAATGCATTCATATTAAATATGTATGCCTTGTGCCTAAATTATGTATAGTGAACCTTGTATAATAGGATAATAAAAGGAAGCAACTTTTATATATTCTCACAATGTGATAGCATGCTTTGCTAATTAGATTTCTAAAACAAACCCATCAAGGAAAGGGGAAGGCCTCAATTTTAACGATTGAGATTCTATTGTTGGGCAGATCCAATCAATCAAACGGCTTTTCTAAAATACTAAACAGAGCTACTAGAGTGTGATCCTCCAACTTGATTGGATACATACTTGGCTTATTGTTGCTTTAGAGGGTAGGAGTTGACATTTGACCCCCCTTGTTTCTCTTTGTCTTTGAATCAAGAGCAATGTTAGCCCACTCTCACTTTTGATTGGTTACAAAATGTCCCTTCTTAAGTGAATATTAAACTATCGTCTAGGAGACCTTCATAATCTAGGAACCCTTAGGTCGATCCTTTTGTTAGAGGCCTTGACGTTTTGCTGCATGTTAAATTGGGAGACTATCCAACCAACTACATTCATTCATCCAAATTGAAAGTCCAAATAGTGCTACTCATAGTGTCTAAGTGACCACTAAATGTTGCCTCCTTTAGCTTAACTAGAATGGCACATCACATAACCTTGCTGAATGTTGCCTCACTTATCGAAAAGACCTCATGCAAATGTGTGACATGTCATAATAAACATATAGATGTGGCATGGCAAGCTGCAAGGCTTAACCACATCTATCTTTCTAATCATGGTGGACAATGGGCATCTCTAGACATTAGGTTTATGATGTTTTTTTATGTGATGGCTTCTGATCATGAGTTAATCTTTGTAGGCAAAACAACTCGAGGTCCCTCTCCCTTTAACCTCAATACGACTTTCCTAAAGGACTCCAGTTTTGGAGAGGGCCAAGAAAGCTTGGACGAATGCAAAGAGAGGAGCTAACCCACCTTCCGCCCAGGAGAAACGCATGAAAGCAATAACTGCCATGGGAGAACTTAAGCTAAGTGGGGGCAACGACGATTTGGTTCAACTCAACAATTTCGAAGCAATCTTCTTGCTTCTGTTCTTCTCATGCCCGGTGTTAGTGTATTGCTTCGTTTGTTGCAAGATGTTGAGAATCTTAATAGGGATAGGGAATCTCATAGAATTTCAGGCATTAAGGTGCAAAAGAGGATGCATGGCTTTCTCATTAATGAAGCCCCAACCCCATTTTTCTCGTCTGCCCTCAACATGAAGCAATGAAGAGAAACGATCGCCATGATTGAAGATGAGCACAGGTATGAAATCTTTGAGGAGGACAAAAGCTCTATTGTCTTTAAATGGCACCTCTCGGCAATTGTTAGCTCCCCATTTGATGGTAGGGCTGAGGGTTTTGGAGTGTATGGATAGCAATGTCTCTGCAGAGGCAGCCCTTCACTTGGCGGCCTTTAACAAAAGAGGAGCTGTTAGAGGTAGCTAAAAGCACGAAACGGGATAAAGCTCCTGGAGGGTTTCCAATATAATATTTTATGACTATATGGGAATGATCTGCAGGTGATTTATGTAATTTACTCTAACTACTTCAGAACCACTAGGGAAACGACTCCTTATATCAATGAGGGCATTGTGAAGCTCACCCCCAAGTCGGGGGTCAGACTTATCCCAACCATTGGCGGCCACTCAACATGCTAAATGCACCATACAAGCTGATGGCTAAGCGTTAGCCCTTGAGGATTAAACATCTTCTGGTGAGTCTGGTCCACAGCAGACAATACAGCTTCATTCGTGGACGTAGCATCCATGATGTCATCCTCAACACTTTGCCATGAGCTCAAAGGACAACTACACGCTTCTGAATATGGATTTGGAAAAAGCATACAATAGAGTATGCTGGGAATCTGTATTAGCAGTGTTGCACAAATGTGGGTTCAGTGACATGTTCTACAGAATGGTCCAAAATCTGGTCACCACCACCTCTGCCACAATTTCCATCAACGGCCACCATACTGACAGGTTTGTGCTAAGCCAAAGCATTTGCCATGGGCTGGCCCCTAGCCCCACTGCTCTTTGGCTTAGTTATCCACCCCCTCATCAATATTGATCTGGCAATTCACAAAGGCACGATCAAACCTGTGGTACTACATAATGGAAATTATTTCTGTGCACAGCTCTTCCCTGATGATAACCCAAATATGTTTAGAGCTGGCAAGGATTCTGCTCACACTTCGTGTATGATGAGTTTCCCTTTCTTTCACTGTCCAAAATTAGTGAAGGCAAGTCTGAGCCCCTATACCTTTCATGGGAAGGCAGCCCCGGCTGGGAGCTTATTTAGGATTCAAGGAAATCAGCAAAGGCCAGCTAATTCAGTACTTGGGGATTCCAGTTGGAGTCATCAGCATCAAACAGTGCTTCGAATGGCTGCCAGAAAGAATGACACTCCAGAGCAAAAGCAGAATGGAACACACGTTCAGCTTGGCTGGACAGTTCGTCCTATTGAAATTCATCTTATCACTTATCATATCTTTGCTGCTACTATCCTCCCCTTTCTCCCCATCCATAGGAACAGTTGGAAACCCTTTTCAGGAAGGTGCTTTGGTCGCTTGGTGAAGCCAGAGGCTGGCATGCCATAGCATGGGAACAAGTCACTTCACCTAGATGGAAGTCTGGGGCTCCTGGAGAAAGCAATCTAGTGGCCAGATAGTAACTAGATGGATATCCTTTTCAGTGGAGTCAACAAAGTGTCAATCAAATGCTCATAGGCCACTCAACAATTGGTCACTGCTTGGCTTCAGGTAACCCCGAATCTGCAATGGAAAGACACTGGCAGAAACAAAGGAGACCATTATTGTTTAACATCTGGATTAATCGGGCAGCTTACTTAGACAAGGTGGTCCCTGCTGCAAATAAGTCTTCAATGAGCCACAAAATCCATAGCAAAGATTTTGGGGCATGGATTGACATCTGGGAGGAGGCTAACCGGCTGCAGCAGGTGATTTCAAGAACTAGAGACAACTCTTCCAGCTATCATTCATGACACACAGACAGGCTTTGTCCAGGATAGGAGCATCCTAGACAATGTCTTCACCTTCTTTGAGGTGACGGAGTGGGCCCAACACAATGGTCAGGGATTGGCTGTACTACTCCTGGATTTCGAGAAAGCCTATGACAGGGTGGACTGGGACTTCTTAGAAGGCACTATGGTGACAATGGGCTTCCCCCAAGCATGGATCCGTGGGGTCTCAACACTATACAGATCGGCCACCAGCAGGGTTCTCATAGGTGGCATGTGAGAGGAGTTTCGATTAGAGAGATCGGTCCGGTAAGGCTGCCCCTTGGCCCCATACTTGTTCTTACTCTCTGCAGAGGCAATGTCTCACTTCCTCAGGTCACGTGTGAGCAGGTTACACAGCCTCCAACTTCCAGTGAGAGAGGAGACGGAGCTGTTAGACTCAAAGTATGCAAATGATACAACACTTTACGTTACGTAGAGGATGATGAACTAATGCTGGAGAGAGTGAGACTGGCCCTCGAGGTGTTCTGTACTGTAGCAGGAGCGAAAATCAACTGGCAAAAGTCGGTTGGTTTCCTTACAAACTTGGACTCTAGCACAGAGTGGGGCGTCCACTTGGGATTTAGATGGGTGGGCAGAGGGCAGACCGTTCGTTACCTAGGGTTCCAGGTAGGACTTGATATCACTCCCGCCTAGTAGTTTCTTCCAATCCTTGATTCTATTCGGAGAAAGCTGACCTACTAGAGCACCGCTCACCTTTCCCTAGCAGGCCGAGCCCTAGTGGTTAACCAGGTCCTCCTAGCAACTACTTGGTACATCACCTCGTGTTGGTGCTTCTCCACGTCCTGTGTAGTTCAGCTTCGCCACCTAGTGCGGAACTTTCTCTGGGCCGGGTCAGACAACTCCACAGACTCCCAGGCCAAGGTGGCGTGGGTGACCATTATCCGGCATCCAGCATCGGTCAGAGGGTGACCATTATCCGGCGTCGGTCAGAGGGAGAGCAGTAGAATGAGGGGATAGTTGTCCTTTCATGGAGAAGGATTCGGTGGTTGGCCTTCAGGGGAAGACATAAGGGTAAGACATGGCGGCTGGACCCTTATGTCTTCTGGGAGGAGCTCAAGGAGTGGCACCTCTGGATTTGGAAGGGCAGGCCAGTTGATGAGTTGGAGTGGGATCCGGGAGAGTGGCTATGGCCGGCTACTACAGTCGCCAAGAAGCCACCGAGGTTCCTGGAGTATATAGCCAAGATTAGCAGACATGTACTGATGCAAGAGGACATGGATTGGGCGCCGTCGCGCAGCAGCATTGGGCGGAGCACAGCATTACAGAGGCTTTCCGACGGACCTTCTGGCGCTACCTATGGGATAGCTAGAGACCAAGGAGGGTATGGTACTTCTTATGGCTGGTGGCACATGGAGGCTTGGAGGTGGGGTGCTTGTTAGCCTAGATGCAGAAGGAGAGAGGTTGCAAACGTTGCACACAGCAGCCTCTGGAGTCCCCAAAGCACTGCCTTTGGTCGTGTGAGGCAGTGCAGCTCGTGTGGAGAGGAGCATGCTGCATCCTCCCCCGTACAGCATCCACTTGGATATATCTCATGGGGAGCTTTCTGCTGGCAAGCAATTAGTCAAGGCCGTCACCTTCTGTATGAGGCTAGGATACAAGACACGATATTCATTATTGAGGTCAGGTCGTGCACAGTGGTCGGTTTGGAGGCTCTACCCATCCGCTAGGTACTGAAGCCCACAGTAGACCGCTCTGAGGTATAGGAGATCATAGGGAGTCTTACTGGATAGCATATCTAGAAGGCACGATGTCAAGAGGTTTTTGGTGGGGAGAGACTTTCAGTATAGGCGACGTTAGCAGAGCTCTGGACCTTCATCATCCACTCCCTCTGCGACCAATGGAACCAGGTGTAGGGCGAGTCTCCAGCTCGGCAAGAGCTCCATTTTCATTTCATGCGCATGTGGGGCGGCCAGGACCTGTTTTTGGTGATGCAGGCAGGCAGCCCCAGATGGCGATACACCCCCTCTCCATGGCTTCTTGCCCCCATCCCCCCTAGACCACCTTGAGAGGCTTGTATACTTGATATATCTATCACTCTGTATCAGCTCCAGCTAGTCTGTCCAGCATGAGCACTTCCTTGTATTCTGGTTTTTTCTGAAGTAATATAATTAGCAACACTTTATTTGCAAAAAAAAAAGAGACAACTGGCCCTCCCTCTGGCCATCAACTCTGAGCAGATGTCGTTCTGAACCAACAGTAAGGGCAAGCCCAACATGGCAATGAGGGACAAAGAGAACAGACTTCAGGGTACCCAATGCACATTGGTTCCTCAAAGCTGCAGACTCATGGAGAAAGAACAGTTCTAGGGCAACCATGTGGACATAGAAAGAGAAGGCAGCCTTACTAGCTACCTTGTCCCATCGCCTCAACCTACTACTATGGAGAGTGGCAGCCAATAAGTTGGCCACTCATGACAGAATCTCAAAGTTTCAGATTGTTTTGGGACCACAAGGAAGTGCATGGTTTATGGTGCAGACTAAGGAGGACAATGGACAGGTTCAACCTTCACTGCCCTGTCCATTGGAAACAGATGCTGTTTGGAGACAAGGGCAATCTGAATGACTGCTCAATCAAGTATTGGGCTGTTCTGACAAGTCTTAATTTTGCAGAAAGTTTGGACCTTTCGTAATGTTGTTTATGGTAGGGAGCACAATGTGCGTAGAGTCCTAGCTAGTTGCAGCAATGTAATCCTTGCTGATGTATGTATGCTTCTTAAGAACTTTGCAAAGAGTGATCCTAGTCTCAAGCCAGTATGGAAACTTTTCAAGTCTGCCTAAACCTTCTCAGAAAGGTGTTTTACCCAAGCTGGGTGATGTAAATACTTACTATTAATACAAATGCGCATTACAAAATACCCTTAGGATATTTGTATCTCGGTCTGCTCCTTGGAAAGCTTGTTTTGTTGGCTTATGTGGGAGATATCATGAACCCATAAATCAATCATCCACGTATAATTGCAAAACTAGCTTTTGTAATTGCAAAGCTGGCACGCACTTTTTTCTACCAATACATAAAGCACTAACGAGAATGTATAATATCAATCGCTACAAGTTGCACTTCACCAATATCTTGAATAGGATATGACATGTGGCACATTGAACAAAGCCCTTTTGCTAAGGCATTCCAAAAAGTAAAATAGTTCCTTAATAGGATTAACATGTTTGTTGGTAACACTGTCACAATATCAAACTCAAAAACGATTATAAACGAGTAAAGCATAAAAGAACCAAAATTGAATCATCCACAACTGCCAAAGGTTACTCATTCTCTTTCTTTTCCTTGGCCAGCAACTTATGACAATCCTTGATAATTTGTAGAATCAAACTTGGGCTTTGAGCCACCAAAAGAAGAGGTCTTCCCCTTGCCTTTATGATGACCTGCAGCAGATGCTTGCTTTGACATATGTATGATAGAATGATTTTTTTCTGCACTATTCTTCCTACAATGTCACTGCAATCAACTCATCAATGATGAAGACATTGGTATTGTCCTCAACACAACCGAACTGTAAATAGAAAGCTCTAGGAAGATTTCAGAACACTGGTAGTTATGGGACCATTTGATATGATTTCATCAATTGCAACCAGCTACTCTCTGAGATCCTTGATTATAATGAAACATTCATCCATCAACTCAATTTCCTTCATATGAGACTTGAGTGAATTCCAACTATTCATGCAAGTAAAATACTCATACCTCATTTTACAGATAATTGATCCTAGTGAGTGCATCCAAGCCTCCTTGGTAGTTCTATGAGCGAATATGGGGTATACTTGCTCTTGTAACAGATAGAGCCAGCAATGCGTAAGCCTGTACCATTTAGACTGCCCTTCAGTAGGCCACTGTATCAAGCACAGTTGTAGGTGTAGCTTTGACAATATAGATCCTGCTTCATCCTCTGTTGTGCCTTCAGAGGCTATAGACTCCACTCACTTCTCAATACTTCTAGTAACATTCGATGTCCCTTCAACAACCAAAACATGTCACATCAAGTAGAACCATAATGGATAATTCGTCCTATCAAGTTTGTCTCAACTGCTGACAGCATATTACCTTCCAACCATCCTGATCTCTCAAATGCGTCACTAAATTGCTCGAGGTAAAACAGCCAAGTACTCCCAAATCACAGAAGCAGTATGTGTACTCCAACATGGGAATGCTGATCATTAGGCCATCAGCCCATTCATCTTTTGGTGACTGTAACATTAGCATCTTAGGATGTGAAATGTCAACACTCAGAAAAGAGGATGCTTTAGATGTCACAGAAAATAAGATGGCATCCATATGTTTGCCAGATCATATCATACAAGATTGCATTTTTTACCCCGTTTGCCAGATCATATCATACAAGATTGCATTTTTTACCCCAGGGGAAAGAGCAATGGTAGACAACCTTTTGGATCTAAGCAACTACTTTGGAGACCAGGCAACATACCCAGATTTAGTTTATGGCATATGCCCGGTAAACTGAACAAGCTGCATTGTCCACACATGTTATAGCACTCGCATGGATGAACATCCTGGCTGTCAACATTTATGGTATTTTAACAGATTGATTCATATTATTGACAGCATGCCTTATACATCCATGTGTACCTCATGAGTGAACTACATATTTTGCATGGGTCAGCCTTGACATTAAAAGCACTGGAAGACTTTTATGTTTGACAACAATTGTGATATGTGGGCATGTAAGTCTCGGATGCACATGTTTTGCATTGATGCATCTCTGAAATCAGTACGAAAACTTATTTGCAAATACACACTGTTAAGTTCAAATTCAATCAAAATGGAAAATTATGCCCTACAAACTATGATAAATAAGTTACACTTCTGCTGCCTCTGGGACATGTTCCCTTTCCACATCATGGACATTTTCATTTCCATTACATGCTTCATCTAACTCAGCTTGTTCTTCGCTATACTTGCCCAGTTCAGGTAATACATTTACCTGCCGTAAAGCTTCATAGACACCAATGCCCACTGAGACAGCCAGATTCAAGGATCGGACGTACATGTCCAGCATCGGTATTCTTACTTTTCCTCCTCCAAAATTGGACTCATCAGCACAGTCTTCCAGTGCTTCAGCTGAAAGACCAGTAGTTTCTGCTCCAAACACAAGCCAGTCACCAGGCTTGTAGCCTTTTTCCTACAAAAAAGATAGCAAAGTTGATCATTATTCAAATTTTACATACAGAACTAGCCTTCATATTAAGTACAATTTGTTTACTTGCTAAGCTTGGCAGTTCAACTTCATTTAATTTGTTGCTTGTAGACCGTTACTATGTGATTATCTTACTTCTTATCATCACTATCATGATCCCATGAAAATTGGTGTGATCACATGCTTCTTTACGACAGTGTCACAGTTTGTCTTAATTGTTGTAACAACCCATGAAAGCCAAGGACCTTGTTATCACCAAAGACAGCATGATTTTGTACTGGTCCAAGAAAAGAAGGAAGCAATGTCAGGCATTGTACTTGAGGTAGAGTTCATGGAAACTCCATTTCTCATCAACCATGTGCATATTTGCAAGCATTAAAAAGTTCCCTCTTGTTATTTCAACTTTTCTGGCAGTGTTAATGTGTGAGATTAACCTTCCCAAAGAAGTCAGAGCTAATGATGAAAAAGTTCTTTCAAAATCATAAGTTCAAGATTTCTCTAAGCAGTTTGAGGATCAAACTCTCTTACTAGAGAATTGCCAAGAGAAACCGAAGGATCATAAAATTAACCTCCCGTATAGAAGCTCTACCTCTCTAATCAAACACCTTACCAAGTTAATTGCCCATTAAGTGAATTAATTGCTGGAAAATAGCTTAATTAGATCAAGCACTGAAAAATCTTGTTCACAAGTGCTTCTAGTCCGAAAGTGAGAGGTCTCTTTTGTCATGCACATGCACTACTAAGCTTAAATAAGATAACTATTGAAACATGTAACCATTCCAAGGATGGGTGATATCTTAGATAGGTTAAGGGAGCTTGTTTTTCCAGCCATATGGATTTGAAAAGTGACTGTCATCAAGTTCACATTACAGCTGCTGATGATATTCGAATGATTGGATTTCAACCTATCTTTGGATTGCATCATGTTTGGTTGTGCCTTTTGGACTGGCAAATGTGCCCACCAATCTTACTGGCATTGCATTCTCAAAACACAAAGTTATTAGAAAAACTTAAAAGAAACTTTTGTCTACACATTAGACTCCCACAAAGCATCCTCCAAGCTGATTTTTCATCCTGCAAGTGCAAAAAGATCACTACTGCACATTTTGAGAGTTTGGAAGACATCAGCTGGGACAGTTGACTCTGACTTTTCACGTTTTGGAAGACATCAGCTGAGACAGTTGCCCTGCTTTTCCTAATTTCAATGTGGATTTAGCCGCTTTCCAGGAAGCCAGAATCTCCTAAAAGTCCATTCAGAAATGTTAAACATGGTTCACCCAGGCTGCCAAACTGTGGCTAAGGATCTTATCCTCTGCTGGAGTTGCCCTTACACAAGGGAAGATGCTGATATTTCTCCACATCACGTGCCATTTCACAGGTAAAATCCAACCAAAGGAATATTTCTAGATGTGGATAGACAGAAGAGTATAGGAATGAATGTGGGTATTCAAGATGCATGCAGGCAGCCAATTTGTCACTGAGACAAGAAGCAGCAACCCATGCAGCTTTCCCAACACAGAGCAAAGGTATGTCATGCCTTCAGTAGTAGGTTAAGGTCACCAGGGTTAGGCTATGCTGTTAGTAGCGCATCACCAGCTATCTACACTGCAGGTTTTGGGGATGCAAAGAGACAGCAGCACTTCGTACCTCAATACACTCCTCTTTTTCAACGAAATCACTAAGAAGAAGAGGAAGCAACCAATGCAGCTCTCCTGACACACGAGCAACAACATATGATACTTTTAGCAGCAGGTCGTCCAAATCACCAGGGCAGGGTCACACCTTACATAGTAGCAGGACACCAGCTCTTCACAGTGCCGGTCTCAGGCATGCAAATAGAAGCCACACTTTAAGCTCAAAACACTAATTCATTAAGAGCTGTTCTCTACTATATTAAGATGCAAGAGAGGCTGTGTTCAGTGTAAACACACCCATAAAGAATGTCAAAAGTAGCATATAGCTTGACACCCTGACCACACATAATCACACAAACACATTTTCTTTTCTAAAACTATTATGCTGTTGTATAAACATGACATGGTTAAGTATCTCACCTGGTAATAGCCATAAAGAATGTGAAAAACATCAGAAAACATGCCTACTTTTTACTATCTGTCCCTCCAGCCGATAGCAATCATTGAGAGATTGTTGTAGAGAATTTTCAAAACAAAAAACTGCAGGTTGTCAATTGCCCACATAGCCCAAATAGTCAAAAAGATAAATTATATGATTATACTAAGAACTTAGTATAGAACGCTCATTTTTGAATCTCGCTCTCAAACTGTTAGAAAAGTGGATCCAGTAAGTAGGAGAAGCTAGACAGGATCAAAGTATGAGAGACTTTTTTGCAAGAAAAACGTGGCTGATTATATTACTCAAAAACACTGATTACAACAGAGTGCTCATGCTCAACAGACTAGCTGGAGCTGATGCAAAGTCACCAATACATCATGTATACAAGCCTCTCAAGGCGGCCGGGGGGGGATGGGGGCAAGAAGCCGGGGGGGGCGGGGGGGGGGAGGGAGGGGATATATCGCCAACTAGGGCTCCTTGCCTACATCACGGAGAACAAACTCTGGCTGCCCCAAGTGCGCATGAAGTGACCTCGAAGCTCCTGACGAGCCCTAGACTCGCCCTGCACCTGATCCCATTGGCCACGGAGGGAGTGGATGATGGAGGTTCAAAGCTCTGCTAAGTTCGCATGTGCTGAAAGTCTCTCTCCGCTGAAAGCCTGCTGACACCGTGCCTTCCAGATATGCCATTCAGTAAGACTCCCTATGATCTCCCATACCTCCGAGCGGTCTGCTATGGGCTCTAGTACCTGACGGATGGGTAAAGCCTCCAAACTGACCACTGCGTACGACCCTGCCTCGATAATGAATATCGTATCCTGCATCTCGGCCTCATACAAAAGGTGATGGCCTTGGCTGACTACTTGCCAACAGAAAGCTCCCCATGAGATACACCCAAGACTGGGTGCTATACGACGAAGGATGCAACATGCTCCTCTCCACACGAGCTCCACCTCCTTACATGACCAAAGGCAGTGCTTTGGGGTTTCCAGAGGCTGCTGTGGGCAGCGCTTACAACCTCCCTCCTTCTGCATCTGGGCAAGCCAACTTCCCACCGCCAAGTCTCCATGTGCCACCAACCATAAGAAATATGACACCCTCCTCGGCCTCCAGCTATCCCATAGGCGGCGCCAGAAGGTCCGTCGAAAGGGCTCCATGATGTTGTGCTCCACCCAGTGCTTGCTACGTGACGGCGCCTAGTCCATATCCTCCTGCATCAGTACATGTCTGCCAATCCTGGCAGTGTACTCTAGGAACCTGGGTGGCTTCTTGGAAACCGCAAATGCCGCAGATAGCCACTCTCATGGATTCCACTTCACCTCATCAAGTGGTCTGCCCTCCCAGATCCAAAGGTGCCACTCCCTAAGCTCCTTCCAGAAAACATAGGGGTCCAGTCGCCATGTCTTCCCTTGAAGGCCCATCACCCGAATCCTCCTCCATGAAAGGGCGGCAATCCCCTCATCCTACTGCCCTCTGTCAAGGGCCAGACGTCCCCCTCCTGAACAGCAAAGAAAGTCCCCTGCGGGGCACCACCCACTCTACCTACCACCTAAAGGGGGATGCCTACTGGTGAAAACCTAGCTGCCCATACCTCCCCGGGCTCTATCGGCTCTTGTATTGGGGGAGCAAGCCACTCCGGAGGTATTGCTGCGTCTATCTCCCTTCTCAACTCCACTCCTCTCTTGCAGCCTAATACTCGCTGTAACACCTCCTCATCCGCCATTCTGTACATCTTCTGCCATGTCTTGATGGTACGAGCCAAGCCGGCCTCCTACCTAGCCCACTAGATGTGGAGGCGCTCACCTATCTATGCCCCTTCCTCATCTTTGACCTGGGGATTCCAGATCACCGGCTAACGGTTTATTTCCTCCTGGCATCCTGGGGGGCTTTGGATAAGGGCCTTTACGGAGGCCCTGCCACACGCGGAGAGTAAACTACGAAGGAAAGGTGATCTGGGGGGGGGGGGGGGGGTGATTTGGGCTGACGTGAAGATCCATCTCAAGGACGGCCTCCACTCATCGCCAAGCCTCGGTCTACAGTCCTGAAAGCCCTTCTGCAATAAGACCTTCCAAGTCTGTCCGCCTGGTGTGAGACCGCGGACAACTAGCTTGCCCAAGAGGGCCATACTCTGATACTCTGGGTCCATGATCCCAAGCCCTCCCTCTGACCTATGTTGTATGATGGTCGCCCATGCCACCTTGGCCCTGGAATCCCTAGAACCATCAGACCCTGACCAAAGGAAATTCCCCACTAGGCGGCGAAGCTGCACTACGCACGATGAGGAGAAGCACCAACACGAGGTGATGTACTACGCCGTCGTTAGGAGAACCTGGTTAACCACTAGGGCTCGTCTGGCTAGTGAGAGGCGAACCGTGCTCCAATAGGTCAGTTTCCTCCAAATAGAATCAAGGATAAGAAGAAACTGCTGGGCAAGAGTGATGTTGAGTCCCACCTGGAACCCTAGGTACCGGACGGTTTGCCCTCTACTCACCCATCTAAATCCTAGATGGACGCCCCACTCCGTGCTGGAGTCTGAGTCTGTGAGGAAACCACCCGAATTTCGCCAGTTGATTTTTGCTCCCACTGCAGAACAGAACACGTGAAGAGCCAATCTCACTCTCTCCAGCATCAACTCATCGTCCTCTATATAGAGGATTGTGTCATCTACGTACTTTGAGTTGAACAACTCAATCTCCTCTCTCACTTGAAGTCGGAGGCCGCATAATCTGCTCACACGTGACTCGAGGAAGTGAGACATTGCCTCTGCGAAGAGTAGAAACAGGTATGGGGCCAGGGGGCAGCCCTGTCGAACCAATCTCTCTAGCCGAAACTCCTCCCCTCGCCTTCCACCTATGAGAACCCTGCTGGTGGCCGATCTGTACAGGGGGGAGACCCCACAAATCCAAGCCTGGGGGAATTCCAACCTCATCATGGTACCCTCTAGGAAATCCCAATCCACCTTGTCATAAGCTTTCTCGAAATCCAAGAGTAGTACGGCCAGTCTCTGCCCACTGTGCTGAGCCTACTCTGTCGCCTCAAAGAAGGTAAATACATTGTCTAGGATGCTCCTATCCTGGACAAAGCCTATCTATGTATCATGGATGATATCTGGAAGCACGGGGCGTAGTCGCCTACCAATCATCTTTGCCAGCGCCTTATAGGCCACTGACAATAAGGTGATTGGTCTCCACTGGAAAAGCTCCAACGGTGGGAGAAGACTGATAAGGCCTACCAAGAGACCCCCACGCATCTATCCTTAAGTGAAAATCTCCTGAAAGGCCATCAGTAGAGGGTCCTTCACCACTTCCTAGTAGGTAGTGAAGAAGGCCTTAGAGAGACCATCCTTCCCCGGGCATTTCTGCCCATCCTGTGTATGGAAAGCCTCCTCTAGTTCCTTCTCTGTGAAGGGGGCTAGGAGGAAGCGTCCCATCTCCTCTATGACAAGGGACGAGATGTGATCCCATACATGATGTCTACATCTCTATCCTCTAGTTGAAGCTGTCTCCTGCTGGAAAAGGCGCGTGTAATAGTCAGTGGCAATCTCCATCACCTCGTCTGGGCTAGAACGGGTCCTCCCATACTGATCCCGAAGGCTGCGTATCTGCTCTCCTGCGATGCGAGGCTAGTGTACCTTGAAGAACTCCCTGCATATCATGTCCCCCTTCCGCGCCCAGTATTGGGAGTAAGGGCGCTCCGCCTAGCCGCCCGTGTATTACTACACTGACAGTACCCACCACTGCACACTGCAGGTGGCGAGCGCCCGTCACAGTCACTTATTCTTTATTCTTTTAGTAACAGTTTGAATAAAGGAAAGCCCAGCCACACATTGTGGCTGTTGGAGTTCCCACTTTTGAGTCTCTCTCTCTCTTGACTCTTGCTCTCCATCCGCCATAGCTCTCATCGCCAAGCTTCTTCCTCCTGGGTTCCACTTCCCTTTCAACTGGTATCAGAGCAAAGGCATTGGAGCTTGCCCGGCATTCTCTTCAGCCCGGATTTGAAGAGCTTCAACCCGAGCTTCAATGGCAGCCATGGCACCTTCATTTGCAGGTATGTTTTGATCTCTCGCCTCCTCCCCGAGCTTCCGGACCTTCATCGACTTCTTCCCGGGCTGCATTGGAGCCCCCTCGACATTGCCAAGTGCCCCCAAGGGCTGTTGAAGACCCCCCAACCCCTAGGAACAGCCAACAAAATTTTCGGAGCATTTTTAGGGGGCTGGGCTGATCTGCTCCCCCACATTTCCCTGCTCCTCCTCAGCTTTCCACCACTCTTAGCAACTCTCCCGAACATTGCTTGACTCCCTGGCATTAGTCCTTGACTCCCGGTGATCGATTCGAGTGCTTTCCCCTTCAGCTCTTTGCTGTATACACAGTCCCAGGACTGTCAAAACAGGGCAGCACTTGACATTTACTATTTGATGCTTCTTGGCATTGCCCGTTTGATGCCTATTGATGCCCGGATATTATGGGATGCTATGTCTATGCTTTGGGACTGATTTGGAGCAGATTTGAGCATTGCTTGAGCTTCATTTAACAGTAAATTGCTTGCTGTAATACAATGGGCTGAAGCTCATTTACTTGGTGTACGCATTAGTTCATGTATACGGGGTGCTCATTGGAGGTTTGAATGATCATATCGATATATTTGGAGGTTGTCAAATGCTTCTTCTTGGTTCTGGAATGCTTTTGAGCTTGTATTAAGCTCCGACTTGGTTATTCTTCACTGGTGTTTGGCTTCAGTTGGCATGCTTTGAACCAGTCTATGCCTATTGTCACTGCTTGACATTTAGGCCTCTTGTATTTATGCTTTGGTCAGATATGGATACCACTTGGTTTGCCCATGCTTGATAGTTACTTGGAGCTTCATCTTCAAATGTATTTGAGCATTTTGGATCTACTGGGCATTACATTTGGTTGTCAATTACATGCTCTTTGAATGCTTTCAGGCTTATGCTTTACGGGTCTGAGATAGCTTGGGATTTATGCTCCGGATGTACCCTACTAGGATTTGGCATGTCTGATGCTATATATTTGATGTATTAGAGCGTTGTTTGCACTCTTTGCATCTGATTTCACTTCCAGTGGAAGCCTCTTGGTATATTCGGATGTACACAGAGTCTTATTTATAGATGAGCTTGAGCTTGTGGGACAGTTACATGCATTTGCTCTCTTGAGAGCTTTATGTCTACAATTTGTCTGTAGTGGGCTGATTTGATAAGCCTATTGGGGCAAGCACCTATCTCTGTCACAGGTTTGACAATTTTATATGTATCTTGGATGGTTATGTATTGAGCTTCTTACTCTATCAGTTGTGCTTGTGCTTGGTCTCTTCTCTTACCCCGAGACCCATTATCTGCATAACTTCTGGACCTATGAGATGTCTCTTGCCTGACAGGTTATTGGTTTGACAGTTCTCAGTACCTTCTTGCCCCTGGAAACTCACTGTTGGATGTATCTTGCTACCTGGCAGTTGTAGTGACATATATATCAGTGATTGCTTCATTTTGGGACAGTTTTACATACTGTTGTCATTTATTACAGCAAGCTGAAATCTGCAGATTTTGAGCACTTCTATGAGGGTAATGCTTACTATTTAATGTTATCTTGGTCATATTTGGTGGACGGGTGCTTCTCTTGGTAAAATCCACTCTTTCAGCCAGTTTTAGCAACGGTTTTAGTGTATTTTCTGCTAATTACAGCAACCTGCAATTTTGCCTTTTTGCATTGGTTTGGGACAATATGGTTAGTCATTTGAAAGACACAGCTCTCTTTAACATTGCCAAGTTGGATGGTACCAACTATGGGTATTGGAAGTCCCAAATATGACAGGTTTTGGTGTAGAAGTTGCAGATTAAACCCTTGCGTTTCAAGGGTGTCAAACCTAAGGATATGGATGATGATGTTTGGCTGGAAGTTGATGAGCTATGCAAGTCTACCACTATTTTGTCACTCTCAGAAGAGATAATGTTGTTGAAGATGAGAATCAAAGTGCATGGGATTTATGGGAGAAGATTCAGGAGCTCTATGTGCAGTAGAGTCCTGCATCACAGATGTATTGGCTGAAGCAGTTAATTGATCTTCGCATGAAGGAGGAGACCTCCCTTTCATCTCATTTCAATCAGTTTCATACTATCATGAAGAGTATATTGTCACAGGGTATCGAGTTCAAAGACAACTTGCACCTGTTGTTTCTGCTTGGCACCTTGCTTGAATCATGGGATGTATTCCGTACTACCATATGCACGAACAAGCTTGATGGGCTGAAAATCAAAGATATTGAGAGTGCTTTACTGACTGAGGAAATCAACAGGAAAAACAATGATACTTCCCGCTCTTCACATGCATTAACCGTTAGAGGTGGCAGACATGGCAGGCGTGATAATGATCATAAGGGTAGGGACTCTCAGAAGTCTAGGTCCAAGTCACGTGGTCGCAGTAAGTCCCGTGGACGGAAGTCTGATCTTACCTGTCATTATTGTGGGAAAGCAGGACATATTAGGCCACAGTGCCATAAAATGCGCGATGATAAGCACAAGGAAAAGGGAAAAGAAAAAGTGCAGGAAAAGTCTTCTGAGTGCAGTATTGTACCTGCAAAGTCCAATGTGAAGATAGAAAAGGTTAATGTCATGCAGGCCATTGATTCAGATGATGATTACATACTTGCAGCTTCTTCATGCGATGCCTTACAGACTTCTGAGATACATTCTATGTATGCGCAGTGCTAGCTCTTGGATTCGGTGCGTCTTTCCATGTGACACCCTGTAGAGATTGGTTTCACACCTATCGTACCATGTCTGGTTCTGTGTGTCTTGGTGATAACAAGTCTCTTGACATTGTCGGCATTGGAGATGTTAGGCTGCAATTTCCTTCTGGCAGCTCTTTTGTTTTGCATGATGTACGACATGTCCCTACGTTGACTCACAGCCTTATGTCGACTGGACAGCTTGATGATGTAGGGTATTTTGTGTCTTTTGGAGACTCTGCATGGAAGATTACTCGTGGCGGGCTTGTACTTGCAAGAGGTGCCAAGTCTGGCAGCCTCTATCCCTTACTTGTATCTAGAGCTACATTGGATCATGTTTTGTCTGTGGATTCTATTTTCCATGTATCCCTTTGGCATGCTCGTTTAGGGCATATGTCTCTTAAAGGAATGAAAATGCTCTGTGCTTTGCAGTATCTTCTGCCTTTTGACTCTTTGCATTTTGATTCTTGTGATCATTGTTTGTATGGTAGGCAGACTAGAAATACGCATAAAAAGTCTGCTAAGAAATGCATGGGTGAGCCCTTGACTCTTGTGCACTCAGATGTATGTGGGCCCATGCCCTGTCAGTTACTTGGTGGGGCAAAGTACTTTATTACTTTCATAGATGATTACTCACGTAAGGTTTGGGCTTATCCCATAAAGAGAAAATCCGATGTCTTAGACAGATTTCAGAGTTAGCTTGCATTGGCAGAGAACCAGTCTGGAAAAAGGCTCAAATGCCTAAGGTCAGATAATGCGGACGAGTATGTATCATGTGCTTTTGAGCAGTTTTGAGATAAGCGGGGTATTAAGCATCAGTTGACCGCCCCTTACACCCCACCCCAGAATGGTATGGCTGAACGCATGAATAGGACCATTCAAGAAAGAGTCCGTAGCATGCTTAGCTAGACTAGCTTACCGCAGCACTTTTGGGCTGAGGCAATTACTACTGCAGTGCATCTCATTAATAGGTCGCCTAGCAGTGACATTGACTTTCAGGTTGCAGAGGAGGTATGGGCAGGCAAGCCCCTCTCTTATGATCATTTGCGTGTCTTTGGATGTGAGGCATTCTGCTATGTGTCCAAGGACGAACGCAATAAGGTCGATCCAAAAAGTGTCAAATGCATTTTCATTGGCTATGGAGATGCAAGAGAGATGGGTTATCGTCTATGGGATCCACAGGTGCGGAAAGTGATCCGCAACCATGATGTCATCTTTCATGATGACAAAATGTATATGCAACCTGAGAAAGTGGTTGAGGTACGCAGAGTTATCTTTCAGGAGGAGCCACCTGCTCCCGTTCAGCCCGCTACACGGTGTTGGAGGGGTTTTTGTCGAAAGGTCGAATCCACTGGGGATCATAGGTAGAAGAAAGTAGAGATAGGATATGGAAGAGAAGAAAGAGAATAGACAAGAGGTAAACACGACAAAGACAAAGCACAATGAATTGAATCAATATGTGTTGAAAGAACCTGGAATCCTTGTACTACTCAAAAGCAATCTCCAAGCATTAGATCTCCTGGAGCTTCTTCGTAGAACAAAATGTGCATCAAAATTATAGCTCATTCTCTGCTGCTCAGAACCCAATTCTCATGGCTCCGAAAGGGGGGTAAAACCCCAAGACACCAAATCACAGATCTCCCAGATCACTCATTCTTCTTCTTTCAATTTAAAGTGCAATTTTCAGCCTGTTTATAACGATCGCGACGCGCACGATTTCGTCCATCTGTCTTTTTTATGAAAATCCCATAACTAGCTGAAAAAGCAACTTGTTTTTTGCATACCATCCTAATCTAGAAGCTTTTTTAACTTTTTTTGGATTTTTTTACAATAAATAATATTTAAAATAGACTAAAATTATCCAAAAATCTAGTATTTTTGGATAATCCATGCAACTCACACTAGTACTAATGGCTTAGATCACATTGACTCTCTTTATCAATAAAAAAGTTGGATGATGATGCATTCCATGCTTTTTCACACTGTGTCCGCATAGCATCATGACGTCCACACGTTTTGTTCTACAAAGAAGCTCCAGGAGATCTAATGCCTGGAGATTGCTTCTGAGTAGTGCAAAGATTTCAAGTTCTTTCAATACATATTGATTCAGTTCATTGTGCTTTGTCTTTGTCGTGCTTACCACTTGTGTATTCTCTTTTTTCTCTTCCATCTCCTATCTCTACTTCCTTCTACCTCTGATCCCTGGTGGATTCGACCTTTTGACAAAACCCCTCCGACATTGGTGAATCCAACGTGAAATGTCGTCAGAAGAAGGAAAGACAAGATGGGAGAATCTTCGAACACAATCTCCAGTGATGTTTTGCACAATTGGTGCAACATATGAATATGCTTATGCAAGTACAACAACAACAACATGTGATGCAAGTTTCTGCTCAAACAGAAAGTGTTGTGATGAATCCTTTACAAGCAGTTGAGCGTAAGGTGAAGTTATTCAATGATAGAAATTATCTACATATGTACATATCTATACTTAGAAGATAGAATTCTTTGGGGTGGCTCAACTTGAATGGAGCCGGTATTTTGTACGTGTTACTATTCATGAACTGAAAGCACGGATTATTGAATTATACTTGCAGGATGCTGACTGGGTAGCCTTCAAGAAGACACTCAAAGAAGAATTTTACATTGAGGACACTAGTTTGATTACATGCAAGACTTTTCAGGAGTGGGTTTTACAACCCAATAAGGGACTTGTGGCTACAGAATTGTTAAGAGAATTTGAAAGTCGATTTAAGCAGTTGGATCTTGCAGAATAGCAAGCTCTTGCAAGCCAGAAAATTGAATTGTTTCTACAAGCAGCTAATCCTGAGCTTCAAGAGAAGCCTAATGATTTGTTGGAGGATCAGACTACAGAGACAGGTTTGAAAACAGAGTGGAGATATGTCAAGAAAGCTGTTACTGCACTTGTGAAGAAACATAGAAGAAGAGAAAGGCTGCATGTCTCTAGCTTGCCCATTGTTACAGGCAAGACAGCTGATGTATCCAATAAGCCACCTACTTCTGTGGCTAGCCCTATGGCTATACCTGCTATTGTTCTCTCTGTTAGGGAAGATGTCTTAGATGAATTGGTCAAAGGCATGCGGGATCTTCAATTGAAGGTTGCAAAATTGGATGAAAAAGAACAAGAGGAAAGGGGACGGGCAACGGCCCCTAAGCCAAGAAAAAAATGTATGTGGTGTGACAGTTTGCAGCATGAGAGAAACGATTGTGCTGCCTATCAGGAGGCCTTGGCACGACAACTCATCTTTTGGAAAGATGGCAAGATCCATGCACAAGAAGCCGGATTGCCTCTTGCTTTGAATTTTGGAAAGGGAGATATACAAAAGTTGTTGGAAGACTTGGCTGTCCGAAATGCTTATGCGGTGGTACATGCTTCTACTTTTGATCTACAGTTGGATAGAATGCATGGCCAAGTGATGGTTGGTCCAAAGGCCGAAATATGGACACATGCTTTACATATAGCTGAAAAGAGAAAGGTTACTGATTATGAAATGCCTCATGCAAGGCAAAACATTTGTGGCATAACTGGTTGGGAATCATCGGTAGATGCATATTCAGTGTATGTATATTTAGCAAAGGTACAAAACATGGATGTACTTGTGGAAGAAAAACGAACAAGAGAAATAAAGATATTGTAGGGACATCTAAAAGAATGACAAGAAGAAGTGTGGATCAACCTAAAGCTGCAAATCAACCACCTCTCGAGCATGTTATGGAAGAGGTCAGTCAGGAGCAAAAACAAGATAACAAACAAGAGGGCAAATAAAAGGGCAAGCAGCCAGGATATAAGTTACAGTCTGACATTGAGATAGCCACAGAACTTAAGAAGGTTCTTGAAGAACGGATCTTAAACAGTCCGGTGGAATTCACCTTGGGAGAGGTGCTTGGCATTGCCAAGCGAGAATTTCATGATGAGATCATTGACATAATTAAGAGAAAGCATTAGTTTTCTGGTGATACCACTAGTGCATTGTTACAATTTGAAGAGAAAACTGGTTTGTTGGGTATTCGGGCTGAATATGAGCATGAAGTAAGTACAGGATTGTCTATACAGGATGCTACTAATCAGTGAACAGCATGTGGAAAAGAGAAGGAAGTGGCTGAAAATGCAGTCTTGTAGCAATATGCATGGTGGAGTAAGGCACATGCAACAATATGGGAAAGAGACTCTAGGATTTATTCCTTGAAGTCACTACACAAGAAATCATTGGGCTAGGGCTACCACTGAAACGGTAGTGAAAATAGGAGAACGTGAAACTCCTTGTGTTGCTTTACTTGACCATGGGTCTGAGATAAATGTCATTGAGTGTGGATTATATGAAAGTGGTACATGGCTTGTAGATACTGATCATGGTTGGCGTATGAGGGCTGCAAATAATTCTTCGGGAGAGATTTATGCTGCATGTCCTAATGTAAAAGTGACAATTGGTGATGTACAAGAAGAGCAACACTTCTTTGTGCAAGATAATTGCTCATATGCAATGATTTTGGGACAATCCTATATTACAGGAGTGCGTACGGAAACAAAGGTGCTTGATGATGGTTCTACTTATGCAAGAGTTAGAAGCAAGGATGGGAGGAAAGCAATCCAATTTCTTTCTATTTGTGTTAATCATCCTAGAAATCAGGATATGCTTCGAGAGTCTCCTTTGGCTCCAAATGCAAGGGAATTCAAAGACCTGGATTTTCATTAAGCACTGCTATAATGCGGGGCTACAGTAGTACTGTTCAGAGGATGTACTCGCCTCTTGATGGAATGAAGCATGTATTTACTATTGGTTATTCTCAATTTACAGGAAACAGTTCATGTTGGTTTAAGCCTATGGAAGCTATGTGCAAGGCTGAACGCACCAAGGAATTGAAAGCATTGGGACTGTTAGCTGAAAATGAAGGCATTTCAGGCATCTTATATGGGCTGAATATTAATGACACTATGGCTGAAATTTCAGCAACTATACATGCAGAAAATGAGGCTGAAAACAGAGTGTTGTTAGTATGTTCTTTGGATATGTGTGATGTTATAGCATTGTTTGCAATGGGCTGAAGCACTTGTGGAGACAAAGTATAAGAGAGTTGACAAAGGTGAAACCAATTGCTTTGCCACTTCCACCAAAGAGTGAGGGTATGTATAAAAAAGTGTCAAGGCAGCCAAGCTTACGGGATCCTAAAGATATAGGTCATCAGTTTACATCTGAAACATTACAGGAATTGAAAGTTGGTGCAGAAGGGTTTCTTTTGCCTGCTGAGAGAGACTATTTTATGTGGATGTTGGCTAGACATGGAAAGGCATTTGCATTTCAGCCAAGTGAAATAGGTTGTGTGGATCCAAATGTTGTCTCTCCTATTGTCATATTTACTGTGCCACATGTACCATGGAACTTGAGGCCTATTCCAGTGCCTAAAGCTTACTTGCCAAAGCTGATGGATTTGCTAAATGAAAAGATTCGCATGAAGATCTTGGAGCCTTCTTCAACCCCGCACTCAAATCATTAGTTTACTGTGTCCAAAAAGAATGGGGCTTTGAGATTTATTCAAGACATACAACCGGTCAATAAAGTAACTATAAGAAATGTGGGTGCAGGTCCTGTGGTTGATGAATTTGCAGAGGCTTTTGCAGGCAGAGAGACCTATTCTTTGGGTGATCTTTACTCGGGTTATGATCAGTTTCACCTTGCAATTGAAAGCAGGGATAGGAGATGGAAGAGAAGAAAGATGACTTTCTTATGGCTGAAAATGATGTTGCAAGAGTAAATTTAGCAATACAAGTTGTTGCTACAGCATTAACAGAAGCTTGGACAACAAAGAGAAGACACTTTAGATGTTTTGCATCTTGTGTAGAAGTATTTCTGGAAGACAAATATGTAGAAGAGTGGCTGAGAATTGGTCAATACCTCAATACATGAACAAAGAGAGATGAATGGTCAGATGAGGAGTTTAAGAAGATCAAGAGAAAAGTATATGGGTTTTTCTTAAAAGATGGATACTTATGGGAACATGCTAAAAAGAAACAGGGTATACCATTGCGAGTTTTGGGTGACAGAGCTTCACAAGTAAATGTTATACAAGAATTTCATGAAAGCTTATGGGCTGGTCATAGAGGTGTTTGGGATACTTTCGCAAAGATCAAAGAAAGATGTTGGTGGCAGGGTATGTATAAGGATATTGCTCACTTTGTGAAAACATGTATGACATGCCAAATGTATTCATCTGTGAGACATCGGGATGGATTGCAGCCCACATATCCATTGTCTCTTCATTTTAAGTGGGTGGTGGATTTGTTCACAATGCCTACAGGTCTTTGGCAAATGAGGTATCTTGTGCTTGCCCGTGTAGGTGTGGCTGTGTGGGAAAAATTACAGCAAATAGGGGCAAGCTGGATGCATATGAAGCTCATGATTTCTTTGCATAGTTGGGGATAAAGCTTGCTTTAACTTCAATCTATAACCCTGAAGAAAATGGAAAAAGTGAAAGAGGTCATCCACCTATTAATAGTAAAGGCATTGGTAAAAGCATGTGGAGAGAAGGTAAAAGAGTGGCCACGATTGCTCCCTTATGCTTTGTGGACTGACAGAACAACTCATAGTGCTGTTACAAGATATATGCCTGCAGAATTGATGTATGGTCAAAAACCTATCATGCCGATAGAAGAAATGATAATCACATGGAGTGTGCTACCTTGGGAGGAGGAGTTGAATCGAGAGGAGTTATTGGCCTTACGCATTCGACAGTTGGAAAGAAAGTCAGAAGACATAGAGGCAGCAATTGCAAAGTTAAGGACAACAAAGATACAAAACAAGAAACGGTTTGACAAAAGACATAGACTGAGACCAAGAAGCATACAAGATGGGGATTGGGTATTGATTTATGATAGCAGTTTAGACAACCAACATAGTGCCATACGTAAAGTTTCCAAAAGATGGTTTGGACCCTATGTGGTAAGACAGGTATTTGATAATGCTACTTAAATGCATTAAATGAACTGGATGGAACAGCCATAAAACTTCCGGTAGCAAGGAAAAGAATCAAATTATTCAAGAGGTGGGAATCTACTGCCTATGAGTTACCAGAATTGGAAGAAAATGAACGCCATGATACAGGGGATAGCCAGGAAAATATGGAAGATGAAGAAGCAAAGGATATGGTTACAGAGGATGAGGAGGACTCAAAATCCGGTGACAACTAGGATTTTGGCACATACCAGAGGATGTGTAGGTTCAAAGGGGGTGGATGTCGTGATGCTATGTGGACACAATGTGAAAAAGCATGGCATGCATCATCATCCAACTTTCTTATTGATCAAGAGAGTCAATGTGATCTGAGTCATTAGTACTAGTGTGAGTTACATGGATTATCCAAAAATACTAGATTTTTGGATAATTTTAGCCTATTTTTAATATTATTTATTGTAAAAAAATCCCAAAAAATGTTAAAAAATGTTTTAGATTAGGATGACATATGTCGGAGGGGTTTTTGTCCAAAGGTCGAATCCACCGGGGATCAGAGGTAGAAGGAAGTAAAGATAGGAGATGGAAGAAAAGAAAGAGAATAGACGAGAGGTAAACATGACAAAGACAAAGCACAATGAATTGAATCGATATGTGTTGAAAGAACCTGGAATCCTTGCACTACTCAGAAGCAATCTCCGGACATTAGATCTCCCGAAGCTTCTTCGTAGAACAAAACGTGCATCAAAATTACAGCTCCTTCTCTGTTACTTGGAACCCAAATCTAATGGCTCCATTGGCTCCGAAAGGGGAGTAAAACCTCAGGATACCTCCTCACGGATCTCCCAGATCACTTCTTCTTCTTCTTTCAGTTCAAAGTGCAGTTTTCAGCCTGTTTACAGCGATCGCCACGCATGCAATTTCGTCCATCTGTCTTTTTTATGAAAATCCCATAACTGGCTGAAAAAGCAACTTGCTTTTTGCATACCATCCTAATCTAGAAGCTTTTTTAACTTTTTTTGGATTTTTTACAATAAATAATATTAAAAATAAACTAAAATTATCCAGAAAACTAGTATTTTTGGATAATCCATGCAACTCACACTAGTACTAATGACTCAGATCACATTGACTCTCTTGATCAATAAGAAAGTCGGATGATGATGTATTCCATGCTTTTTCACACTGTGTCCGCATAGCATCACGACAACGGCCAGCTAGACAGCGTGCAACATCACCTAATGTCCATGGCCAAGATGCTAGACATGTTGATGTTAGACAGAATGTCAGTCAAGCAGCAGAGCCTGGATTGAGACGTTCAGCTGGAGAGAGACGACCTCCTGACCGTTTTGCGCCCTCTATGGATTATGTACTGGTTACAGATGTAAGAGAGCCTCTCACTTATGATGAGGCTATGCGTAGGGGTGATTGTTACTCTTGGGAGAGGGCTATACAGTCTGAGCTTGACTCATTACATAAGAATCAGACTTGGGATTTGGTTTCCTTGCCTCAGGGTAAGAAGGCTTTGCCATGCAAGTGGGTGTACAAGCTGAAAAGTACCCTTGGACACCACAAGCCGGCATACAAGGCTCGATTGGTTACTAAGGGTTTAAGCACGACCATGGTGTTGATTTTGATGAAGTCTTTTCTCTTGTGGTCAAGATGACCACCCTACGCTTAGTCTTGGCCTTGGTTGCACAACTTGACCTGGACTTGTACCAGATGGATGTCAATATGGCCTTTTTACATGGGGACTTGCATGATGAGATTTACATAGAGCAACCTAAGGGCTTTGCAGACCCTGGCAGGAAACACCTAATGTGCAAGCTAAAGAAGAGTCTATATAGCTTGAAGCAGGCACCTAGGGAATGGTACCATAAGTTTGATGCATTCATGCAGTCACAGGGCTACAGCCGCAGTGCTATGGATCCGTGCTTGTACACGAAGAAAGCTCGTGACGATTCTTTACTGATTTTGATACTCTATGTGGATGACATGCTTTTAGCAGGGACAACTCGTGAGGAGCTAGATGCTCTTAAGGCTTAGCTCAAGAAGAGCTTTGAGATAAAAGATCTGGGACAGGCCTCTCATATACTTGGAATGCGCATTACGCACGATCGATCTCAGGGACTACTCTATCTGTCCCAGAGGGAGTACATTCATAAAGTCCTTGAGCGCTTCTGCATGTAGGATGTTAAGCCTATTGGCTGTCCATTACCTTTTTATGTGAAGGTTTCACAAGCCGATTGTCTGCAGACAGATGAGCAGAGGACTGAGATAGCCGAGATTCCCTATGCATCAGCCGTGGGCAGTCTTATGTATGCCATGATAGCCACCCGTCCGGATATAGCTTTTGTAGTTGGGGTTGTGGCCCATTATATGGCTACACCTAGCAAGAAACATTGGGATGCCGTAAAGGGTATCATGAGGTACCTGAAGGGCACAACAGATATGTGCCTTTGCTATGGCAGCCAGGATACAAGAGTCGTGGGATACACTAACTCTGATTATGCAGGACATGCAGATAGTAGAAAGTCCACTTCTGGCTATATGTTCACTTATGCTGGAGGGGCTATCTCTTGGATGTCCAGGGTGCAGAAGTGTACGGCTCTTTCTACTACAAAGGCCGAGTATATTGCAGCCACAAAGGCTTGCAAGGAGGCCATCTAGTTAGGCCATTTAATTGCAAACCTTGGTATGACAGATGCTATGCCTACACTGCATTCGAATTCTATGAGTGCCATTCAGTTGGCCAAGAATCCCGACAAGTCCGTTGACCTTGTCAAGATTCCGACTGAGCAGAATCCTGCAGACTTGCTCACGAAAAGCCTCACTACCGAGCACTTTGCCTTTCTCAGGAGATTGATGGGCATTGGATAAGATGACGTATTTTTCCTCATCCTGTTGTACGTGTGTACATGTTGTACTGTCTTTTTTTTTTCTCTCTCACTGGGGCAGATTCACCTTTAAGTGGGAGGTTGTTGGGGATAAAGGCGCCTCCGTCTAGCCGCCCGTGTATTACTACACTGACAATACCCGCCACTGCACACTACAGGTGGCGGGCACCCGTCACAGTCACTTATTCTTTATTCTTTTAGTGACAGTTTGAATAAAGGAAGGCCCGACCACACATTGTGGTTGTTGGAGTTCGCACTTTTGAGTCTCTCTCTCTCTTGGCTCTTGCTCTCCATCCGCCATAGCTCTCACCGCCAAGCTTCTTCCTCCTGGGTTCCACTTCCCTTTCACCCAAAAGGCTATTGAGGTTCGGAAAGAGAACTCCGAGCACCTGTCCTCTAGGCCAACAATGACTGCTCGCACGTGTACATCCTGTGCGTGGAGGGTGGGATTCCCTGGTGCCTCCTGCAATAATCTCTGCATGGCTGCAAGGTCCCACTGAAGTGCTCTCTCCTCCTCCCAGCACTGCTGCCTGGCCTGTATGGCTGCCGCTTGGCAGATTCTGCTCGACTCGGCTAGGACCTCTACAACCTCCTCTACTATCCGATCCCTCCTGTCCCATTCTCTGGTCCAAATTTGCTCTATCTGTCTCGTTACCTCCTCCCTCCTATAGATCGAGTCAGGGATCCGACAAGATCGTGTATCTAGGGCGGATGCTGGGGGGTCAAGTGTCAAGAGAACCGGGCAATGATCGGACAACGTGGTGCCTGCCAACTGCTCAATCTGGCCTCCACGAGAGCCTCCCCACTCTCCCACATAAAACCTGTCCAACCGCTCCAGCAGGACTCCACCTAGCCGCTTGTATCCCCAAGAGAAGTCCAACGATCTCTCCCTCCTGTGGAAGGCAGGGTCTCTCCAAGCATCACGAGCTTGGAGAGACCATGCCTCCCCAAGAGAAGTCCATCGATCTCTCCCTCCTGTGAAAGGCAGGGTCTCTCCAAGCATCACATGCTCCGACTGCAAGCAAAGAGACCTCCCATGCCTCCTGCTCCTCCCCAGCCATGCCCTTGTAGTTTCTGCCTCTGCCCTGCTAGTCCTCCAAAGTCTCCAGGTTGTTGAAATCTCCTTCAACGATCCAAGAGTCCACCTCTGGGAGTCCATCTGCGATCTCCACCCAGAACCTACTACGTGCCCTAACCTGCGTAGGGGCATAGACATTGAGGACTCCAATGCACGAGTCCCCAATATCCAATCTAATCCATAGAACCCTTCCTGCCACTATCATCCCGTGGTCTCATACACAGGCGGTGAGACTTGAGCCAATAGAGATGCAAACGCCTCCACTCCTGCCGTGGGCACCTATGGCATGCTCCTAGTAAGTATGTGAGCTGCCCGGAAGTACCTTCCCAACCCTCTGGGCGAGTGAGCTTGTGCTCCTGCAGAAGCAGGATGTCGATCCATCCAGCAAGGACAAGCTACACCTCTTGCCGAACAATCAACTTCCTGGAACCACATGCCCCACAGTAGTGGAGACTATTCACATTCCAAGATGCAAGGTGTAAGCTCGTGGGGAAACCTGTGACTAACCGAACAGGCATCTGTTCGGTGTGGATGCTGCTGATGAGAAGGAGAAACTTTGAGGCATGCAAGTGCGCTTTGCCGCCGGTCTAGACAGTGAGCTCCAATCCCCCATGGTGGCCCTCAGCCGGACCATAGGGGTAATAGATGCTCTAGGTGGTACTAACAATTGTTGAGAAACCCTTCACCCGTAGTTTGCATTTTTTGTGTTTCTGCGTTTTGCGTTTAGGGTTTGCATCCCCAAAAAGGGGCGCCATCCTAGACTGACTATGCCTATTTATAGGCCACTCTCTCATTCATTCTTCACGGCTGATTCATTCAGTCCGTCACCTCTTCTCTCCAGCCTCTCCACTACCCTCACACCCCTTCAGGAGAACTTCGCGGTTTGTAGTTTGTGACTGTCTTCATCATCTTCCTTGTGCTACGGCACCCTTATTCCCTTGTATCACATTCACTCCATGATTCAAATCTTCATCATTCCATTCATCAGAGTTTCTTCTCTTCTATTCTCTTCTCCATGTTTGCCGAGATTACTCCGTGTTCCTCCCTGCCGACCCTACTGTCTCGCTGGTACGTCATCTTTTGACATGGTATCAGAGCTGGATCTGCTCAAACAGCGGCAAAGATCCTCCACTCTAGTGAAGGCAAAGACCGATGACAGGTTCGACATCCACTTCTCTTCTTCTTCCACTACATCAAAATCTCGTTTTTGCAGATTTCAGGTGTTTCAGCTCGCTGCCCACATCCCGTTCGCGGAGGATATCTCAGCCGAAGCTGTCCATTGTTGTCTCCATCAGTTGGCACCTGATTTCCAGCACTCTTCACACAGTTTGGAGCTGATTCCAGCTAGGCGACTGCTGTTCCTGTGCAGACCTGCCGTACAGCCTGCCACATCATCACAATCTTGCTGCCTATGTTTTTAGTATTTCTCTCTCCTGCAGGCTGTTCTGCCTGCATTTTTAGTCTTTCTCTTTCCTGCAAGCTGTCCTGCCTGCGTTTTTAGTCTCTCTCTCCTTACCTACCTTTTTCTATTGGTTGCAACCTCTTACTACTGGTTGCATCCTCCTCCCACTAGAAGCTCACTTCCAGCCCTTCCATTGCCCTCCCACCCCTTGAGGCGGACATTGCAGTTCGTGGTTCATGGTGGTTGACCTCTTCCTTATTCAGCAAGGCACATTGGTATCCATGGCTTCTTTACCAATAGATGACCAGACTATTGGGTGCTCCTATTGTGACATCACCGAATACACCACTGATACTTGCCGACTTTGACCTTTGCTCCCCACCCCTCCGGAGTACATGCATCTTCCACCAGGCACTCTTTGTGCCACCTCTCCTTTCTAGGCCATAGAGATAATTCTGCATCGGCTATCAAAGTACTATGCTTAAGGCAATAAGATGCATCCAATGCGCACTAAGTCCTTTCGAGCACATGGAGGATCGATTGGTGCTACAACCTCCTGGAGATCGTCGCAATGCCAGCGGCAGTCTTCTCCCACTTATTTTCAGGTACAGTGGCTTTCACAACCTACGGATCTGCAGTCCGCTCCATCGAAAACAGTGATTGTTTGATACTGTCTCCTCATCAATCTGCTCCTTCAAGAGACAGTGGCTACTGGATTCCTTCCTCTTCTTCGGCTACCTAGTCTACTCCACTAAGAGACGGCAACTGTTGCCCACCTCTTGCTCATTCTGAGCCCCACCCTTTCCCACCCTCGACTACTCAGGTTCGAGAGGCTACCTTTGGGAGCTCTTCGGCACCCCAGATACCTTCTTCAGCATGATCGGCAATACTTCATCATCAAACATTTTGAAGTCCGTGATCCATGAGTTTTTGGATTCTCTATCTACTTCAGAGGGGGATTCAGAGGGAGATGTTATTTCTTTGCCCTTAGAGGGGGCATCTACTTCTTCTTCAACTTCAACGGGGGCCCCTCCACCTCCCACCTCAGAGAGGGAACCTACTCCACATGAAGTTCTTCACCCATCCTCTACTTTCTTGGGGTGGCTGTCTTCAACCAATCATCTCTTCTACTGATACCTAGGATCTTCAGGTACCACCTAGATCGGGACCTCAGAGATTCAGCCGCGACTTGGTGACAAGGTCTTCATATTCCTTCCAGCATGGATGCGCAGAGCTAGTGGCTTCTCTCCCAAGGTTGTGTTTCGGGTTCTCCAGTTCACTCTGTCTACTGGTCTAGATCCCCACCTCTAGAGGTAGTGGGAACCCTCCGCACTCCGCAACACTCAGGTAGGACCATGGGCCATTGCGGAAGAACTCTTGTGGCAACAGCTATGCCTATCTCAGGAAGGTGTGGCGGGTGGCAAGGGTGGATGAGCTGGTGCCTGTGTAGGAAGGGGAAGACTGCTGGTGCGCGGAGGAGGTAGGTGTGTGTGGCTCATCACCTCCTGTGGGAGGAGGGGGGGTAGGTCTGGGGGGGATCACCTGAACCGGGTGTGGATCAGGGGGGGTGGTGGGGGGAAGAGGATCAAGGGATGGTGGGATGGACGGAGATGCATGGCGAGTGTGGGGGGAGGAGGGGGCATGGGATGTGGGCGGGGGGGGGGGGGGAACGTGGGGGTGTGTGGTGTTGGGTGAGAGGACTGTGGGAACTCAGGCGAGGCAATCTGTGGCGTGGGTGGAGGATGTAGGGGGCTACGGTCCTACCAGGTGGAACGGACAAGGGGGGCTGTGGAGTGCTCTGCTGAGGGGGCATCGCTCGCCCGCCTACATCCTGTTTTTGTCGAGGCTAGGTCTGAGGAGCTGGCTACGCCCCCCCTTGCCGTCTCCCTCTCTGCCATCTCTAAGCCCGTGTGAAACCGTCAGCATCCACCTGTGGACCTGTTGGCGAAGCCGCCTTGGCTCCGAAACGCGTACAAACTGCTGCCTAATGCCCAAAGTCGTGGCAGCGCAGGCTTTGCCTTGGCTGCCCAATCACAATGACCTGCTACCTAAAGGAGTGCCCGCCTGCCTCAATCTCTAGGAACTGTGGGATATTCTTGACCTCTTTCACTACCAGCCGTACCTTTGGGACTCTTGCTGTTGTCACTGCGAAAGACGGGGGAAGGACAGTGCTGAAGAGCCGTCCAAAATCTTTCACCAATTGGCGATACTCAATCGCCATGCCGGGGAAAAGAAGGGTGACCAGGTGCCAAAGAAACCTGTTGTGGAGCGCAAACGCCTCCACAGTAAAGCCACTGTACCAGGGGACCATGTATATGACCCCCTTTGTGGACGCATATGGTGAACTGGCGAGTAACTCGCGAGCTAAGCTGAACCATGAAGATCCCTTGGCCCAATAGGGCCGCCTCCATGATCTACGTTGTGCTGATGCGCAGCGTGGAGTGAAGCCAGTCCCGAAGTTGGGCCCTGGCTGGGGAATGTCCTACTACCTGACCATAAATCATTGTTTCCATTAGCTCCAGCTCCTTAGCTCGGACGGCTAAGAGCTGCTCCCTAGAGAGGACTACGCGCAAGGTGTTTGACTGGGGGGCACTCACCGAGTGTGCCGGCGTCTAACCAGAGGTTTCCATTGTGCGTCCCTTTTGAGAGAACTACCAATCACGCCGTGGTGCTACCTGAGGGGGGGAGTTGCTGCAGATAGGGGGAGCAACTAGAGGGTTGGAGGGGGGTGGCGTGGAACACTGCT
This sequence comes from Lygodium microphyllum, assembly GCF_053477565.2. NCBI lineage: Eukaryota > Viridiplantae > Streptophyta > Polypodiopsida > Schizaeales > Lygodiaceae > Lygodium > Lygodium microphyllum. The sequence goes on from NC_141143.1 coordinate 152,810,310, forward strand.
GTTTTTGGTACACCGCGGATAGGGAAGGGCGCACGGGGGGGGGGGGGGGATCAGGCAGAGTGAGGGGCGCGATCAGGCAGAGTGAGGGGCACGATCAGACGGAGCGGGGGGGTAGAAACCTTACGACGTGACGGTGCTGAGCGATATGGGGTCCAAAGTATGAGAGACTATCTTACAAATACATAAGAAGGCAAGTGGCAGCCTTCTTATGTATCATGAACCAGAAAACTACCACAAGCATCTCCACACGAGGACTCATTACTTGAAAGTTGAGGGTAAATTACTCTTCCAATGCTAAGTATTTCTCTTCCATCACTAGACACGTTTTACATGTGCCAATGTAACTTCCAAGCATTCATTTCTAATAGGTGTACAGTACAAAAGCAAGACAAAATCCGAACAAAAAGATCCTATAGACACGATGGCAAAAGGAAAGACGAAACCAGATAAGAAGATCCTTCATTTCTAATGGGTATACAGTACAAAAGAAAGACAATATCCGAACAAGAAGATCCTATAGACACAATGACAAAAGCAAGATGAAACCAGATAAGAAGATCCTTCATGACAGTTTAGAAAACACCTTGCTTTCATATCAGTCAGTGAGGAGCCAAGTGAGCCACACAATAAGCCATTTAGCATGCCTTCACCACTTAGCATCAACAGCTATCTAATCTGCCTTAGGCACATATCGGAGCTATTCACTTTTATCTTTACTCCAGTCATACTTTCATAAGCCTGCCGGTCAGATGTTAATAGAGAAAGGAAGAAAGTACCGTATATAGACATGTTGCACGTTTAGTAAAAGCTATTATCCTTTTCTCCCCTTCCTGCATGTGCAAAATATGCTGAACCTTGAAAATCAGAAGCTCAAGAGCAGAAAGCATATTAATGATCTCATTAAAAAGTACCTGTGCCTTGAAATAATCCATGAATTCACTCCAAGAAGAGTGAACTTTCACAAAAACAAATCTGGATAGTATGTCAAGGAACATAATCGGTAGAATTGCTCAGTAACATATCAAGATTAATATGCTGTATTAGTTTAAGATGACAAAGCATAGAACAACATTACATCAGCAATAATGTTTCGCTGGTCAAAGTCAAAGATACCAAAACACACAAAACTTCAATCATCATTTTCAGGTGCAGAAAGGTAGACATGCAGATACCAGAAAGGTTTTTCGTCTGATGAGTTCAGTTGTGTTTGTATGGCTAGTTGTGGTCAAATGCACACACATGGACAAGCACTTTTTTGGGGGGTGAACAAATCATTGTTACTCCATTGCCATACATAGTGAAGCTCTTGAGTGCAATCATGATAAGCTAAACTGCCAAGCAAACATCAATTTTGAAATTGGTTTTTGATGAAGGGACTGGAGTTAAGTAAACTTTATCAATTGATGCACTTTAAGGACTTTAGATACTTTCAATGGTGCTACATGCACGATTTTCATACTTGAAAGAGCACAACGAAATATTATAACACCATGAACTCTACTCATTACAAAGTAGCTAATATATGACCTTATCATTGTGAGGTGACTTATCATGCAGTCCTGAAATTTTAACTTATTTCTCTTGGGACAATTAAGTTGTACGCATGTGAACTTAAGTGAAGAAGTGAGTCAAGGTGATACGAAAAGCTCATTCGGGAGTGGAAGACATTGGCAATAGTTCTGGAGGACAGATGCCATTTGGTACCCCGGGCAGATCTGGGCCCACGTCATTGAATAGCGTCTTGGGAATGGCTTTCATTATCAAAGGGCTTAGAGAATTAGATTATCTGATCTCTTGGATTAAGGTTTGCGAAGGGATGCCAAGTTTCATTACATTTTCAGGTTCATAGAGGTTACGAATTTAAAATCGAGGCTGCGGAGTGGTCAAACTTTGGGCAGGGCCAATTATTTTTCATTTTTCTGAATTAAAAATGGACTGAGAATAAAGTTGTGGGGCTGAGATTGCATGGACATGTCTTCCAAGTGCCAGGTGCTGACCTGCCATGTAGCAATCAGCCCTCAAGTTGACCATACAGGGCTGGTAGGGGCAGAGCAGAGCAGTTCTGATGCAGGTGAAAGCACCTGGGCACCCTTCTGAAGCAGATGACAGCTGCTGAACCACAATCTGGTGCTAAAAGACCCTCTTAGTGAAGGAACCCTAGTGTTTCTTAAGTGTATTCACAGACATCACTACCAAAATATGGTAACAGAGCAGAAGAACAAGAAGAACAAGGAGGAGAAGAAGAAGAAGCAGAAGCAGAAGAAAAAGGAAGGAGAAGGGAGAAGCAAGGGAAGGTGTTGTTGCAAAAATTTTTTGCCTTCATCAAGCCCAACCGTCAAGCCTCTCCACCTTTATCATCTATGCCACATCTGTTGCTATCATGTCTGACAGTATATTGTAGCACATGTCAATCATACGTGTTTTGATGACACACAGTCAAGTCAACAGTGATGACAGATCCAAGGCTTCCTACATCGACTCTACAAAAAGAAACATGTCATTCATTGAAAATATTATAATCAGAATTCTCAGCAGATTTAAGTAAATCGGGCATATCCTTCATTCCCTGCCATGAGAAATACATAATACACTATCAGGTTAAGCATTCGAGGCAGACCAAAGTTCAGAAACCTCAAACCTCATGTTGTTGTTTCCTGGCTTAATTCATCCAGCCAGATTTTAGCAGCAAAACCACACAACAATGTGGCGTCAGATATTTACCTCAGGAGCTTCCCTATTGTTGCATCCAATGCAAACTTACCTCAATGTGCAGCTTGAATGCTTCTGAATGCTCACTAAAATGTATGCATTTAAAAATCAGGATACGGCCAATAATCTAAACCAGCTCGTTTCAACTTTGCATCATCAATTTTGAACCCTAGGGGCTGCCAAATGGAAAAATCCAGTGTCAAAGCAAGATAATAATGGTGGTAAAACGGTTCTTCTTTTGCATAAGTACAATGTCAGACCACCATTTTCAACCAATTAATTTTTCATATTGCGCTTGTTGCTCAAGAAATGCTATTTTGCAGAAAGGACCAATAAAAAGCCTCAAAAATCACATACCACAGGAATTGCAAAAGCCCTTAAAAAACAAAAAGGAAGAAATCCTTAACCTTCCCTCTCCATTGTGCACCAAAATGTCAAAGGATACCAAAAATAAGCCATCTTTAACAAAAAAGAGCAAACTAGCATTGGATACCCCAGTTTCTAAAATCCATCCATGACTTAAGCATTCGACACTTGGCTTACTCCTCATGCAACATATTAAATGTCCCCTATCATGGTCCATTTATAAATGTTATGCTAGATATGCCAAAAATTTCGAGCAAGAGTCATCCACACATTCTGCACGTCACATTCCCTCCCTCCCTCCCATGACCGTTCCTCCATCCCCACCCCCCTTTCCTGACACCAGCTCCCCTCTTTCCACTCTCCCTCCTCACAGAAGGCCATGCTGATTCCAAGCAGCAATGACGATGGAAACGTAGATACACTGCTACCTTAGAAAGTTTCCCAACTTACCTTCACCATTTATCAAAGACTACAGTTTTGTCCTCTCAGTTACACTTGCCTTTTTGTGTACTTATAACTATGTCAAGAATGATTTTGAATCGATTCCATTCAGCTACTTCAGATAGAAGTCTATCTCTAATTAAGTCAACATAGGTGTTAACCTCTTAACTGTGTAAACCCACCAAGAGTGAGTTTGAGGGGCCAACAAGGTCAAACTCTTGCCAGAATGACACCCAACCCATGGGGGTACAAGTGATCAGATATAAGAAATGATCGCGTTAGTTTAGAAGGTTATGAAGTGGAAATTCCCAATCTGTCCGACTGTTAGGATTACAACCATCCATCCAAGTCTCAATGAACATGGCCCATCCATCCAACCACTGTCAATTCTGTTAAAAACCACCATTAGGAAAAAAGTTTCTGATTAGGTTCCATCATCACTAGTATTAGGCTTTGTGGAATTGAGCAAGAGTTACATTGTGGGAGGTTCTACCATGGTCTCTAAACCACTTCGAAATTGGGCAATTCATGGAGTTCCTCTATCCTGTAGTCTCGACAACGCTTCTGCCAACTGTAACCACTCGATTGCCAGGAAATTTTTGAATTGCTTTCTGATCGGCCCACTTATTTATGGCCAATCTGGACTCCCTTACAGGCCATTAGATTAACAAGTGATTGACGATAAACACATGCTATCTTGAGCCTTTCTGCCCAGTGGTTCCTCCATAAGTAGAACTTAATATTTTCAATCTTGTAAGCCTGGACGTAGTAATAATAGCCTGACCTTGATGAGGAGAGATATTGAGACCATTCATTGAGGATGTAAAATGCACTTAGAAATAAAGATCATCTCCATGAGTTTAAACACTGCTTCTCGAAGCTGAAAGTTCCAACATTATCAGCAGCCACCTCCTAGAGCATTTCCATCATTTCTAGATGGGGGCTTGGAGCAGTCTACAAGCTGGATAGGTGGGATAGTTGGCAAGCATCAACCTCTCTAACTAAGCGTGACACCACCACCTCTACAAAAAAAGGTTTGAACAAAGATAGAGAACTCAAAACATACCAATATGATGAATGAATTAATGACTAATCAAACTGTATGTTGGTACAATTCAATGAGGCCCCAATCCCCATGTCTCAAGTGGACCATAGATGAGGTGAACTAGAAAAAGAGTCAGAGACACCCATAACGGATGATAACTTTGAGGGTGTGCTATACCTCCACTATTTTCCTCAAAAAAATATTCGTACCAATTTGGATATCCACACTGATTTACAGTTGGTCACACACACACAAAAGCCTCCATCGGCATCACGATTCGTGAAAAGCATGAGGCCTTCACCCTATACACCATTCACTCTACAGTGTAGATTTCAGCCATCATGGGCTGCAGCCCATCACCATCCAACCCTAGGCCAGCCGTTTCCAGCCATCACCTTGCTATTTGGAGGTCTCCATTTGCTGCATCTGTTGCCAAGTGACACGCTACTACCATCTCTCCCACTAGGCAACTATTGCATATGAAGAAAACTATGAGTAGCAGCTAGGGTTTGCATTGAGGAAACACAGAGTGCATGACCACAACAGAAACACAACAATACACACATAGATGTGCAAAACTTAAACCCTAAAAGCAATATTCAAAACTCAAACACAAAAACAAACACAAGTAGAGGGAGAGAGAAGGAACACAACTCTAAAGTGAACGAAGAGTGTACATAGTACCCAAGGGCAAAGCAATAGTGTTGGAGAGTGACATCCACCAAAGACGGATCCCAAGTACTATGACCACTAGTCGGAGATGAGAGAGTGTTGAACAATGAAGGGCGGCAAGCTAGTAATCAAAACACAACAGTCAAAGGCTGAAATCTCGTAAGTGTAGCAGTGTACTACTAGAGAAGGCTGAAAATTGATCATCCAAGGCAAAGAATTGACAGCTGACAATAGAAGAGATGTTTGCTGATGTAGGCAGCCTGCTAGATAGCAAAAGCGCACGTACTGCAGCAGTCACTTAGTGGGAGAGATAGTAGCAACTTGTCGCCTAGCTCCAAATGCTGGAAACACAAGTTGATCAAGTACTATGATGACGTAGTAAATGGAGACCTCCAAACAACAAGGCGATGGTTAAAAACAGGTCGCTTGGGGCCGGCTAGTGATAGGCTATATTCAGATGTGGAGAGCTCTTTACTCATGGAGGAACTCAATAGGCAAAATATTTCAGCAAACGAGTCTTCCAATGCACTGCATACTAGAGGTAGATCCCAGCAAAAGGGCAACTTTGACAACAAAGCACGCAAAAACTCTTCTAGGAAAAATGTGGAGTGCCATCGTTGTGGCAAGAAAGGGCACTTTAAGCGGGATTTCTTTAAGTGGAAGAAAGAAAAGGACAAAGGTAAAAACACTAATAATAACAAAGACGAGAAAAATAATAGCCAACATGCAAAGAATAGCAATGTGAAGATAGAGAAAGCCAATGTAGTCAGTCAAGAGAGTGACAGTGGGAGTGATGTATTCTTTGCTTCTTTTAGTGCACAGTCATTGATTGCAAATTCTGATGATGAAATGCACACCTGGATTCTTGATTCAGGTGCCTCATTCCACGTAACACTACACAATAAGTGGTTCATTGTAGGGATTGGCAATGTGTAGTTAGCATTTCATCATGGTTCAATGTTCACTTTGCATAATTTGAGACATGTACCACAACTCAAGAAGAGCTTGATAAGCACAAGGCAACTAGATGATGAAAGCTATCATACCACTTTCGGGGATAGCAAACGGAAAATATGTAAGGACTCTAAAATTGTTGCTAAAGGCTCTAAAAGTAATACTTTGTATCCATTACATGTATTTAGTATGTGTGATCATATTGTCACCATAACCAAGCAACCAAGTGTCTTTGTAGCATAGCCGGTTGGAGCACATGAGTCAAACTAGAATGAAAGCGCTTTCTCATTTGGGTTATTTTCCGTATTTGAGGTATGCTGATTTTGACCATTGTGATCATTGTATTTATGGCAAGCATACTCAAACATCACATAAAAAGTCTCTTTCACTAAAATCTCCACCCTTAGAGTTGGTACATTCAGATATATGTGAGATGCCAAGGTTGTCTCTAGGAAGAAAGAAATATTTTATCACTTTTGTTGATGATGCCACACGCAAAGTATAGGTTTATCCGATCCGTCGTAAAGACAAGGCTTTGGATAAGTTTTAAAAATTCCTGACACTTACTGAAAATATAATCAAAAGTGTCTTTGCTCTAACAATGGTGGGGAATATGTATCCAAAGCCTTTTGCGCCTTTTATGACAGCAAAGGGATAAAAAGAGAGCTCATTGCCCCTTATAATCTGCCCCAAAATGTTGTCGCAAAGTATATGAATACAACTATTCAAGAGAAAGTCTGTAACATGCTGTCTCATGCTACATTACCTCATGGATTTCGGACAGAGGCTGCTATGACAACAGCCATACACTTGATAAATCAGTCACCAAACAGGACTTTGGGGAGCGAGTTCCTCAAGAAGTGTGGTCAGGCAAGCCACCTTTGTATACACACTTGAGTGTTTGGTTGCGAGGCATTTGTGCACATACGCAAAGAACAATGCAGCAAATTGGAGCCAAAGTCCTGTAAGTGCATTTTCCTAGGATATGGTGACAAGGGAGAAATGGGGTATAAGTTATGGAATCTCGAAAAAAAGAAAATTGTATACAGCACTGATATAATCTTTCGGGAATATTACATGCATAAACATCCCGAAAAGACAGAAGAAGTAAAAAGGGTTGTGTTCCAAGAAGAAATACCTATAGGACAGCAAAGAGCGCCCGCTATACAGCAACAAATACCTATTGTAAATGACCCTATAAATGCAATAAATGATGCTGAAATTGATCAGCAAGAAGTTGCCCATGATATACCACAGTTTCAGCAAGAAAATGTGGCATTGGAACAGCCGTAACAAACAATATAGCATGCTGATCCTTTGGAACAGCAAGCTGTTAATGCAGATTTGCAGGCTAAACAACTAGCAAACATTGATCATTGGGTCCGTAAGTCAACCAAAAAAATTGAACAGCCAGATAGGTTTATTCCTGGTACAAATCATGTCGTTGATTATGTCATGTTGACAGATTGTGGTGAACCATCATGCTTCAATGAAGCAATGGACAAAAAGGACAGCAAGAAATGGCATAAAGCTATGCTGTCAGAGATCGAATCTCTAAAGAAAAACGATACTTGGGATTTGGTGAATTTTCCTAAGGGACAAAAAATCCTACCATGCAAATGGGTCTACAAAATGAAGGTCACCTTTGGTTCCTCGCAAAAGAACAAAGCATGGCTGGTTGCCAAAGAGTACAAGCAAGAACATGGGATTGACTCTAATAAGATATTTTCTCTTGTAGTCAAAATGACTACTTTACGAACCATATTGGGTTTGGTTGCATGTGAGGACATGAAACTCATACAGATGGATGTAAAGATTACTTCCTTACATGGTGATTTGCATGAGGACATATATATGCAATAGCAAAAAGGTTTGGTGGGGCTAAGGGGCAAGAAGAGATGGTATGTAAACTCAACAAAAGCTTGTATGGGCTGAAACAAGCATCGCATGAATGGTATCATAAGTTCGATACATTCATGCATTCTCAACATTTTAAAAGAACTCAAGTGGATCACTACTTGTATACCAAGGTGGCAGATGGCAACCTTATTATACTAATTTTGTATGTGGATGACATGCTGATTGGTGGTAGGGATGTTCATGCGTTAGACACATTGAAGCAAAACCTACATAGCAGCTTTGATATGAAGGATCTTGGTGAAGCAAATCATATTCTTGGAATGCATATACTCAAAGACAGATCAAAAGGTCTTCTTCTTTATCTGTCACAGCAAGAGTATGTATCCAAGATTTTGCAGTGTTTCAATATGGAATGGTGTACCATTGTCTCCATATGTGAAACTCGGTGCACATTTGATGATGAAAAGGCTGAAATGGCTAAGATTCGATATGCTTTAGTTGTGGATAGTTTAATGTATGCCATGGTTGCTACACGTCCTGACATAGCATTTGCGGTGGGAGTGGTTAGTAGGTACATGGCACGTCCTGGTAGAAAGCATTGGGAAGTAGTGAAAGGTATCATGAGATATCTTAAGGGCACAAAGGATGTGTGTATCTTCTTTGGAAAGCAAAAAGCATCTATCATTGGCTTTACGGATGCAAACTATGCTGGTCATGATGACTACACAAAGTCTAGTTCAGGGTATCTATTCGCCTTCACAAGGGGCTAAATTTCTTAGATCTCCAAGCTATGAAAGTGTATTGTACTGTCTACTATAGAGGCAGAGTATGTGGCTGCCACTGAGACATGCAAGGAGGCTTTATGGCTTTCACATTTGGTAGGAGAGTTTGGCATTTACTGAGACTCATGTCCTCCACTATGATAGTCAAAGTGCTATCATGCTAGCACAAAATCCCGCATTTCATGCAACGATGAAGCACATATAGGTGAAGTATCACTTTATCAGGGATGTACTTGATAGCAAAAGCATTGAGCTTGTTAGGGTGCATATAGATGATAATCCTACAGATCTTTTCATGAAGGGACTTCCAACAGAGCAGTTTGCTCATTGCCAATAGATGATGGGAGTTAGTATATGTATTTAACTTTGTATATACTTAGACTTAGCTGATTCTTTTCTCAACCTTCAAGCACACTGCCTTTAGGTGGGAGGTTGTTGGCAATAAAGGGCCACTGTGCCTTTTATACATGCTCGGGTGTGAACACTCCCTTAGCACTTGTACTTTAGTCCTTTACATATAACTATCAAAAAACCTAAAGAATGGTACATCTTTTTCGTATCCATACATCATGCCTCACACTCTACTACGGCTCCCTCCCTCCCTCCCTCCCTCCCTCCCTCCCTCCCTCTCTCTCTCTCTCTCTCTCTCTCTCTCCATCACCATTGCCTAACATTGAACCTTCATTGCGCATCAACCACCACATATGGCCTGCAGCCTTTGCCCATTCCACCTACTACCACCTTTTTTGCACTATTGGGAGCTACCGCAAGGAGCCACTGCTAAGAGGGGGAGAGAGAGAGAGAGAGAGAGAGACTCTACAAGCCTCTAGTCGCCATTGCAACCTCCCACTGCCACTACAACTACAGTTGCCTTCCATTGTTGTCACTGTTTGCGTGTTGCTTGTTAGGGGGGGGGGGGAGGGGAAAGAGAGAGAGAGAGAGAGAGAGAGAGAGAGAGAGAGAGAGAGAGAGAGAGATTAGCCTTGCAGCAACTGACACCAACCATTGTTGGCTCCTACCACCACTGCCACCGCTAGCTCCTACCACCATTAACACCACCGTCATGAGCTTCTCCCTGGCCACATCATCATACGCACTGCTGCTATTGCTGTGAACTGAGCTGACACCCTCCAACACTATGGTGTGTACATTGTTCCTTGGCTAGCTCCCCTACCATAGAGAGAGAGCGAGAGAGAAAGAAAGAGAGAATGTGTGTGTGTGTGTGTGTGTGCGCGCGCGCACGCGTGCACTCTGGAGACTGCCTCTGGTAGAGAGTCGAGAGGGAGGGAGGACATGAGAGAGAAAATCCTCATCATTAAAAAAGAGAGAGGGGAGGAGGGGTGAGAAACAATTGTACGTTAGGAGGGAAAAAGAGAGACTTTGAAAGTCAAATTTAGGTTTGGGAACACTTGGAAGTTTGGGACGAATGCGGACATTCAGAGATCACCCAACCCACAAACAAAATAATAATATAGTATAGATTATTCTATGCATCTCATTGAGCAAAGCACCCATAAGCAACTTGCTTAAATTCGATCTCCAACAATCCCCACCACGGTTCTATCACCTCTATACGCCTATATACCTCTTCCCTATTACTTCATCATCAACACCCTTGCATGTAACTTTGTACATACTCTATACTGGTGATTTATGAGCCAACATTTCGTTTCTCTAATGGGCACTAATTCAAAAAACAATAATAATAATAATAATAAAGAATAAAGGTTCAATGTGGTTAATACATCACCTTTGCAAGTCTTGGTAGGACACTGAGCAGTGAGTAGATGATGAGAACCCTTTGTCTGATGCCTCGACCCCTCTAGGGTGGCCCTTTGGACTTAAGGGAAGATAACCATCACCTCTATAGTCTTGGTATGTTCTTGGGCAGCCAATGTGCACCCATTGACCAATGCCCTAGCTCCTTTGAGGTGGGACCTCACGAGGTAACATGGGGTGAGCTTTACTTTCAATCCCTCCAGATTTCAGTTTTGGGCCTGAGAGGGGATGTTACGCTAAAAAAGGTGCATTACACATTAAACCTTCATTAGCTCACTAAGCAATCCCAAAACTCAAATGCACTCAGTGTGTTTCAACGTCCCATAAGAAACTCCCCCACTTTTGGTTAGTTCCATCTTTAGAGAGCATGCTAGGTCACTTGCATCCCTTGCATCCTCAATCTTGACTCTTCCCCCTTCAATGGCTGCCATGATGCCATATTCAACTAGCTGCTAACCTCCATCTCCAACTGATGCCATGGACACCCTACAGTTCATCCCATGGACTGCATTTGTTCCCAGCCTATGATGCCATCAATTTGTTGCAATTGGAGCTGTCCATCTGCTAATGGCCTAATTTGATGGCCCATCTGCAGTTGTAGCTACCCATCTGATCTTGGACCCACCCATTTGCTAATGGCCCATCTATTGTTGGAGCCATCTATCTGCTGTCGGAGGCACCCATCTGCTAATGGCTTGAAGTAGTGGAGTTTTCCTGCTATTGTACCAGCATTTTCTGCATCACCTCCTTCAACAACTGCCACACTTACCACTAGTCAATATCTACAACAGGTCATTTTTTTGTTTTCAGCACTTTCTATATCATCCTCTACTCCGATTGGAGGTTATTGCACTCCATGTCCGTCTCGAGTGGACAATACACATCAACGTCTTCATCAGCCCACTCCCAACTATTGGAAATATCTGCCCTTGAGCATTATGTACACTCACCCAGTTACAATCAGCATCATTCATTCATCAGCTTCTACTCTCTTATGTTTTTTGCATTCTTGTATTTTTCATTTTGTGATTTTATCTGAGCTATCATGTTGTAGTTGTGTTTGCACATTCTATGTTTTCTCAATGCAAACCCTAGCATATTTCCACTAAGCGGTTTGGAGAGCAATCTCATATGCTTATATGAGAATCTCATATAAGCCCAAGTCAGCATAGGAGAAACAGTCATGTCTAAGGTAAAAAGAGGCCTGAACACAAGGTAAGAAAGCCATCTGCAGAGATAGCCATCATATCATTAATGGCAAGGTGGTCACATCAATATATCTAGCATAGGGGGCAAGGATACAACTTGCAATTAAGACCTACAATGATTAGAACTTGGATGGATGAATTGAGGAGGCGATTAGAGGCATAGATATGAGCTCTTTTACAAAGACACACCAAACTATGAAGAGAGGACTACCCTGCATAGCAGGGTTCTAGTGGAAATCAGTCTTTAGAGGAAGCGCATGGAGAGAAAAATAGGACGAAAGAATCAAATGTGGTAATTATTCTTTTCATGAGAGAGCTTTAGCTGAGGATAAGTATTGTGAGCAAAGACCCAAAGGTCCACTTCATTTGGTTGAGATTCTAGGTGGTAGAGATCAAGGCCAAAACCAAATATACTATTTCCCACCAAACACCTCCAGATATGCTATAGACTCAAATGATGCAAAAGAGGGGAGGGGATATCAAAAGAAGAAGGTAGGAGGGACTACATCACCATATAGCACTCTTTTCATGAGATCCCACACTGCCTAAGACTAGGAGAGGGGTTGTTGATAGGGGGTTTCGAAGTAAGAGCGATAAGAAAACAATCAATTACGTTTGATTTCCCCACAGCAAGAGTATACATGTAACATCACACATGGAATCTGTGGATACCTGGGGAAATCACAATTATGGTTGGGAGAAACTAGAGCTAGGATTGTGGCACCATCTCCTGATCTATAATCGAATGAGGACATGCCCACAGTTAGGCAAACACATATGCTTCCCACATGGAGGAGGAAGCAGCATAGTGGACTATATATTGGGGACTTGGGAGACATCACAACTGATATATAACTCCCTACTAGCCCCAATCCATTAGAATATATCATAGTCAGGTTCAAATTCAGCACAACAGCACTATTTTGCTTCAGAGTTGCTGAGAAGTGTTAATCTGATGCCAGAAAGTGATGTATCAGCTGTCGCCTGCTGATCAGGGGCTGGAATCTGCTGTCAACAGCTGTTCTGATGGATTAAATGCAGTCACCAGCTGTTTAAGGCACCATAAATACTGTCACCTGCTGAGAAGGACCACCAGAATGCTGTCGCCTTTAATCAAGGCTAACCTACCAGGCTTCAGAATGCACACTACAGCAGTCACCCAGTCTAGGAGTGCCCACTTTTACCCACCTCCAACCCTGAATGGCTCACACCAGCCCTGCATGGCATGTTCTCTCTCCACCTGCCAAGTGACACACTTGATAATGCAACTCTCAGCCTCTAGAAATGAATTTCTAGCACTAATTAATTGGGGAGATTCAAAATTCACTTGGCCTTCCCACAAATCGGCCACTGTCCATCCCCAATTTAAATTGGTAAGCCCTATGACTTTAAAAGTCTTCAAACTTTCATTAGCCTTAGTTCTAAGCATTAAATGTTTAATTTCCCTAGCCCCAATGACACCACAAGCATAGCTGCCAGAAACTGTAGTGTTGTCGATAGGGAACTGCATCTCACAAGAAACCTGTGAAGATAGACAGTCCCTGTAGTATCATCAAAAAGGCCCTATACAGCCTCTACTGAAGAGGCAACCACAGTCTCCTGCTTCTTGCTGGACCAAGAAAAGGGACCAGAGCAAGAGAAAACATATACCCACAATGGGACATTTGGTTATCCAGGTCTCCAGCCAAGTCAAAGTCGGCATACCCCTGCAATGTGAATCCCTACCTGAAATGCAAGCCATACAAATAAGTCACCTGGGTTCTCTATGTTTGCAACTGACTTGTCCATATGCATCATAGCCTCCATCTCTTTTATGTACAGGTGTGCCCATGTTCACATGCTATGCAGCATTGCCATTGAAATTCAGTTTTATCTTTCTTCCTCTTCCACCTTTTGTGAGTTTGATTTCCTCATCTGAGTTCTTAAAATTTGGCTACATGCTATGTTTGGTAACGCAGCCTTGGCTACACCCTCTTCATTCAGTGGTGACTTGGAAAACTTGAATTGCAATGATTTGCGAATTTCATTGTCTTTTGTAACTATAGACACATACCTAGAAAAGACACTTTGTTAGATTGTTCTGGAATTACAGTTCTATATGGCACACTGCCTGTAAAGAAACAAGAAGAAAGGCAGTAAAAGTTTTAAAATCCAGGTAAATGTACTATACTGGGGTGTACTCACTGACTGTACTATACTGGAGTGTATCCACTGAATGTTTTTGGATCAGAATAAAACAAGATTTCAACAGATTGTGCAGCAGACTTAAAAACATTGCTCAAATAGAAGACCACCTTAATTCAAGCTTCTGAAAGAAAAGGCTTTCTTCAACCTATTAGGAGACAAATTTAAAATCAAGCAAGAAACCCTATTCAGGAAAGTATTACCTCAATGAGATGTAAACCTACAGAAGCTGCAGCACATGTCCTTGCTATAGAGCCAGTATTTCCAGCAATCTGCAGAAAGCACAAGCAAGTGATATAGAGCCACAATATGAAGCAAGTATGAGGCAGTGTAAGAGTGCTCAGTTAAAAACGCTCCTCCTGCCTAAAACTTACTTAAATCATCCCTTTGGGATAGGGTTTAGGCAAAATCACCATTTTGGGAATTATGCAAAGGAAGTGTATCTCAAACTTGGACCTTGTACAACCTTCATACTCGTACATAATGCCAAACATGTTTACCTCTTAAAAACACAGTTCACACATTATGAGTATCAACATCACATAAACAAAGTATACGACACAAGCTATTACACAAAATAAAGCACGACCTTCAAACGTCTGCAAAACGTTAAGCTAAAAAAGATGTATTACACACTAAAGAGCCCCAAAACTCTAATTTACAGAAGTGTCTATATCCCATAAGCTGATTGCTGCACTGCTGCCTGCATTTACTGTTTATGCAGGCCGCCCTGCATCAAATCACTCTCCTACAGCTGTCACCCAGCTGCAGCTTGTTGCTGCTGATCAGCTGCCATCATCTTTTGGGAATTACATTGTTGTAACTTGTTTTTACCAGTTCCAGCCCCAAAGTCTGCTGTGTTTCCAGCCAGTTGCCCTTCCACATTCAGCATCACCTCAGCTCCAACTGGTGGTTACAAACCTCGACATCCATCTTTGGTGGACGTCACTCTCCGACTACTCGCTTTATCCCCTCCCACAAGAGTCATCAACTGTTGGACACCTCTGCCTTTGAGCATCTTGTACACTCTTTCATTCATTTACAACATTCCTTCATTCACTTCAAAGAGCTCTTTCTTCTCTATTTGTGTTCTTGTGTTTTGCATTTTGTGTTTCTCTATGTCTCGGTCATGATCATATGCTCAATGCTTTCTTTTGCAAAACCTAGTATATCTTCACATGGTACCAAAGTTGGTGCTCTTCTAAAGAGTTACCTAAGGCTATTGTGGATTGCTTGGTTTGTTCTTGATTACACTATACGTCACATGCTAATTCACAATAGCTCAAACCACTCCATCTTCGAATCCTCTAATGTTCTCTCAAACTATTCCTGCAATGGAGACTATGTTGAGGCATTATGGTCTTGATTTGAAGGAAAACATTCCATCTACTAACCTTTCTTCTAGGGATTATTCACAAAGGCCCAAGTCTTCTTCGTCTAATATTCCTTGACAAGGTGCATCTTAGTTGGAGCTCTCCACTAGCAAGACTAATCACCTCTCAATTGAGGAAAGACTATCCATCCACTCAAGAAACATCCAAAAGTTCAAAGTCTTCAATTTCAAGCCCAATGGCAAGCATCCATTTTCTCTTATCTTGGAATTCGTCTTTCTCCCCTTTCAGCTGAGGTGTTGTTATCCTTTAACATCATTTACTACTCCCTTACTTTATTTCTTTTCATGTTAGGTGGACTACTACTTTGGTGGTTGTGCCTACTACACTTGGTCGATATTTGAGCCATCTCCCAAGATTGAGCACAGGCATATCCCGAGTGACTTTGTGGTTGACTCTTCCCCGCTCTTCCGATTGGAGAGTGTCTGGTCGTCCTTCTTCATCCATTTGCATAGTGGACTGCTATCCTAGTGCTTCTTGACTAGCATGGAGCCCTCTTCCAAGGTTGAGATTTGGGCTTTCCTACACCACTTGGTCAATGCAAAAGCCCTCTCTTGATATCGAGTACGTGCATGTTCCACATATCTAAATGATTGGTTCTTCTTTGGCTCTTACAACTGAGGGATGTCAAGTCTGCCTTCATCATCATACTATATCTTGTGGTTTTGACAAGAGTTATGATTCAATTTTAATCAATTATGACTTAGTTATATTGGTTGCAAACCTCGGCATAATTTGGCAGTAGTATAGTATGAACAGCAAGAACCAATGTTATTTAACCATGATGCCTATGCTTTTTTAATTCAATATTGCTTTGCTTTTGTCACCTTGTGTAGGGGTAGTTATCATGTGATGGTGTGCATATGAGGTGTGGGGGGATTTCCTCAAAGCAATATGCTCACTCTGCAATCAATGCATACACCTTTGAATTCCTTGGCGTTTATGCAAAGAGAACCAGGAAGGAAGGTCTAGCAAATGATGGGGGTAAAGACGTGTGCCTATGCCACTCTGTATTTACTACACACAACATGACTTGTACACTTGTACACTACAGGTGGCAGATGCCCATCACTGTCACTTTATTCTTTATTCTTTCAATGACTATTGAATAAGGAAAAGCCAATCATACATTCTGATTGTTGGAGTTCCCACATACGGTGTCTCTCTCTCTCTTGCTCCATTCGCCATACCTCTTGCTTTGCTCTTACTTTTGCTTGTGTACTTCCACTCAGATTCTACCTTTCAATTGGTATCAGAGAGGGCATTCGAGGATTTTCTTTATCTTTTGCTTCAACCTGGATTCAAAGCTTCAGCTCAAGGTTTCATAGCAACCATTGTTTCTTCCTCTCGAGATGTGCATTGAGTCTTCTCTTCTCTGAACTTATTCCAGCTTGCTCTCAACTTGTTAAGAAGATTCCCAGGGCTTAGTTGAGACTTGATGAGTACTTATTGAGCTGAGAAGCGGTCATTCTCTCCATTTTTAAGTAGATACAAGAAGTTGCACGTAGCTATGGCAGCTTGATGATACTTTCGTATTTTGGCCATAACTTTTGCATACAATAATAGATTCAAGTGTTCTATAGCTAGTAAATCAAGAGTGCGATGAGAGCTACAAATCTAAGTACTCAGAGAGTTGATTCTATGCAGTTTTCAATTCTTTGTTTTACATAGAACAAAACACTCCTGGTTTGGATAGCAAACAATAAATTCTATAATGCATGTTAAATGCTTCGGGGATGCTATTTTGGTACCTAGATGGTATGGTTATGCTTTGGGATGGTATTTGGATTATTTAGAGCTTGATTAGCTCAGTTTTGCAAAGGTTTATTGATGTTGTAATAGTTTGGACAGCAAGCATATAATAGTGAGCTTAATACTTTGAATGCCTATTGTGCCTACATGATATTTAAGGGTATGCGACATGTCAATGGTGATATCTAGTATTGATATATGAACCCCGATTTGGTTATAACATCCTTTGGCACTTGGATTTGAGCTACATTTAATGTACTTGGACTTTGGTCAATTACTTTGATCTTTCGTACTTACTTATAGGTATTGAAGCTTCATTGGACACTTTGGCTCCCGAATGTATTTGTGATACACTTGGGCTTTTCAGATACTTTGATGTATATGTCTTGAGCTTTGCTTGCTCATTTTGCATTCCGGACTTGCTTCTAGTGGGAGACGCTTGTATTTACTTAGCAAAGCTTGGTTCTTTGAGATAGTGGAACTCTTAGTTCGTGTATATGCTCTCCTACATACTATTGGATGCAATTATCTCTCCTTGTGGACTAATTTGATTCCGTAAGCTTTAGACACCATCACTTACCTCTGTCAACAGTTTGTCAATGATGTATATGCTTATGGAATGTGTGGTTTACTGACAGTTTGAGTTCATGACAATCTTTGGTACCGATGGTCTATGCTTAGTCACTGCTAGTTGTATTCTTTGTATCTTGGTTACTACTTGGATATCCTTAGTAGTGGGAGCTTCTTTCTTGGCTATTTGCCCACAATTGGATTGACATATGATACTGTCTTTATTTCAGCATTACTGCAATTACAGTTTTCACCATTGTCTTGGAGACCAAACATTGTACTTTGACACTCTATTGCTTGTAGTTGGTGGATAGCTCTATGCTTTGGTTTTCGCTTGTTTTCGCTGAGTTTTGGGGGCTGATTTACAGTCATTTATAGCAGCCCATTCTCTTGGATTTGCATTTGTATATTTTCATTATGGCCAATTCTTCGAATAATAGTGGTATTTTCAATATTGAAAAGCTTGATGGCACAATTTTCACCTATTGAAGGAGGCAGATGTGGTAGGGTTCAAAAGAAGCAAGTTAGGCCATTGAAAATCAAGTGTAAAGCCCGAAGGCATGTATCAAGATGAGTGGGATGAGTTGGATCATGGATGAGTTATGTACATTCATCCTTATACTATCATTGTCTAAACACGTTTACTTCAATGCTGTTACACCTATTGATAATTCTTGGCAATTATGGAAAAAGATATGCAATCTTTATGACAAGCAAAGTTCTACATCACAGATGTATCGGTTGAAACAACTTACAGACTGTAACCAGCCTTTCTTCTCGGATAGGGTGGTAAATAACTTGATTAAGCACTATTTACAGCAATTAACAAATTCACAAAACTGAAAAGTACACTTTACCATATAATCTTGGACATTGGACACCTTGTTGGCCCCAAAACTAGAGCCCCTTTCGGTATTTATTTAACTTAATTGAAGAAGTGGATGTACAATGGGATTCTCCCAATCCCTTTCGGTATTCCAACTCCCCTTGCTGTTCAAAATGACCAGCAAGTCTTTAATCTAATTTGCCCCCTTAATTTGGGCAATCAATTGGCCTTCACCTGCTTTTATGGAGATAGAAAAATGCCCCAAATTCAATTATTTGCTGGTCCCTCCACTTGAATAGGCTAAAAACAGCTTCAGCCTTGTTGAATCCAAGTCTTGGAGCTTCCAATTTCCGGCACGCTTCCTGAGGCTGCTGCTAAACCCTAATTTCTGCTGCAAATTAGGGTTTACAGCAAAGAAATCTGAAATTTCTCCGTCTCTGGTGATCTCAATGCTGCAATCTTTGGAGTAAGACTGTAGAAAGGCTCAGAGATAAAAGAGAATGCTGAGGAGAGAGAAAATTCAGACTTTCTTCGCAAAGAACTGAAGAAAATCTATCATTTCCTGTTGTTGCCTTGTGTCAATAGCCTGTAGATGCTGTCACCTGTTGCTGATTGGTCTTCTCCTGTCCCTCGTTGCCTCAATAGGTCCTCCAATGGCTGCAAATCAGACCAGCAACATCTCCTCCCTCTCTCTTGCAGATTGAATATACTAAAAATGCATATTTCCAGTCTCTAAAGACGTTTTTCAGTCTTGCATGGGCATTTTTAACAAGTGGCAGCCTTCCCAAATGGTTTTTCCAACATTATCCGTAATTAAATACTAATTTTCAGTCTTTAAATACTGAAAATCAATCTAATAATTATTTCGGTGCCTTGAAAAATAATCTGACTGGCCAATAATTAAATTGGCTAGGCAACTTCCATTTCCGAGTGTCTCTGTGCCATCTTTGACCATCAGATCAGCGTTAGAGGTACCATTATACCCACTTCTCTAGTATCACCAACTAACACTTATGGCCAAATGAATGACCTAGGCCAAAAACTGGCACCAGATACCACCAAGTACCTATACGGCATAACTTATAGCAACTTTTTCCTTTGACATCCCATGATTTTCTCGGGTCCTGGGCTCATAAATTTACTCTAACCCCAGTTACACCTCACATGTGCAACATTTACTTCCTTGCATTTGAATGAATTTCAATCAATTTTCAGCCACTTGACTTTGCAGGGCATTGAATTCAAGGATAATCTAACTCCCTTGTTCTTACTTGTGACACTTTTGAAGTCATGGGACACTTACGGTATAGCCATATGTGCTAATAAGCCTAAGGATAGATTGAAACTCCAAGATGTTGAGGGTGTTGTACTCACAAAGAAGATAAACATAAAAATGTAGATGCAGCCCGTACTTCTCATGCATTGACTATTAGGGCTAGACATAATGGTAAGAGCGGTAATGACCGCTATGGTAGAGACTTACAAAGGTCTCAATCCCGCAATAAGTTCCATGCTAACATGTTATTATTATGGAAAGCATAGTCATATTTGGCTGCACTGCCATAAGATGCATGATGATAAGCACAGAGAGAAAGGCAAGGGGAAAGTGCAAGAAAAGTCTGATGATTACAGTTCTTAGCATGTCAGTTTTAGTGTTGTTAGTCTGTCATCTCCCGGCCGCGAGCTCCTATCAGAGTCTAACAGAGATGTGGGAGCTCCGGCATTTTAGTGTGCATTTTTCGAGTTTTGTGAGCATTTTTCGCATTCCCCAACCTGGGCCACTCTTTCAAACATTATCCTAACTCCCTAATTTTATTGCCACATCAGCTATATTTTTCTACATTTTTTATGCTTAATGCAGTCGACCAACTAGCAATTGGCCAACCAGCATCAAGTCAACCAATTTTGGTATTTCTCACTACGGCAGATTGCTCCTTTTGCAAGCTGCTCCTCCAACTATGGGTAATTGTAGATTCTTGAGCATGTCTCAACACCAGTTTTTCCGCTTTACTGACTCAAGGATTCTTCTAAGTGACAGCAAGATTATCTTAGATCTGAGTCCCCTATGGACTCCCCGTTTCAGAGCACCCCTCTCCTCTCTTGGGTTTTACTCATGCCTACACTCACACAAGAGTGTCAGTGATCCACACGTAGGACACTGGGGCATTTATTTACTCTCCCTAAGAGAGATTTTTTCCCTCAATCACTTTTATTTTCATCTGTGTATTTGCATTATACATTTTGGTCACTTACTGCACAATACACGCATCTATGTGTGAACGCACTTCACTTTCACAACACTAAAGTCTAAGGGTTGTACTTTGTACTTTTCACTTCACAATCTATTATGAAAATTGTTGTGCTATGACCACTCCCTCTCTCTATAAGTTGTGTTCACTTCTTTCTGCTCCATTGCTGTACTTCGATCTTACATTTGGTATCAGAGTTGTTCAGCCAGCTGTCTCTCTACTCTCTTCACTCTCAGCTCAGCCCACATGCTACTCCTACCTGTGGCGACCTGTGTTTCTGATGTGCCTTCTCTGTTCTCCTCAATCTCTGCAACCTATCATGGCTGTTCAGACTGGTCCAGAACTACCACATCAGCATAGGCACAGTCCAAAAAGCCCTAATTTTGCAGGTGTAGTCTAGAATGCCATGTCAACACTTGCGCAGTCCAGAACTGCTCCAGATCTATTCCGCCTGCCATGTTAGCAGCCATGCAGCTCAAAACTAGTTCTGCTTGCTCTCGAGTTGCCACACCAGCATATTTTCAAATCTATGCAGCTGCTACAGGTATATTTTATTATTTTAATCAGAATTTCAGAGCCAAAGCAAAGGGCTTTTGCAGGAACAGATCAATTTCTGCTTTAGCAAGTGCTTTAGTGCACAAATTGAAGAAATTTGCAAATACTTGGGTCAATAAATTTGGGGTTTTTGTATTTTTGGCAGACATTGGTACATGTAACGTGTTTTTAGTTTGAAATTGACTAAAACTACGCACATTGGACAGTCAAATGTTTGGGGCTTTTGTGTTTTTAGTGCTACTGAGCACTCTTATTGCCTTGAACAGTGTGTTGTTTGCTGAAATCTGGAAATTTTCAGAACACTGAGGTAGTATTGGTTAAGTGTGATATGATTTGGTGGTTCTTTTGACTAAATTTGGTGGACTACAGCTTGGCATTTATTGTAATTTCTGGAAATTTGAAGATTTCTAGGTCAGCCAGCTTTTGTAATTGCTCTTTTTGCATTTAATTAAGTGACATTTATCATGGCAACTCATGGATAGAATGATGTCTTCACTTATGTTTCGAAAGAGGATAGATTAGATGGCAACAACTATTTTCTGCGGTCCTTTATGATGAAAAATGTGCTTGTTGCAGAAGGTCTTTGGGATTATGTCAATGTGGAAGCAGTATGTCCTAGTGATTTGGCTCTTGCAACCCCTCCACAATCAGGAGGTCATGGACAAAGGCAAGAGTGGTGCAGCAGCAACCTCTCAACAAGCAACAAGATATGGATAAAGCCAAGAAGTTGCCACACATACAGCATCCCAAAGAAGAGCTGCTCAGCGGACTTGGGACACTAGCGATGCCCAAGCATTATCACTTATTTCATTGGCAATTCAACAATCGATAATCCCGCATATTCGTTCTACTACTACTTCACAAGTAGCATGGCTCACACTTGAGCACATGTTTGCTGGTAAGAATGAGGCATGCATTTCTTTTTTGGAAAAGGAGCTTGAATATATGAAGATGGAAGAAGGTGATACTGTGCAAGATCACCTTAATAAAATTCAAGACTTGAGCGAGCAATTGATCAATGTAGATGAGTATTATTCTAATGCTCAGATGATTTCTACTACTTTGAACTCTTCGACACGGTCTTATTTGGCCTTCCACATTGCATTGAATCTTACAAATTGGGTTTCTCCACAGCCACTTACTTTAGCTTATTGCTGGAAGAAGAGCAAAAAAAGAATAATACTGGTACACATGAAGTAGCTTCTAAACAAACTTTTGTGGCAAAGCAAAAAGGTAAGGGCAATCAGCCCAAGAATGCTCCGCAGAGTTCTAGAAGTTCTGGAACTTCACAGAACAACAAGAAGCAAAGAGGCACACAAGCGAAGAAGGGCAAGTGCCATTACTGAAAAAGCCAGGTCATTATATCACAGAATGCAGGAAATGTATTGCCAAGGAGAAAAAGGAGTCTGGGATATCAGTTTCAAATGCACCTTCTACTTCTACTACCACAAAGTCTGCATCTTTTGTCATTGACCATGACTATTGTTTTTATACTTGTGGTTATGACTCTTCTTGGGCAAATAGAGCATTCAACTCTACCGAGGATACTAGTACTTGGTTTTTTTATAGTGGTACTTCTAAGCACATTACATCTCACAGGGATTTATTTACTTTTGTTGTTGCAGCTCCTGTTGGCAAATCAATACAATGTGCCAACAATGCATCTTATCCTGTTAGAGACATTGGAGAGATTATTTTGAAAGCCATTGATGGCTCTACTCTTTGTTTGCACGATACTTTATATGTGCCAAGGATAAAGAAGAATTTGTTGTCTATTTCTTCTTTAGCAAAATATGGAATGCAAGTCACTTTTGACGATGAGTGTCCACTGGCACATTATGCCATGGACTTTATGAGTTAAATGCTCACTCTATTAATCAATCAGTTTATTTGGCATCTACTCTTACTCCTGCTATGTCACACGCAAAGTTATAGCATGCTCGTATGGGGCATGTGAATTATGGCAATCCAATGCTTATGCAGTGTACTGAGATGCTAGAAGGCCTACCTCTCTTAGAGAGACCTCTTAGGCATATTTATAAGGGATGCATTTTGAGAAAAATGCATCGGTTTTCTTTTCCTCGTGATGTTGCTTTCAGAGCTAAGGCCAAGTTGCAAATTGTGCATTCAGATATGTATAGACCCATGCAGACAAAGTCATTGGGTGGATGTTTTTCCTTCGTTAACTTCATTGATGACTTTACACATTTTTGTTGGGCTTTTTCATTGATTAAAAAGTCATAAGTGTATGATGCATTTTTGGCTTTTACTACACTTGTGGAAAATCAATCTAGTTGTAAGATTAAGACTCTTCGTTCGGACCGAGGGGGAGAATATATGTTTTCATTGCTGAATTTCTTTCTAAAGCAAAAAGGTATTGCACAACAATTTACTACTATATATCCTCCACAACAAAATGGGATTGCAAAAAGGAAGAATCGGTGACTTGTGGAGATCCTAGATGTATGCTAAAAGCTAAGAAATTGCCACTTGTTTTTTGGATGTAAGCAATTATGTGTGCTTGTCACATTTTGAATAAGTGCCCTACTAAAGCATTGAAAAATATTACACCTTTTGAAACTTGGAACAGCCATATATCTTCAATTGATCACTTTCGTACCTTTGGGTATCTTGCATATACTCATATTCCCAAAGCGTTGAGAAAAAAGTTGGACACAAAGACCGTCAAATGTATATTTGTGGGGTACAATACTAAAGGCCAAGGGTACAAATTGTACGATCCTACTTTCAAGAAAGTTTTTATCAGTAGAGATGTGATTTTTGATGAAAAATCAAAATTATCTCTTGCTAGTTACGATACATATCAGGTTGCAAAAGATGTGTTTCAAGGATTGCTACCCATTTCTTTTGATGATATAGCTGGAGCTCCATTAAATGAACAAAATGTTCAACCAGCTGCTCCATTAAATAATGAAGAAATTCAGCCATGGCTGATTAGAATATTCAGCAAGATGTTGAGATTCAACAAGAGCATACACATAATTAGGAAGCTAGGCATATAACCAGATGGTATTTGCAGATTATAAAAGATAGTCATTCGAATACTCCTCTTGCTGGTCGTACTCGAAGACAAACACGTCTACATGATTATGCTAATGCTATGGAGTTTGTTATGGTAGCAAACACACATGATGATGATGAGCATGATTCTTTTGAGGATGCACAACAAAGCGTGCATTGGATGGCAGCAATGCAAGCTAAATATGGTTCTATCGTAAAGAATCAAACATGGGATTTAGTTATATTGCCTGTTGGGAAGAAAGCCATTGGTATTAAATGGGTTTATAAGCTGAAACGAAAAGCGGATGGATCCATTGATAAGTACAAAGCCAGGCTTGTGGCAAAAGGCTATGCACAAAAAAAAGGCATTGATTATGAGGAGACATTTTCTCCTACATGCTGTATGACCACTATCACGTGTATGGTTGCATTGGCTATCCATTATGGTTGGATTGTGCACTAGCTTGACATTAAAACTACATTTTATATGGGAAACTTCAGGAAGAAGTGTATGTACAACAACCCATTTGTTTTGCAATTAAAGGATGAGAACACTTGGTATGCAAGCTAAAAAAGGCCTTGTATGGTTTGAAACAAGCTCCATGAGCTTGGTACGCAAAACTTGACACCTTCTTACTCAACCAAGGGTTCATAAATGACCCATCAAAGTCTACTCTTTACGTATGCAAAGAGAGGGGATCCTTACTAGTCATCTATCTTTATGTGGACGATCTTCCGCTCATAGGAACACATACTGATCAAATTTCAGCATTTAAGAAAAAATTGCAACAAACTTTCGATATGTCATATTTGGGACCTTTGCATTACTATTTGGACATTCAATTTATTCATGATGCTAGAGGCATTGGATTATCACAATCCAAATATATTAGTAAACTCCTTGAGAGATTTGGCTTCCAAGATTGCAAGCCACTAAGCACACCGATGGAGACTGGACTTAAGTTGTCTTTGCATGATGACAATGATATGTTTGACATCCATATAAATGCTCCAGTTGGCTGCCTCATTTATTTATGCATCACAAGGCTAAATATTCAGTTTGCAATTTCAGCCTTGGATAGATATATGCAGAGCCCATGCATGTCACATTGGCAAGTTATGAAGCGTACTTTCCATTATTTGCAGGGCACCAAGACTCCTTGGATTGCTTTATGCCAAGGGGGGGCTGCTACAATTTCTTGCGTTTCTTGGCTTAGCAAGAAACAATCCATTGTTGCCACATCGTCTTGTGAAGCTGAGTACAAGGCAGCTTTCACTACTACAATTGGAGTTGTATGGCTGAGACGTTTGTTGGCTGATCTTGATGTATCTGTCTCGGAGCCTATTCCTTTGTTTACTGACAATCAAAGTGCCATTACAGTGGCATGGAACCCAATGTTTCATGCACACACGAAACACACTAAGATACAATATCACTTTGTTAGAGAGAGGCTACATACGAGGGATATCAGCCTTGTCTACTATCCTACCAACAAGAATGTGGCAGACATCTTTACTAAAGCTCTTTCTCCCGACAAATTGAAGGCATTCCACAATGCTTCAAATTTGATCTCCTTTGGTGGATGACACTTGTATGCTCATCACCTATCACTCCAAGGGGGTTTGTTGGGTTTTACTCACACCTACGCTCACATAAGAGTGTGAGTGATCTGCACATCGGGCACTTTTTAACTCTTTGTAAGAGGTTTTTCATGTTCACAGATTGAAGACTACGGTGGAGGTGTGGAAGAAGCTTGCATCCGTATATCATCAAAAGACATTTGCCCACAAGATCTCCTTGGAGAAGAAGCTTTGGATGGTCAGTGTTAAAGACTCCTCTTCCATGCACGATCACATCCACAAACTAGAGGATATGCAGGACGAGCTTGCGTCCCTAAAAAGGATGATATCTTTGGAGGATATGGCTATGATTCTACTCACTTAGCTACCATCACCTAACTACAATATCTCCTATGCCAACCTTTTGACTTCGAGGTCCCGAGATACTCTTCTTTGGGAGCAGCTTTCGTCACTTGTCTTGGAGTATGATGAGCCTCTTAGAGAGGTGGGGACTAGTGAATCCAACTCCACAAAGGCTTTTACTATAGGTATTGGAGGGAGGAAGAGAAAGCCTCCAGCTAAGAAACAAGAGGATAGTAAAGATGATTCCAAGGATAAGAAGAAAAAGAAAACCAAGTGCTCACATTGTGGAAAGGGCACTCATCTTGAGGAGAAATGTTGGTAGAAGTACCTCCATTTGAAGCTAGGGAGGGATCCAAGGATTCAAAGGCTACACCTACTTGTCAAAATAACAAAGTATGCTCTGATACCATGTTAGAATATGCGATGATGCAAAGCGACAATAGGGTTTACGAGAAGAAAGGCAAACACAGAGAGGAGAGAAATTCAGAAACAGAAAAGAACACGATGATGATGCATTAAATCATGCCATGAGAAGGAAAGCTGATACAATGAAGCCAAAGCTCAAAAGATGACTCCACTGGCCTATCTGAATCATGCGGCAACACCTGTAGAAAATCTACATAGTGAAGGGAGTGAAAGGCAATTCTCCAGACAATGAGCTATCGAAGTAATCACTTGAAAGTGAAGGACAACTGTTGAGGGAGCAAAGCGTAATTCTTTGATGTTACCTGGGATGAGGAAGATGATCATCAGCTATTGAGGGAGCAAAGCGCAGTCCTTGAATATCATAGGGGTCTAGTTATGCCAAAAGAGGAGCACCCAATGGTCTGACCATCTGTCTGTGGAGAAGTCATAGCACTACAGTGTCAACTTGCAAAAGGGAGGGTAGAAGGGAGAGGAAGAGAAGGGTATCTCTATCTCCCAATGGTGCAGCAAAAATGAAGGGGAAAATCACTAGATGATGCCGACTCCACAACCTGCCTTTGCTTTCTCTAATGAACAAGGTCTTTAGCTCTCTAAGCTCTTGTGCTCTAATACCATGTTAGAATAACAGGTATGCTCTGATGCCATGTCAAAATATCTGGTGATGCAAAGAGACAATAGGGTTTTCCGAAAGAAACATAGAATGTGTACGGAAAACATTGAGAGAGAAGAGAAACTCAAAAACAAAAAAAGAACATGATGATGATGCACTCAATTATGCTATGAGAAGGAAAACTAACACTTTTAGTCATTATGTGTAACCCTATTTCTTAAGAGTACAAGAGCGAGAAGAGCTCCTATTTTTACAAGACTAAAAGGTGTTTGCGGAGAAGCAAACCTCCTTTAAAGTTCATGGTGTTTCAAGTTGATAATAGTAGTGAGTTTTGTTCTAACCTATTTTTTGAGTTTTGCAAGGATCACATTATTCACATGAAATATTCCCATCCGAATACACCATCTGAAAATGGTATAATGGAGTGTGCTAATCGAACCATGCTTGAGATGGCATGGTCAATGTTGGAGCATAGGGGTCTTCCCCATTCTGTGTGGGGTGAGGTCATGGCTACTACGGTTCACATTTGCAATAGGTCACCTACTTCAGCATTGAAGGATATGACTCTCTACTAGGCTTTCATTGAAAAGAAGCCTTCTATTTTCCACTTTCGCATCTTTGGATGCGAGGCATATGTCCATGTGGACAAGAAGAAAAGGAGGAGTAAACTTGATTTCAAGCCAAACAAGCTTATCTTCCTGGGTTACAATATGACCACGAAGGGCTATCGACTCTATGATCTATCAACACGTAAGATTGCAGTGAATAGGAATGTGATCTTCAATGAGTCTATGGCCTTTGAGAATCCGATTCATGGCGCTTCAACAATACAAGTGCTTCTTCGTCTTCAATTGACACCCCCTCCCCCCCACTTTCAGCCCCTCCCCTTCCTTCCAAGTTACCCCTTGGCACCCCTTCTTCATCTGCAACTCCTCCCCCTCCTTCTTCCACGCCCTCGCTCCTTCCATCCTTGACAGCTCCTTCATCGAGTATTCATACCCCTTCCCCATCTCCCCAGATTTCCTCTAGCGGGGATTGAGCTATTAAAGGGGGATCTCTCTTCATCAAGTGAGAAAGATCCACCTTCCCTTAGTGAGGGGGAGTCCCTTACATAGATAAGTGCTTTACAGGTACCAACGGCTACTCGCTCTCCTTTGCAACGCGATGATCCTATCATCATTCCTCAATGGTATCGGCAGCTCATGCAAGATTCAAGGATTACTCAATTCCTTGCGACGCCTCTTGGCCCTCACAGGTCAGCTAGGTTGCAAGGCTGACGGGGTAGTTCACTCTATGTGAACTATGCTCTTATGTCTCAAATTCTTCAGGATCATGCGCCTACTATAGTTGATGAGGCTCTTGCGCAAGATGTTTAACGCAATGCTATGAAGGCTAAGCTCGATTCTATTGAGCAGAACCAGACTTGGAAGTTGGTTCCTCGTCCAAAGAAGCAAAAGGTGATTGGTGTGAAGTGGGCCTTCAAGACTAAGTATCTTGCAGATGGAACCTTGGACAAGCATAAGGCATATCTTGTTGCTAAGTGATTTTCTTTAAGGGGGGCAGGTTTGGATTATTTTGAGACTTTCGCATTGACAACTTGGATGTCCACTATTCGAGCTATTCTAGCTTTGGCCACTCATCACTATTGGCCCGTTTATCAGATGGACATGAAGTCGACCTTTCTTAATGGCATCTTGAAGGAGAAGATTTATGTCGCAAAACCTCTTGGTGTTCTTATATAGGGGAAGAAGGACCATGTTTACAAGTTGCAGAAAGCCCTTTATGGCCTAAAGCAAGCTCTTATGGCTTGGTATCAATGAATTGATTGATTCTTCTTGGAGAGTGGCTTCCATCGATCAAATCATGACCCCAACCTTTATTACAAGGTTGCGGAGGACACGTGCATCTTGGTCATCTTATATGTTGACGACCTCATCATTAGAAGGAGCAATACACGAGAGGTTGATCGTACTCGTTGACAAATATTGGACCAAAAGTTCGACATGACGGATCCTGGAATCCTACACTTCTTCCTTGGATTGTGGATCTATTAGATGGCACAGGGCATTTTTACCTCGCAGCACAGGTACATCTTTGAGCTTCTTTCGGAGTTTGGTGTGGCCGAGTGTCGGCCTATTTCATAACCCATGGATCCAAAGTCCAAGCTCTTGGCAACAAGTGATGCCACCTATTATAGGCGCCTTATTGGCCTGTTGATCGGGCTAATCCATACTCCGTCAAACATCTCTTTTGTAGTGGTTTTGTTGTCTTCTTTCATGAAGACTCCCACTCAGGCCCATTGAAGAGTTGGATGTTGATTATTAGGTAGTTGTAAGTTGCATCCAAATCATATGTGTCATCATAGCCACTCTTTATGATGGCCTTATTGCTCATATAATTAGTCTCACCAACAATTATGTTGCTATGAAAGCTTGAGTGTAACAACTTGCCCCATCAAGCTTACCTTTTAGATACATGAGAGGACGATGAATTACCAATATTTGTGATATTAAAACCCAATAATTTCATGAATTTTTTACTCGCTAACTTGAGAGCAGTGCTAAGCAATGCTGAAATTATAGTAAGCAAGCTTGAGTACATGTATGCACACATATAAGAAATTACATGCCTTTGCATATAGATTCATATGAATGTACACTCTATCCTATAGGATCATGTATGGAGAGGGGGCCACTCTTTCAGGATGAAATGACTCTAGTTGGGCAAATGATCTAGACTCATAACAGTCCACTACTGGTTATGCCTTCTCCCTTAGATCGGAAGCTATCTCTTGGAGTAGTAAGAGGCAGCCTACTCTGGCTCTTTCATCTACAAAGGCTGAGTATTGTGCCCTTTGTTATACAGCTATGGAGGCAGTTTGGCTCTGTTGTTTATTGGCAGAGATTGCTTTCCACAAACACGACCTACAGAGCTACGCGTGGACAACAAGAGTGCCCGTGCTCTAGCAAAGAACCCTATGTTTTAGCTTTCTTAAACAGCCTCAAAACACACTTGATTAATGAAAAACCCTAAAAGGGGGAGCAGTCCAAGAGAGTTTCAGTAGTCCCCCAAAAACCCTAATTCTTTGGGGCACCCTTTAACATCTATAAATAGACAAGCTACCCCCATTCATCCCATCTTGTTTTTGCAGATTGTAGCCATCAACACACACACACATGGCGGTCCAGCCCTTCAACTACTGCCACTCTCTCTCCATTAGCCCTTGCAATGCCCTGGCACCTTCCTCCATTAGCCCTTGTAGTGCCCTGGCGCCTTCCTCCAAGTTGCTCACTATCTGGCGCCCTCCTACCTGCTGCGTTTGGCCATGTTCCTCATCGCCAACACCTCCACCTTCATTTGCACCCTGCGTTTGCAACTTCTAGCTGTAGGCGACAGTTGGCAGCCCTCCTCCTCCATCAGGTGACCTTCTGTTGCTGCGTTTGAAGCTCTCCATCACCTAGCGGCAACTGGCAACCATCTTCCTCCAATTGGCAATTGCGTTTACAACCTCCTACTGGCATTTTCATCAGGCATCATCCTCTGCAGTCACCAACACTCTAGTGATCAGCATTTGGTATTCTTCCTCTCTCTTCACAGTTTGACTGGTGGTCACAAACTTGGGATCCGCCATCTCTGGTGGACGTCACTCTCCGACACACTGCTCTGCCCTCGAGTATCTGTGCACTCTTACACTCATTTGCAGTATTCATTCACTTCAGAGTTGTGTTTTTCCTTCCCTTCTTCTGTTTGCGTTTGAGTTTTGAGTTTTGCGTTTAGGGTTTGAGTTTTGCTTTCTGTGTCTATGTCTGTCTCTTTGTGTTTCTATCGTGGTCGTATACTCTATGTTTCCTCAGTGTAAACCCTAGCAGTTTTCTTCACACGGTATCAAAGTCGGTGCTCTTGTAAAGAGTATCTTGCGAATATTGTGGAGAGCTAGTTTTTGTGCGAGGTACACAATACGACTCGTAACCAAATCACAATGTCCCAGACACCTTCTCCAATTCCTATGATGTTCTATCAGGCTTCTCCATCACTGGAGACCCTGAGACGGTATTATGGACTCGGTGAGGAGGACGACACTCCACTTTCACCTTCACCTTCTTTTTCTACTCTTATTCCAGATTTCAATAATATGACAGAGGAGGACTTTGAGGAGTACTATCACAACAAGTACGGTGATGTTTACACCCCTCCTACCACTTTTACTACCACCTTCGGACCAACTAGTGAGGCTGGCTACCTCTTCGATCATGGAGGATATACGGCATTCAGAACGTCTGGCGATCCATCTTCATCATCTCAGCCAAGCCCAATGTCAGGTTTGTACAATCCTTTTGAGTTGCATGAATCAAAACCCTCGCCTATTTCTTCTTTTGAGGTACAAGATCCGAATGGCTTTGCATACGTGAACTTCAATAGAGGGGGACTCACAAAGCAGACGGAATTCAGGTACATCTACAGCTTCTGTTTCATTTGAGCATGTAACATGCACTTGTCACTTCCCTCCCATCCCACCCTTTTCTACCTCCACCCTTGATCATCTCTCTTCATCCTTTCAAAATCTCGGATTACACTCCACATTCGCTTCACACATGATAGGGATTGGATCTTCCATCTCTGCTCCTAGCACCTTCTCCTTCTCTACCCCATTCTCTACCTCTTTGTACCATGATACTTCGTTAGGGGGAATGCCACCCTTTAACACAGTGCCTCTCATCTTTCCGCAAATGAGCACACCCATAGCACTTGGGACGGCTATGATGGGCATCCCCCTCACTACCCCCAGATTCACCTATCACATGACCACTCAGACGCAGGGATTTCCATCCTCAGCTTATGGTGCGTCTTCACACTCTCCTTGGGTCACACCTATGCAGGGATTTTCATCTTCTGCTCCACGTGTTCCCATTCCAACTCCTTGGGTTACTCATGTGGCTACCATGCCCATGCCTAGTTAGCCCATCCCTACCTATGGATCCACCTTGCACACGCTACCCGCATACTTAGTGGGCACTCTAGGGCCCATTCCCAAGTGCACTCCCCTCTCCCATCTTACCCTCATTACACCTTTTCGCACTACCCATCTCCGAGCACTACCACTCCTATTGCAATGGCCAAGAATGCCTTCACAGATAAGACTCGTTTTAACGGGTCGAATTTCACCACTTGGTCAAATTTCATTCAACAAGTGCTTGAGTCTCAAGGTCTTTAGCACCACTCACGTCAAAGCATTGGAGTCACCTTCTCGACCGCTATGCAGCCCAAGCTCGTACTCGGAGTATAAATCTCGACTTTGAGCTTCAAGAGTTCTCTATTAAGGAAGGGGATGATCTGAACGTCAAACTAGCTGAAATTAGGCAGCTACTTGCCAAGTTCACCACTACTGGCTCTCCAAAGTCAGACGACGATCAGGTTACATTCTTGAATAAGTTGCCCGAAAAATACTTCAATTTCATTCAGCACATCATCTCACAACCTCGATTGTAGCAACGAGATTGGTTGCCTCTTCTTTGGGAGGAAAAACCAACAGTGGCAAAAACTTGCAAGATTCAAAGGCAAGCCAATCAAAGAGTGACTCCTCTTCCTCAGATGGAACCAAAGAACCTACACCTATTTGGTAGCAACTTCCTAAGAAAAACTGGTTTTGCACACACTGCTAGAGAGCAGGCCATGTGGACATGGAGTGTCACTCCAAGACCCAAGGTCTTCCACCTAAAAAGCCTCAGCAAACCACTATGATTGCACAGTCCAATGGGGCTACACCTTCCGCTCCTGCTTCATCTACTCCTTCAGCACCCGTTGCTGCTGGACATGTGGCCCGAGCACAGCCTCAATAGACAGTCTCTTTCACTACCCCTGAGGAACTGGCTGATTGCTCTGCATGTTTGGATCGCGTTGCACTTCATGCATCCATCTCACCTTCCTCTCCATCTCGTCAAGCATTCCCCTTGGCCGAGCCCTGCCACTAGACATACATGATGGTGGACACTTTCTTAGACTAGTATGTCTCTAGGTCCTTTAGGATACCCTAGGTCAATCTAGCATTCATTTTTTCGCACTCTTAGAGTTGGGCCCATAGGATTCATTGTCCTTAGCTTTTCCATTCTTATGTTTTCTGTTGCATTTACTCACACACATAAACATTCATGGCATTGTCTTTTCAGTTAGATTTTCTCTGTTATGTTTTCCTTTGAAGCATCTCACCACTAACCTCTATGTTCGCAGACTCTCATCTCTTTTGCAGTTTTTTTGTCTTTCAGTGTAGGGCTAACTTGCAGATTGCTTTGGTCCTACTTGGGCTAGAGACATGGGATGCGCACCGTTCCTTTCATCGTTTCATCATCCAAGGAGTGCTTGTTCTTCTTCTAGCGTGGAGGTTTCCCCTTCTGAGGCGGATCGTGTAGCATCTCTCTCGATGCTATCATGGCGCCCACACGAAGACCGACATCAGGCTCCTCTTCCTTCTTCGGCATCTACATCCAGGTTGAGAGGGGGTCCCTACCCTTCTTGGTATTCTACAGGCTTCAGCACTTTGTCTTCGACATCGGCTTCTCCCCCCCTGTTGTACCTTCCCCTTTGCATTGTATGATTTCATCATCTTTGTACTAGGGGGCTTGGGCAAGTGAGCAATTTCCCCACGAGGGACACTGTCCAAGTGACACCTACTACATGAGTATTCTTCAACATGTAGCATAGTTTGCATCTCATTGTGCAGAGCACCACTTGAGCGGATCCTAAGCTTTTTCCACTAGCAGCTATTGTCACCATACCACCATACTCCATCACATGGATACCTTATCACCTATTTTTTCTCGTCATCTACACCCTTCAGTGGATGGGTAAGGTTTTATTGTTTTGTGATGTGTTGGGTGTATCCTCCCTACTCCCGTCTTCTAGGTCACTATTACTCAATCGACCGCATTCCATAAAATTTACCTCTTACTTTTTATTCTTATTTTTTAAACAAGTTCAATGTGGTTCCATCCGGCTTTGCAGGGCTTGGTAGGCCATTGGGCAGCCGACATGCACCCCTTGTCCAATGCCCTATCCTCTCTAGGGTGACTACTTGGACTCCCTTGGTAAGATAACCATCACCTCTATAGTCTTGGTAGGCCACTTGGCAGCTAACATGCACCCTTTGTCCAGTGCCCTGGCTGCTTGGGGTGGGACACCATGGGGTAAGTACAAATCAAAGTGGTTGGTCTAACCTTTCGGCTCAGTTTTGAGCCTGCGAGGGGATGTTGAGCTAAAACATGCTTTTCAACTAATTAGCATTCTTAAACAACTCCAAAACACACTTAATTAATGAAAAACCCTAAAAAGAGGAGTGGTCCAAGAGAGTTTCAATGGTCCCCCAAAAACCCCAATTCTTTGGGGCACCCTTCAACATCTATAAATAGACAAGCTGCTCCCATTCAGCCCATCTCGTTATTGCATATTGCAGCCATCAATATATACACACGTGGCGATCCAGCCCTTCGACTACTACCTCTCTCTCTCCATCAGCCTGTGCAGTGCCCTAGTGCCTTCCTCCAAGCTGTCACCCACTGTCTAGTGCCCTCCTACCTGCTGTGTTTGGCCATGTTTCTCATCGTCAACACCTCCACCTTCATCTACACCCTGCATTTGCAGCTTCTGGCTGTAGGCGACAGTTGGCAGCCCTCCTCCTCCATCAAGAGGCCTTTTGCTGCTGCATTTGGAGCTCTCCATCACCTAGCAGTAGCTCGCAACCATCTTTCTCCACCTGGCAATTGCGTTTACAGCCTTCTACTAGCGTTTTCATCATCAAGCATCATCCTCTGCAGTCGCCTACACTCTGGTGATCAGCATTTGGTATTCTTCCTCTCTCTTCACACTTTGACTGGTGATCATAGACTCGGGATCCATCTCTAGTGGACGTCACTCTCCGACACACTGCTCTACCCTTGAGTATCTATACAATCTTACATTCATTTGCAGAATTCATTCACTTCAGAGTTCCCTTCTTCTGTTTGGGTTTGAGTTTTGAGTTTTGCATTTAGGGTTTGAGTCTTGCTTCCTGGGTCTGTGTTTGTTTCTTTGTGTTTCTGTCGTGGTCGTACACTCTGCGTTCCCTCAGTGCAAACCCTAGCAGTTTTCTTCACACCTATTTCATACTCCATGGACCCAAATTCCAAGATTTTGGCAACAAGCGATGCCCTTAGTGATGAC
This sequence comes from Lygodium microphyllum, assembly GCF_053477565.2. Classification (NCBI taxonomy): domain Eukaryota; kingdom Viridiplantae; phylum Streptophyta; class Polypodiopsida; order Schizaeales; family Lygodiaceae; genus Lygodium; species Lygodium microphyllum. Next base: position 152,845,823 of record NC_141143.1, read on the forward strand.
ACCCCTTATAGGCGCCTTATTGGCCCTTTGATCGGGCTAATCCATACCTGCCAGACATCTCTTTTGTGGTGGCTTTGTTATCTTCTTTTATGAAGACTCCCACTCAGGCTCATTGGAGAGTTGCCTTGCGCATTCTGCACTACCTACAAGGGACTCCACCCTACAGGATCATATATGGAGAGGGGGCCACTCTTTTAGGATGAAGTGTGACTCTGGTTGGGCAGGTGATCTGGACTCACAACAATCCACTACTAGTTATGCCTTCTCCCTTGGATCTAGAGCTATCTCTTGGAGTAGTAAGAGGTAGCCTACTATGGCTCTTTCATCTACAAAGGCTGAGTACTGTGCCCTTTGTTCTACAGCTATGGAGGCAATTTGGCTCCATTGTTTATTGGCAAAGATTGCTTTCCAAAAACAGGACCTACGGAGCTACGTGTGGACAACAAGAGTGCTCGTGCTCTAGCAAAGAACCCTGTGTTTCATACTTGCACAAAGCATATTGAGATTCAGTACCACTATGTTCGAGAGCGGATCATGGATTCCAAGTTGGCGATAGCCTACTGTCTTATTGTGAACAATGGGGTGGATCTCTTCACGAAGCCTTCACCCAAGGTTTCTATGCTTAATCACATGAAATTGTTGGGTCTCCAAACACTCCCAAGATCTGAGAGGGGTGTTAGCCTATCACTTTCAATCTTGTCGGTCTATCATCTCCCAGTTGTGATCAGAGTCTAATGAAGACATGGGGGCTCTAGCATTTTCGTGTGCATTTCCCAAGTTTTGTGAGCATTTTTCAACATTCCCCAACTTGGAGCACTTTGTCAAAGACTCCTTGAATTTATTGCCACACCAACTGTATTTTTCCGCATTTTTTAATGCAGCCAGACTGCATTAAATGCAATCGGCCAGCTGGCAGCTAGTCGGCCAGTTTTGATCTTTTTCTGCTATTTATAGCAGGCTCATTGGCTAGGGCAAATCACTTCTTTTGTAGGCTGCTCCAACTCTGGACACACTCTATCTCTGGTGCTGCTGCTGCTGCCATCATCATTTCAGGCCAGATCTGCTGCCCTCATTGACACCTTGGGCTGTATGCAAGGACTGATCAGTCCATTTGTTTGTATTCAGCATTTATTTCAGTCCATGAAAATTTCTTTCTTCCTTCATCTTCCTGTTGTCTTCTTTCTAGTTCAAGTTCCTTCTTCCATTGTGCACCTCACAACAGCATTGTCCCTAGTAAGTCCAATGTAAAGATTGAAGAGAGAAATGTAGTACAGCCTAAGTCAAATGACGAGTATATCCTAGCAACTTCCTCTCTTGATACTTCCCTTCTCACTTGACTGATGCTTTACATACATATTCTCAATGTTGCCTACTTGATTCGAGGACTTCTTTCCATGTTACCCCGCATAGGGATTGGTTTTAGTCCTATCACAACATGATAGGTTTTGTGAGACTAGGAAATGACTTGGCATTGGATATTGTTGGCATTGGGGATGTAAGGCTGCAATTTCCTTCAAGCAGCTCTTTTTCTCTACATAAAGTACGTCACGTACCAACCTTGACCAAAAGACTTCTGTTTGCTAGATAATTGGATAGTGCAAGCTATCATGTATCCTTTGGTGGTTACACGTGCAAGATTACCCATGGGAATCTTGTTTTTGCTCAAGGGGCCAAGTGTGGTAGCCTCTATCTTTTATTAGCATAGCAACCAATTTGGCCTTGTAGGTTAGCTTGGGGTGTCTAGGGGTACTCTTCAACTTATACATCCGCTTGTATGGCAATGCATGTTTTCCACTCGGCAAAGGAACCAAATCCCATGTATGGTTATTCTGCAGTGAATCAAACTCAAAGTATATGGGCCTCTCCCAAGAGTGACTTATCATCTCTATGCATGGCCTCCTCATAAGTAAAAGGCTCATTGGAATCTATCACCATAGCATAGTTCATGGAGAGTGCAATTTGATTAGGTTGATAACTATCTCTAGTAACCATCTCAAAACAGGCTGTGGAGGCCTATACATCTTGTCCAACATCATAATCATGGGCCACTAGAACATCAATTGCAGGTTGTCTAGCTGGCTATACGTTAACATAAGGCTCCCCCTGAAAGATCACCCCACATATCTCAATTACCTGCTTAGGCTACCTATGCATCTTCTTCTCATGGAAAACAGCATCATGGTTGCGAATAACCTTCCGAGAGCTTGTGGATCCATATAGGCGATAGCCCATCTCATCTACATCTCCATAACTAAGAAAGATGCATTTCAGGTCCAGCTTTTTGCGTTTGTCCTTGGATATATGGTAGAAAGCCTCATATCCAATGACTCTAAGATGCACATATGAGAGAGGTTTTTCAAACCATATCTCCTTTGCAACCTGATAACCAATAGCAAAGCATGGGGTTATATTTATCAAATGTACAGTAGTAATAACTACCTTAGCCCAAAAATGTTGCGGTAAGCATGTCTAACGAAGCATATTGCGGATCTTGAACGGTCGTATTCTTGCGCTCTGCAACACCATTCTGGGGTGGGGTGTATGAGATGGTCAGTTGACGCTTAGCATCCCTCTCATCACAAAACTACTCAAATACTTTAGAAACGTATTTACCCCCATTGTCAAACCTTAGTTTAATCTTTACTCAAGCTGATTCTCAACAAGAGCAAGCCAATGCTGAAAGATAGATAAGTCATCCGATATCTACTTAATGGATGTGAAAATGGCTTTTCTGCATGGGGAACTTGCATGAGAATATCTATATGCAATAGCCTAAGGGCTTTATAAAAAAGGACAGGAAACACCTAGTGTGTAAGTTGAGAAAGTGTCTTTACCGCCTTAGGCAAGCACCTAGGGAATGGTACCAGAAGTTCAATGCTTTCGTGCATTCACAAGGATATCCTATCAAGTGATTGTTGAAAAAGCTCATAATAAGCTAGATGCTTTGAAGACTCGTCTCAAAAATAACTTTAAGATGAAAGACATGAGGCATGCTTCACATATTCTTGATATGCATATCACATGTGATTGCTCCAAGGAACTCCTTTACCTACACGATAGGCATATATAAAAAAGGTACTTCAGTGATTTCATATGCAGAACATTGAACCTATTGGTTGTCCTTTACCTTCCCATATGAAGGTCAGCCGATTGACCCCAATCAAATGAGTAGAAGGCCGAGATGGCCGAGTTCCCTTATGCATCTATAGTGGGCACTTTAACATATGCCATAATAGCCGCTTGCCCTGACATAGCATTTGTAGTGGGAGTTGTGGTATGCTATATAGCTACACCTGGTGAACAACATTGGGACGTCGTGAAAGGTATCATGAAAACTTGAGGTACCTAAAAGGCACCTAATATGAGCATTTGCTATGATGGCCAGGATACTACAGTCATGGGTTACACTGACTCTGAGCAGGACATACAAATAGTAAGAAGTTTACCTCTAGGTATGTCTTCACTTTTGCTAGGGGGTTTTTCCTTGGATGTCCAAGGTGTCAAAATATATGGCCTTATCTACTGCTGAGATAGAGCATATTGTAGCCACCGAGACTTGCAAGGAGACCCTATGGTTAAGCAGTCTGATGTAGCAGACCTTAGCATTACTGTCACTTCTACACTGTATTCGGATTCTATGAGTGCTATCCAATTAGCCAAGAACCCGGCCATCCATGTAAAGACAAAGCACATTGAGCTGCGCTATCACTTCATCACAGAGGTAGTAGAGGACAAGTCTATTGAGCTTTGTCAAGATCTCCACTAACAAGAATCCTACAAATCTCCTCACTCAAGGAACATTTTGACTTAGGAAGATGATGAGCATAGGATGAGATAATGTCTATTTCTCATCCAATTGTACTTTAGGTATGTTTATACTTTGTCACTTTTTTCTTGTTCTCTCCGCACTCGAGACACATTCGCCTTTAAGTGGAAGGTTGTTGGAGATAAAGGTACTTGTGTCTCCACCGCCCTATATTTACTATACACACTGTGATCGTTCACTTGTACACTCTAGGTGGCCAACACCCATCGCTGTCACTTTATTCTTTCAATAACTATTGAATAAGAAAAGGCTGGCCATACATTATAACTATTGGAGTTCCCACATACAGTGTCTCTCTCTCTTACTCTCTTGCTCCATCCACCATTACTCTTGCTTCTGCTAATATGCTTCCACTCAAGCTCTACCTTTCAACAAAAAGGAAAGAGAAATCTACGAGATTGTTTGGGACAAAGGCACCTATGCCTATACCACCTTGTATTTACTACACACACCATGACCACACACTTATACACTACATGTGACAGATGCCTATCATTGTCACTTTATTCTTTATTCTTTCAACGACTATTAAATAAGGGAACAATACATTGTGACTCTTGGAATTCCCACATATGCTCTCTCTCTCTCTCTCTCTCTCTCTCTCTCTCTCTCTCTCTCTCTCCACCATAGCTCTTACTTTGCTCTTTACTTTCGCTTGTGTACTTCTACTCGGACTCTACCTTTCAACAAAGAGGGAAGAGAAGTCTAGGAGGAAAGAGAAGTCTGGAGGGAAGAGAAACAATGCTACAAAGAAGTTAGACAAAGAAGTCTGGATATAAGAAGTCTGAAGACAGAGATATTTGGAAAGAGACACAGAAGTCTAGGAAAGAGAAGAAGTCTCAAGTCACATAAGTCTAGAGAAAAAGTCAAAGAAGTCTAAGGAAGAGGAGAAGTCAGAGAAGTCTAGAGATAGAGACAAAGAAATCTGGGAAAGAAAAAAAGTCTAGAGACAGAGACAAAGAAGTTTAGGGAAGAAGAGAAGTCTAGAAGCAAAGAAGTCTAGGGAAGAGAGAAATCTTGAGACAACGCTAGATACAGGAAGTCCGAAGGAGAGAGAAGTGAAGTTTGGGGTGAAGGGATGAGTGAAGAGAAGTCTAGAGATAATAATAAGAGAAGAAAGATAGTGATGCTTAAGTGGTGAGTGACAGAAGTACACAGATTTGTACGAGTACACTCTATTAGCATAAAATGATAACTTGATACACTAGTTGCCGCCCCTCTCTTTTTATAGCTGAAGAGAAAGGAGGGCAAAAGATCTTTATACAATATCAGTATCTAGAGATGCAATGGTGAAGGAGGTTTTCTCTAGATTATCGCCAAAAAATCTTTGGGTAGGGAGCTTGCAATCAAGTCCAATGTGCCTTCAAAAGTCTCCAAACAAAAAGTTTGGAGGAAAAAAATCTCGTGGGGTGGTTATTGAGACAGGTCCAAGACCAAGGTCCAAGAAGTCTCCGGAGAAAGTCTGGACAAAAGTCCAAAAATCTCTCTAGAAAAAATCGTAAGTCACTTAAGTAAAAAGTAACCTACTAAACTATCTTGTACATTATAAAGATTGTTCTTATGCCATAAAGTGAGTACAACTCGAATACTTGCTACTATACACAAGTGTGAAATACAACTCAAAGCTTTTTACAAAAGAGCTCAAGTGTGGTGTTCCCATGCGGTATATACCTTGTAGTGCAATCAAAGACACTTGCAAGGATTTCAAGGAGACATGTATTTTTAATGCTTAGCTTTGGCATTATTAAGTTATGCACATGAGAGGTGCGTGTGTGGAGTGCAAGTCAACTAAGTCACGATGACGGCCTAAGTAACCCAAGTGAATATGTCAGAGAGGTATTGTGGGTACTTGGTGTCACTTTGGGTCTAAGCCATTAATTGGGCCACTACAATTGTGGGACTAGGCATTAATTTTAATAAAGTAATATTGGTTCAATGCTAATTAATGTTGGGATTGTTTAATGTCCCATGCGGGTTAGCCTAGTAATTGCAAATGGACACTGGGCAATTCTTGGTTAGGGTCAAATGAATAATAATTCATTTTCAGAATTTAAATTTTAAAAAATAAATAATTAAAGCTGGAAATGACAATTAGAAGACTGCCAAGCAGCAAAACTGGCTGCCACTTGTCAAAATTACCCATGCAAACTAGGAGAGAGCTGTGTAGGGGCTGGCTGAGGGTCATTTCAGCCATTGAGTGAATTCTAGGATGAGGAGAGAGAAGACAGACAAAAAAGAGTGCTGTTTCAGCAGGCACAAGCAACCACATACCATTTCCAACCAGCCAGCATTTTTGTTGTCCCTGATCAAAGCAGTAGATGGTTCGGGCAGTTGTGCATGACAAAATTGAGAATTTTCTCTCTATAGCTCTCTCTCTCATCCTCTCACAATCCTCAACAATTCACAGCCATTTCCGGCTTGGGGTGAAGAGCCATTGTAGAAATTGCTGCCAAACCCCTAATTTACAACAAAAATTAGGGTTTCCATTGCCACCTTGGTATCCATGACCACTACCGAAGACCCAAGTACTCAGTGTTGTCAAAAGATGACGTACCAACAAGACAGTAGGGTTGGGGGGAAGGAACACGGAGTGAACTCAGCCATCATGGAGAAGAGAAGAGAAGAGAGAAGAAACTCTGATGAATGGAATGATGAAGTTTCGAATCATGGAGTGAATGTGATACAAGGGAACAAGGGTGCCGTAGCACAAGGAAGATGATGAAGACAGCCACGAACCACAAACCGCAATGTCCTCTTGAAGGGGTGTGAGGGTAGTGGAGAGGATGGAGAGAAGTGGTGACAGACTAAATGAATCAACCGTGAGGAATGAATGAGAGAGTGGCCTATAAATAGGCACAGACAGTCTAGGATGGGGCCCCTTTTTGGGGCTGCAAACCCTAAACGCAAACTGCGGGTGAAGGGTGAAGAGTTTCTCAACACCCCCTCTCACGCCCAAAAAGGGAAACAAGAGAAGAGTGAGCTGGAGATGCAATGCTACATGCTGAAGAATGCTCATGTAGTAGATGCCACTTGGACAATATCCCTTGTGGGTAAATTGTTCACTTGCCCAAGAGCCCTAGTACAAAGATGATGAAAACATGCAATGCATAGGAGGAATGTCTGACTTTGTGTGGTGCCGAGAACCATAAGGATATGTCCGTACTTAATCTCGAGAGGTGGCCCCATGCTAACCAAGTGACCAAGGCAATAAGAGAAGAGGGGGAAGAAGATGTAGAGGATCCCCAAGATCCAAGATTTCCACCGGAAAGGGAACCTGCTGTAAAGAACAATAGACAAAGTGAACTAGAGAACCCGAAATACAACCTCAAGAGAGAAGCCACTAGCTCCGTGCATCCATGCTGGAAGGAATACAAAGGCCTCGTCACCAAGTCGCGGCTGAACCTCCAAGGTCCCGATCTAGGTGGTACCTGAAGATCCTAGGTATCAGTAGAAGAGATGACTGGTCGAAGACAGCCACCCCAAGGAAGTAGAGGATGGGTGAAGAGCTTCATGTGGAGTAGGTTCCCCCTCTGAGGTGGGAGGTAGAGGAGCTCCCACTGAAGTCAAAGAAGAAGTAGATGCCCCCTCTGAGGGCAAAGACATAACATCCCCCTTTGAATCCCCCTCTGAAGTAGATAGGAAATCCAAAAACTCATGAATCATGAAATCCGAAATGTCTGATGATGAAGGAAGTATTGCCGGTCGTGTTGAAGAATGTATCTGGGGTGCCGAAGAGCTCTCAGAGGTAGCCTCTCGAACCTGAGTAGTCAAGGGTGGGCAACAATCGCAGTCTCTCAGTGGAGTGGACTGGGTAGCCGAAGAAGAGGAAGGAGTCGAGCAACCACTGTCTCTCGAAGGAGCGGACTAACAAGGAGACGCTATCAAACAATCACTGTCTCTCGGTGGAGCGGATTGCAGAGCCGTAGGTCGTGGAAGCCACTGTACCTGAAAATAAGTAGGAGAAGACTACCGCTAGCATTGCGACAATCTCCAAGAGGTCGTAGTGCCAATCGATCCTCCATGTGCTCGAAAGGACTTAGTGCGCATCGGATGCATCTTATTGCCTTGAGCATAGTACCCTGATAGCCGATGCAGAACAATCTCTGTGGCCCAGAAAGGAGAGGTGGCACAAGGAGTGCCTAGTGGAAGACGCATGTACTCCGGAGGGGTGAGGAGCAACGGTCAAAGTCGGCAAGCATCAGTGATGTGTTCGGTGATGCCACAGTAGAAGCACCCAGTAGTCTAGTCATCTATTGGTAAAGAAGCCACGGATACCAATGTACCTTGCTGAAGAAGGAAGAGGTCAACCACCATGAACCACGAACCGCAATGTCCGCCTCAAGGGGTGTGAGGGTAGTGTGAAGCATGAACCCACAATGTCCGCTGCAAGGGATGGAAGGGCAGTGGAAGTGAGCTGCCAGTGGGAGGAGGATGCTACCAGCAGTAAGAGGTTGCAACCAGTTGAAAAACGCATGTGAGGAGAGAGAAAGACTAAAAACGCAGGCAGGATAGCCTGCAAGAGAGAGAAAGACTAAAAACGTAGGCAACAAGTGAGAGAAAGACCAGAAACGCAGGAAAAAACAATAGCAATCAATATACTAAAATCAGCTTCGAACAGTGTGTAATAAGCTGGAAACACGTGCCATACTGTTATAGACAACAATGGACAGCTTTGGCTGAGATGTCCTCCGCGAACGAGGTATGGGCAGCAAGCTAAAACACCTGAAATCTGCAAAAACGAGATTTTGATGTAGCGGAAGAAGAAGAGAAGTGGATGCCAAACCCGCCACCGATCTTTGCCTTCACTAGAGTGAAGAATCTTTGCCGTTATTTGAGCAAATCCTGCTCTGATACTATGTCAAAAGATAACATGCCAGCGAGACAGTAGGGTTGGCAGGGAGGAACACGGAGTGAACTCGGCAAACATGGAGAAGAGAAGAGAAGAGAGAAGAAACTCTTATGAATGGAATGATGAAGTTTTGAATCATGGAATGAGTGTGATACAAGGGAACAAGGGTGCCGTAGCACAAGGAAGATGATGAAGACAGCCACGAACCACAAACCGCAATGTCCTCTTGAAGGGGTGTGAGGGTAGTGGAGAGGATGGAGACAAGTGGTGACAAACTGAATGAATCAACCGTGAGGAATGAATGAGAGAGTGGCCTATAAATAGGCACAGTCGGTCTAGGATGGGGCTCCTTTTTGGGGCTGCAAACCCTAAAGGCAAAACATAGAAACGCAAAAAAGCAAACTATGGGTGAAGGGTGAAGGGTTTCTCAACAAGTGTAGCAACTAAGGGCATTAATTTGCAGCTGATCCAAGTGGTTGCCCATTTCCAAATTATTATGGACCACATACGAGAAATTGAAGACCCAATCTTAGCCTAGACCATTATACAATCAAGGGACAAATGGTGCCCATGTAGTGCTAGTCATTTATGACAGGCATTTGTATTGAAGATTGAAGGAGATCAATCTATATCTCAATGTACTTCAACCTTATAGCAATACAAGATAAAGAAACACTACAAGGGGGGCGTCAATTGTTGGGGCCAAACCAATAGCGCCTATCCAAGATCAAGCAATAAAGTGTGTATTTTCGGATTTGTGTATTTAAGGCTTGCTGTAATTTGAGTTGACTCAAGTTATCACTACCCCTTGCCAAGAAAGAAGGCTAGTTTCAAACTCCATGGCCCACTCCAAAGGATCTCATGCCTCCATTCTAGCTAAGTCTAATCATTGTGCCTCCATATCAGCTAAAATGGTGGTATGCAAGCTATCCACAAACTTGGCACGATCTCGTTCTCAACAAAAGTGGAAAGGGATGCAATTGCTCAATGCATGTAATTTTAGGTACGACTCCCACCAGAGAGCTGCTCCATCCTGAAGACTCTTTTGAACATGAAGAATTTTAAATCCCTCCATTTGCCACATTGAGGTAAGGGCATTGTCCACCTCCTTCACCCCAATGTAAATAAGCTTTCCATCTCGCTTGCCATTGAACTTCGCAATAGTTAATTTCTTCACCATTGCCACACGTTCCTTATAAATGCTCCAAACAACATAGTATGCTCAACAATTATTTGTTTTCAAGACTTAATATTTCAACAAATGAACAGAATAAAAACTTAAAACTAAATACGACAATTTACAACCATGGAAATATAAAAGTAATGAAGACAAGATTGAGGATTAAAGATGGGCAGCCCCCTCGAATGAATTTATTTCTACTCAACCCGAGTCCTTTAGGATGGAGTTCAGTTATAATCAACCAAAGAGTGAGAAGTGGTTCTCACTCTCACAAGGTCATGAAAAGATATACATACACACATGTATCACTTACTATGCAAAAAGAACAATTGATTTCTTTACAAAGATGAAAATAGGAAGAGAATAAATCAGCCTTTCTCTATTGATGAACAACAATACATTGATATAGCTTGCTTCTTATTCTTGAAATGGAAGAAGAACTCGAGAATGAGGGGCTCTAATGAATTTTCAATTCTATTGCCCTATAAAACAATAGCAAAAGAGAATATAGGATATTCGATGGTAAAGGAGTAGAGAATGATACTGTAAATGGATAGTGCCCACTTTAGGCTATCTTCAATTGCTATACAAGAGTTAACAGCTAAGAAAACAAATGTAGAATGAGAAAAAACAAGCTCTCTTTATAGGAGAAAGGAGAGAGCTAGAACAAAAAGGGAAAGTAAAGTAGCATAAGACAAGTGTCCTCCAGCCATGTGTCATGAGATGTGAAGTGGTAGAACACTTAGAAGCTTGTGTAACAAGTATCATAACTCTTGTCTCTTGTCTATGACTTTTCTTTTTGGCTAAGTACTATCAAGAATAGAAACAACCAAATTTAGTAAGCACTTCCAGAATACAAAACTTACTATTTTCTTGTCTCTTCTCTACAACTTTCCTTTTTGGCTGAGTACTATCAAGAATAGAAACAACCAAATTTAGTAAGTACTTCCAAAATACAAAACTTGCTATTTTTAGAATATCATTCATTTTTTTAGATTTAGCATTTTTAGACCAATTCAAGACTCCTAAAATTTAGGAACCCGTTGCCTCTAATATGGGTATCATATGAAAGCTTTTTACAAGTATATTACAAAAATGATGATGCAAGTATATTACAAAAACAATGTTACAATCTTCATACAAGTTTTACATGCAAAGATATATGTATCTTAAGCTTTTAACCTACATGTACACATTATACAAACATTTCATGATCATGCCATTTTGCTAATTGCAACTATTTATTCTAACTAATCTAGTCCACACTTCAAAGCACTAATCCTTTCAGTTTGTAAGTCTAATCCTAATATACTTGAGTTCCAATCACACGCGCCCAATCAAATCATATAGGTAAAACTATGCACTAGATTTTCCTTGACCCATTGCATAAGTCCACAATAACTTGTGCGACCACTCATCAATGGCCAACTTTAATGCATTTTTCTTTATATCTAGTAAGTGCAAAGGAAACACATTTAATAAACAATCAAATATACAAAATAATAAAAAGGATATAAATTATTTTTCTATTATGTTATGACAACCCACCAGCTTTTATTTCAGCTATTCTTAGCTAAAGAGCTTTTGCATATGGCCAAAGAATGTCTAGGTAATCCTTCATAAATTTTTCAACTATCCACTACCCGTCTATTGCGGGTAAATTTTTTAATTTTAACAAAAAATTTCATGTCACGAGGCTACTTTTTTGTGGTGCGATCCTTGTGAAATAAAATTTATTCGGGTTTCAAGAGTTGTTCTATATCTTCGATTTCAAGAGAATCTTCAATACTCGGTTCTTCTAGTTCTGGTCCTGTGTAAGAATTTAGCAAACTTACATGGAAAGAATTGTGTATTTTCCAATGAGTAGGCAGCTCAAGTCCATAAGAAACAACATTTATTTTGACAATTAGATTGAAGGGTCCAAAATATCTACTAGAGAGCTTATCGCATGGGGAGAACAACCCCGAGACGAGGCCAAAAAGATGAATCTCTTATTGATATAATAGAAAGTCAATGAGCAAGAGTAGAGTAATAGACTAGCCTAAGGACTAGGCATAGGAGCTGTCGTAAGTATTCTATAAGAATGTAGCCAATTTCCTATGAGACAACAATAGGACCTACCAAAAGATTAGAGAATGTTACCAAAATAACAATTGGGCTTAATGATCTAACTAAAATGAACTCTAATTCTGGTACCTCTAGCTCTTGGCACAGTGACCACAACCTCATATGAAGATTCTGTATCTTGGGGTTGTTGGCATATTTGGATTACTCACAATGCGTTCATTTTTTTTTATGCCATGGGCATCCAATGTCATGTTGTGAAGCTTAAGGAGCTTTTTCAGTGGCAGCTTGATCTTATTCAGCATGCTAGTATCTTGACTAGAGATAATAAATTATTGGCATCAAGTGGTCTCTTCAGTGATCCTCCCTTGACTTTCGTACTTCTTTTGTGACTAATATATATACTCTTTACAAAAAGAGAGAAAGTGTACTCTTGCACATACACAAACTGAAATAGATTGATAATAATAAGTGAGATGCAAGTAATCAGCAACCATCTGCACATCAACGTTATTTTGAAAGTAGTTCAAAGTTCAAGGACATGGATGCCAATCCATCAAGTGGTCCATGCATGCAAGGAAAATACGGTGCTGGTTTACAGCCTGGTGTGCAGCAATTACAGGGTAAAGGTGTGATAGTCTTCAAAATTTCAAAATGTGTGGTTACATATCTTGTGAAATAGAGAGTATTAATGTGAGTTTACATACTCTATTTCATAGCCCATTTACACCAAGAATAAGGACAAAAAGCACCTAGCTTGTTCACATATACTTCAGTTGGATGCGGAAGAGCGGGCAATATAGCTCGGTACAATGCCACCCTTGCAAGTGGGTCATTGCACTTACAGGTTGGGTGCCTAATCATTTAGGCTATTTTCCTACAAGGTTCCTTTATGGTATCTACTATAGTAGAGTTTCACCACCAAGTTAGGGATGGATTCGTGCGGTTCTTCCACACCTGGGACACTGCAATATCAACCATTGAAAAAAAAGGACACAAGCTTTAAGCCCAATTTTGGAGGAGACTACTAAATCCTTGCTTTATTTTTCCCCAAAGTGCTCAGTTGGCTGCACACCTGAGTTTGCCTAGTCATTAAAATATAATTGTGATAGTTGGTAAGACTTGGGTGCATGCTGTTCACTACAAAAGGTCTGATGTGTGGATGTTGGCATCATCATTTGTTCCTCCTACACATCATCCTAGCATCTCCAAGTTTTATGGCACTTTGCTTCGGCCTACAATGTTTGTCCTCAGCTAACATCTGAGTGAAATACAACTGTCCCAAAGCATTTATTACTTTAGTTAGTTTTACACTGTCTGAGCTTGCTGTTGACAAGAAGATGTAAACCTCATCGTTAGAAAACTAATAAGTTAATACTAGAACATAAATTGTTATTTGTCACACCTTCCATTGACAAACAAAGCAATCGTTTTATTTTGTGAGTTTGAAATGCTCAGGAAATTGCAATGTGCACCTTCCTCTAGAGGAATGGCGCCTTGCAATCGTACTGATAAAATGCTACTTGCAACTCCTCATGTCACTGCATAATGTTTCTTTGTGGGTGACAACCTGTAATCTTTTTCGTTTGAAAGAGAAAGACATGTGCAAAGTTCAAAAATGAATGTGAGCAATAGCCTCCCTATGTTCCCATACCTGTGGTTGGAATAGGACTACTTGCAAGTATCTCTTTTGAGGTTTATCTTTCACACTTTCTCCTACTTCTGATACCCAAGGTCTCACATCTTGTTTGGCATGTTCCTCAACTTGTGACGCTGCATTGCCACATGTTACACACCTTGTTACAGAATTTGAGGAAAATCCCTTCACACTCTGCTTCTCTCTATGTGTGAAATACGGAACTCCAAGATTGCATTTCTATAAAATAGTCTGATTACACACCTTAATGACCTACCATGGGGCTTGAATATTGATTAAGCTGAATATTGTACGTTGGGCATGGTCTGCGATCATTTTTTGTTCGAGAGTTGTATGCTCACTAGATTCTTTGGATACAATCCTTCAGAGAGTTTCAGGGTTGATAGTTATGAAATATCATAGAAGCAGCTAGAGTATCACCCACTTATATTAAGTACATAATTTGTTTTTTATTCCCCGCATAGTTCACTTTAAGCTGGTATTCTAGTTTTCTGCGAATTGACAATAGACGGATGACTCCTAGCTTTATGATCCATAGACGGATGCAACAACTTTATTATTATTTGCTGGGTTGATGTCTCAATAGTTAAGTTTCACTGTGTAAACATTATATTAGTTAAGGAAGCGAGCTAAAGATAATGTAGTTGCTTTTATGCTTGAAAGAGTAAAAATCCTAGTTTGACATAAACCCGAGTAAATGATAACACAAATATATTTGAATAATTCAGTCCCAATTGGCCATCAAAAAGCCTGAGGTGCTTACCGGCGATGCAGGAGAGATGCCTTGGATCGGAGGAAGCTCGCTCGGGCTGCCATTTTTTCACTGGAAACCTGCAGGAGGGAATGCAGTTGCTCCTTTGAGAAGTAAAAGGTGCTGAAGCGAAGCTGCTGAGTAGTCGCCCACCTCCCGCTGAAGGCAACAGAGATTTGCAAAGACAATTCATGCTATGATGCACAAGGAATTATCGCTTCTCGCATTCGTGCACAGGTACTCGCACCATAGTAGGGTGGGTGGGTGTTTTTTGGTCAAAAGAAAGAACAGGTGATGAAATTTATCTCCTTGATATATAGCATTCAAGGGTGGTAATTTGATGGAGTAACGCTTTTGAGTGAAGTGAATTTGGTGCTAATACCTTGCCTTGCTTGAATGATAGAACTTAAGGGTCTAGTCTAGCTACGATGGTGGTGGCCTCCCTCCAAATGCCTCACATATTCTAAGGTCCACCCATCCTAGGGTCATATACTATCATACCAGAAAGACGATGTGATGCAAGGAGATATTGTAGTCATCCATTCTCTAGGGTTAGTCTAGAGTGCACCTACCCTATAACTTGAACACATTGACTTAAACAATCTTGTCAAGGTGGATATTACAAAAATTCCATTGGAAACACCAATCAATGCAAAGATGGACTTCTACAAGGACCACCTTCTCCAAGTTTTTGAGGATGGCTTCATCATTACAGTAAGATGTACATTTGTGCTTATATCATTTGGGAGGTGGTGTTATAGGTGAGAGTAAACCCCCTCAAGCCATCTTCAAGTTGAGACAAGGGATCACTTTGAAGAGGGAGGATAGAATATGCTTGAGGTGACAAGTGGAGGTTGAGACGAAGTACCACTATGTATGCAAATGCATTGCCTACTATGATTCAAAAGGCCACTACCATGGTATTTTTGTATGAGAGGTTTGGTTCCCCTACATTAGGTCATGTCATTTACCACCATGCTTCAGACTCTACCATAAGGAGCATTAGAGACATTGAGATTCAATAATATATCCCCAAGTAGAAGCAGCCAATACACAAGACATAAGAGAATGAAAACTTAAATTATGCTTTAGTGACCCACCACCACTAATATAAGCTACATGATGTTCATCGACTCAACCCAATTGAGAAGTAGCCAGTACACAATACATAAGAGAATGAAAACTAAAATTATGCTTTAGTGACCCACCACCACTAATATAAGCTACATGACGTTCATCAACTCAACCCAATTGAGGCTCCAAGCTATCATCTCCCATCCATCTAAATTCTAGAGTTGCCTCATGACAATGGTGTTTCAAGCATATTTTCATTAAGGTACAAACAAATTTAGGAGCAATTGACCCACATGGTCCAAAAAATCTACAATTGGAATCGAGCATGACCCTTCCATGTTCTTAGAAATTAGCTTAACAAGACAATAGTAGATGGAATACTTATTCTTTCAAGCACTCTACCCTCAAAGCTCAAGCTAGCTCTCACCTAGTTGACTCATACACTATGCATTGAACCCTAGCTAATTCATACACTATGCTTTGAACCCTATTGCTGACTATCAATGAAGCAATGGAAGCACACAAGGAAGATCAAAAAGCACAGCATGGTAGACTCACACTTCTTTTGTATTTTGTTGTAGGCATGGTTGCCATAGGGATCAAGGAATGGTCTTGTGATTCCTATATGCACTCCTCAATGCCATGACCTCCTAATTAGTCTCTCTCTCTCTCTCTCTCTCTCTCTCTCTCTCTCTCTCTCTCTCTCTCTCTCTCTCTCTCTCTCTCTCTCTCTCTCTCTCTCTAGAAAAGGGTTGTGTGTGTGTGTGTGTGTGTGTGTGTGTGTGTGTGTGTGTGTGTGTGTGTGAGTTGGAAGGATAGAAGCATTAGCTCCCACATTTACACACATGAGAATGAGCTCTAGGTTTTTTTACATGTTATGTACATAGGGTTGTTGTTTGGTTGACACTCTCATTTAGTCCCTCTCTTGTCTACTTACAATGCCTAATTTTTAGACCATGCCTTCCCATAGAATTTCAAAATACATGCTCGTGATTCTTATATTTAGCCTTATAGGGTGTTCTAATGCACACAAGCGGACATTTTCATTTTACTTGTAAGCCTATTAAGATTGCACCAAAGTGAGCCTAATGCTTGGATTTTACGAAAAGCATTCTCCCCCCATTCTCCACATGGTATGTTTCTAGAACTAGCTCTAAAATGTTGTGGTGTAGTTACAAGACTAACAAATATGAATAGAGATCTAATTTAAAGAGATGCCAAAGCATTGAACATCTCTATACATGATTTTGTTGCCTTTTATGCTCCTACCTTGGTCTCTTTCTACTAATTTCAATCGATCACTCTCATGCTTGGATTTTACAGTAAGCATTCTTCCCCCATTCTCCACATGGTATGTTTCTAGAGTTAGCTATAAAATGTTGAGTAGTTACGAGACTAACAAATATGAATAGAGATGTAATTTAAAGAGATGCCAAAGCCTTAAACATCTCTAAAAATTATTTTGTTGTCTTTTTTGCTATTACCATGGTCTCTTCCTACTATTTTCAATCATCTAAGTATCACTTTCTATTTTTAGTAGTTACCATTTTTTTAGGTTGTTTTTGGTCACTTTGAAAATGGTACTTTTTGTAACTCATGGTACCTTGGGCAATGTCTCAAATATTTTGGAATTTAGTAGCTAATAACTTTAGTAATTAACATTTTTAGCAACTACTATTTTTTACAGTGATTGAATTTGGTTAACATCCACTTAATACGAGCCAAGAATAAGCATGTGTCTACGAGTTGCACTTACATCTCATGTTTCTTTTTTCTATGAGCGCTCTCCTTGGATAGGAGATTGATTTAAAGGGCAGATGAAAGCTATCCATTGTCTTTACACTTGATATTGTTTGTCACTTTAGCGTAATCATGATATATGTTGACTCTTAGTTTTTCCAAATTGGACATTCTTGCATGGACAATCACGAAGATACGATAATCCTTCTCTGAAGAAGCCATTTTGTCACTTCACATGTGCATTATGGTAATAGGCCCTTGATTTGAAGTCACACTATTGAAATGTGCCCTAAAAGTGTCCACCATTCATTTGTTTATATTATATCTTGTTATTGTACTCGATTGGTTGGTCTTGAACAAATTGGATTAGTCTTCACATGTGGAATAAGATTAAATGCAATTGAGGGAGGGGCTAAGGAGGAGGCCAAAAAAGAGGAAAGAAGCCTTCTGGAGGAGGTTTTTGATTTGTGATGGATGAGTACAAGTGAAATTCAAGCCATGAACAAGGAAACAAGAGTGTTATTAGATATAGATAGAGGAGTTGTAGGGCAAAAGAAGGAAACACATAATAATAATTGCATAGGCTAGGGATGTTTCTATCTAGGGGAAGGTGTTGTGGTTCGATTAGGTAACCACACTTCTTCTCCTCCTGTTCTAGCATGCAGCCTCCTTTGTAAAATAGTTCCTCATGGTAGCTTGATGGAGGCGATTATCTAAGCAATGCCAACTTTTGTGCAACCTCATAAATTGGTCCTAGTTGTGCATAAACACACATGCTTATTGTATTGCTGCATTAAACTACTCTCCTTTCTTGATTGCTAGTACTATGAGCCATGCCATGGAGTTTTGGATTGACAAAATCCTTTGGGTAACATGCATGAAGAACCAAAACAAAGGCTCATCCTCTTCTTAGATTTTTGAACCTTTTTCTCTTCCTTCTCTTCTTTTGTTTACAACAAGTTTCCCTTTATTGCTACTAAGCCCCCTCCCCAACAACAAAGAGATGATGCCTTGAATCAATGAACACAACATGAACCATAGATCACCTTGCACATTCTAATTTTTACAATCCAAGAGATCAACTATTCCTTGGATGAGCACCAAAATGCATGCACTATACAACTTTCAATCAAATTCCAATCAAATATCCCAAGTGTATTAATGAGCCCTAAGCAGATTATTTGTCTCCTAGTTGCTCATTGATGGCTATTATAGGGAAGGAAAATCCAATTCAAGAAGAAAGATAGCTTCTATACAATAATCTAACTCAAAAGGGGTTGTGTCTATGAAAATCATTTGTGTGTGTGTGTGTGTGTGTGTTGCAATAGTTTTGGTAAGGAACTACCAAAGTATTTAACAATGTACTTGTACGAGAAAAGGGTCATATTGTTTCCATTATTGTGCTTCAAGGCTTTAGTTTCAACCATTTGATAACATAACCAATGCATACAAGGACACACATGTTCTATTTTCTTTTGGGAGAATCAATGGATCCAATGAACTAAATTCTCCACTTCCCAAATGCTTACCCAATGAGTCCTTCTTATAGAACATGTAAGATACCACGTGAGTTCAAAAGAAAGGGTATTATATTTAGTAAAATTTACAAGATTATACTTACGAAAGGGATTTTCAAATTACAATTTGAAAAATCCATAAGCTTAGTAAAGTAAAAGGGGTCAATTTAAGACCTTATAGCATGTAAAGAAAGGGTATAAGAAATATCCTTTGAATGCATGTTATATAGATGATTTCTTATAGGTGGAACATCCGAGAATGCTTAAGAGGAAGGATTGCTTATAGCAACATGGCACTTGCTTTGGTAAGCATGCCCATGCTCAAACATGTGTTACAATGCTTGTAATAACTATATGTAACCTTATGCAAAGTCAACCGGCAAAATAACCAAAGTGAGAAAATATATATATATATATATATATATATATATATATATATATATATATATATATATATAAACTAAAGCCACACACACACACACACACACACACACACACACACACACACACACACACCACTACTGGAAAAATATATAATGGGTCGAGTCCATTTATTAGCTTTTTCTAGTGCAGAAAACTTGTAATTCCTTACTATCTAGCATAATTGTCTTGTTTCATCCTGAATATGAAGTTAGTTGCAACAGGTTCCCCTAAATGGCTCATCTTTGGAAGCATTCAAGATCACTCCAATATTATCTATGAACGTACATCTTCAAAGCATTTTGTCCCCCCCCTTTCTTATACCCGGTATTGTCGAGCAACGTGTAGGGGGATGTTTTCAAGAGTCACTTTTCCTTTTCTATCTTGGATAGTCTACTCCACTTCAAATTCAAACCCTTGAACTAGGAGTCACCATTTTATCATGCAACTTTCATGTTAGCTTAGCAATTACAAAGAATAAGGATTCATGATCCACATAGAAGTTTTCACAATCTAAATATGTAGGGAAAATAAAATTAAAGAGTATAAGTGTTTAGGATTGAAGATAGAAAGTATGTAAAAACATGAAAGATAAAATTCTAAAGAGAACATGAAAATATAAAATTCATGAAAAATAAAAAAAGATGTAAAATAAAAGTAAAGCATGTAGGATTGAAGATAGAGTGCATATGCTTAAAGAGAAAGATTGTAAATGGTAAAATAGTGAAAAAATAAAAAGAAAGTATGTGAGATTAAAGATTGAAGTATATGGGATTACAATGTATCAGACTAGAGGCTTAGGGAGGATTAGGATTAAATGTTTACAAACTCATAAGTATAGAGGGTACAACTAAGAACCAATTTTTTTGAATATGTGCAAGAATCCCTAGTTTCCAACCTATATAGATTCATATGCATTCAACCTATAGTTTCCAATGCATGTACATTAAACCAATACATACAAACTTGTAGTCTCTAAGAAAGGTAGAAAAGTGCCCATATTTTTGTAACATATAAACATTAAACCCATATGCCAGCCCATTCTTAGAGGCTACAACTATAAACACTTGGAACCTATAGGTAGAGGCTACAAAAAGCATTAGATGAGTCCTTGAAATCAATATTACATGGCCCAGAACACAAGCATCATGTAGCTTGCTCTAGTAATTTTGATATTTGTGTTTAGGATCATGCTCAAGATTCAAAAGCATTGGATTTTACTAATTTTTCAATTGAAACCTTCGTTTGAGTAGTGGAATCCACCAACTTCTCAATAGAAAACTTCGTTTGATTAGTAGACAATACCATTTTTTCCACTCTAGATAATAGCTCCATATGCCTTTGAGCATGCCTATTCTCATGTTTATACATAGTATTATTAAGTGTGTTGATTTCTCCTTATATTTGAGGCTCTTTAGGGCTCTTTTGAGGCATATTTTCAAACATAGAATCTTTGATTTTTTTAGCATACTCATCCTGGTCTTTACTCTTTCCCTTATGACTTGCCATAGTAGTATAGTCGTGCAGTATCCCCTATCAGAAAATTGGTTATAACTTGAGCTAGGAAACTCCAATTCCAAATTTTTTTAATTCAAATCCGAGCCAACAATTCCCTCTTCAAGATGAGCTATCTATGGCATTGTTTTCTCTTGGATTGACTGTTGACAACTCTCTGTTTCAAAGAAGATTTTACCCTACACTATGGATATCAATGGAAATCATACATGGGCTCAAAGTACTCCTCGAGAGCTCCGTTTTGATATATGGCCCACCCCGATCGCAGTCTCCTACAAAAAGTTATTACAGATTTACTACAGCAGGGTCCTGTAGTAAACAACTTGCTGTGTCCATTGTCTACAACTCACATTCACTCAAGATACTTGGGTCAAAAATTCATTTTTTATAATTCCCCAATAAGGCCCATGTAATGTACATACCCCAATGACCCGACATACGTAATAATACCTCTTCATTCATTTGTATACCCCTGTAATAATGCAGTAGAGTAGTACTCTGATCTGCTCCTGCCCAGTTATTATAAGTGCCCAAATTGTTTTTGAGGGCAAAAACCTTCGGGTGATTTAGTGGCCTAAAATACTCACGTTTACACAATAAATCACTATTGTACACTCTAGGGATGAAGCTTATTTATTCATTACATCTCAAAAAGGTACTTCCAGGAGTCAATAATGGGAATAAAAATACTACTATTCCAAGTCAATTCAAAGAAGAAAGGAGCATATGTTTTCTATATGAAGCCATTTCTTAAGGTTTGGATCACAATTTCCTTGCGAAAGAGCTTACAAACCATTTTGCATCAAAGTTTCTTGCCGCTAACAAATAAAATTTGAGGTCTTAAGGTCTAGAACCTTATATGTCTCCTTGATTTAGTACTCATAAATTAATGTCTAGTTTGAATGAGGCTAAAGCAAATGATTGAGATACTCTCATGAATCAAAGAATGCCTTGCCCATGTAATGGACACAAATAATTATTAAATGGCAATATCCCATCACCATAGCTCATGTATGGCACTATGGGAAGTTTGATCCCTCCCAACAAAAAGACCAACTTGTGCAATAGCGAAACTCGTCTTCAATATGACTATAGACTCTATCAATACAGTCAATCTCAATGTATATTTAATCAATGATAGTAAAATATATGTGTTAGAACTTTGTGTTGAGAGTTAGGTAATGACTAGTGAGATGTGTTCAAAGAAAAGCTACATTAAGAAGAAGTGAGGGTCCCTTCACAAATATTCAAAGAAGACAAACATCTATGGCAGCATCTAATGGAGGGGCTGGTTCAAACATATGCTTGGAGTAAGAAGCATATAAGGATCTAACCAAACTAGAGATGGATCAAATGATAGATGATCTCCTTGAGTATAATGACCCTTGTGTTGATGCCAGAAAGAGGAGCCTAATACAATGCTATATGATGGATTAAGAATATCTAGACTCAAGGCATGTATATTTTTATTAGACTTACAATCCCTTGATGGGGTAACACTAGAGTAACATCTTTATTCAAGTATGTGATTGCAATGCATTGGATAGCCATAATGATGTCTTACAACTATAATATTATTTGGTTATATATTTTAACTTATTTTAAAAATCATTTTTTATAATATCAAACATCATGCCAAATGTTCTTAATAGGGCCAATAAGGTCTTATGAAAGCTAGATATTGACTATAATACAATCTGTACATGCCTTAATGGTTACATCCACTTTAGAAACAAGCATGTAAAATTCAATGTGTGTCCAAGTATGGTATTGATCAATATCAAAATGACATGGAAGATAAGATAGTCTCGGGTAAGTTACTCATGAATATATGTGTGCATCACGTGAGTTCAAAATAAGGTATTTTTAAAATACCATTTTTATACATTTTTTACATGCAGAAGGGTGTAATATAAAGGGGTTATTTACCGATTGAATAGAAAAGGGTTATATTTTATTCAAGAAATATTCACAGATAAGGATATTTATAAATAGGCCTTGAATGCACGTGATGTAGAGGATATAGATGTAGTAAGTTCCCCCAGAAGATAGTACCCATGAAAGCCATTCAATATTTCTCCCTCATACCAATGACCTAAAACATATTCAAATCCAAGAACTTGGCGGCCATTATATCATGGCACTCAAAATATCATTTCTCTAAAAGTGTGCTACATTTCCTAGCCAGTTGCAAGGCATAGTAGCATAACAAGAAGCAACCATGTATAGTGTTTGGCTTGTGGTTTTGGTAAACTACAAAATTCCTCCATAGCTTACAACCAAGAAGGATCAGCTCATACTTAGTTTGTTGATTCTTATTTAATAAAATGTAAATATTATCAATGTGTATCTATAACCTCTACTTGAAGAGCTCCAAGTATTATGGTTGCCTTATTCCATTGATAGGTATAAGTAGGTGCGCTATTAACAAGTAAAGAAACTTTCAAGTCCAAGGGGTGTTAATATGGACTATGCATGACTTTCCTAAGTATGGAGAATGTTTAGAAATATATCACTCCCTCTTTCTACCATCAATGCTTATGAACAATTTGGAAATAATACTATCTTTCCATGTATTGTCTACTAAGTTTGAAGTCATGCAGGTCTCATTACTAGCCATTACCATCACTATCTTATATGTGGGCTAATGTAGGATGCATAGAGGTTGAGGTCATTGAAGAAGATGATACATGAAGGTCATCAAGTTTTCTCCTGAAAGATCTTGTTCTTTGATCCAGCTTTCTTGGAAGACCACCCAAGCACATATCAACCATCGTCATCTAAAAGACTTTATGTAGCCAAGATGTTGAAACCTTACCATCTAGAAATTCTACAATCTACACATTGCCCTACTAGAATGCCTTATTGGATAAACCATCTTATTTGTCCAACACATATACTCAAGAATGTTAGAAGTCCCTTGTGGACATATCTCATAAGATCAAGGGAGTAAGTGGCTACAGACAAAGATCTTGTGGAGACAAACATCATACAAGCCTATTTGCCATAGGAATACAATGATGGTTACATTCTTTACTAAAGGACCCAGTGGGTAGTGCTAAGGGCTAATGAACAGAATGCAAAAGGTATCAGCTCAAAGATTTGCATGTTGACTGGCCTTTATACACAAGCAACATTGAGCATTCACAAAGGACAAGAGATTGAGTGGATTAAAGGTTCACAATTGGTACAAGGTGTGTCATATATGTATATAAAAATTGATCACAATGCTTACAAGGCTCATTACTTTGAATATATCTTATGTTTTTCTTATATTTGCAATTTTTTTCACCAATCGAGGTCACAGGTCATTCACTCCAAAGACTTGATCCAAAGTATGTGAGGTTAACTAGCTAGTACAATTGATTTCTCAAAACAAAGTCCATATTGCCTCTATCAAAGCTACAAAAAGAAACTCCATTAAAGTAGTGATACTCATAAAGAAATAATTCCATACATCGATGCTCACCATCCAAGTGCATTTACTAGTACATCTTGTGGATGAGGTAGCAATAGCCAACACCATTCACAATAGGTGGATTTTCTTCATAGAATGCTTCATGAATTCCATGAAGGGATTTGTGCATAAAAAGGCAAGACCCAAGGAAGTGTGGTTGAAGGATGGCTGATCCAAGAGTCTTTAGTCTATGTAACAAATTACATAGGAGATCAATCCAATTTGTGTTCCTTATGGCATCTACATGATGATCCATGGATAGTTGGAGAGGCTAAACAAGATTAATGAAAGAAAAAGAGGATGGATAAATCTCTTGCAAAATAAATAAATTTATTGTATGCTACAACATGTGGATATGGAGAAGTGGTTGACCTAATATGAGGCTAAAAAGGAGTAGGAAAAGAAAGATGGCTAGATAAGCTTTTTTATTAAGGCAACTCGTCGATGACTTGTGTGCTATCTAGAGAGGCTATAAGTATTTCACACCTTCACTAGGTGGTTGCATGGTGAATTGAGAAGAGATGCATATAAGAGGGGGTCACCAAAATAGAGCACTTTGGGAAGATCCAAGAAAATTTTATGTATTGATTATCTTGAATTCAACATGTTCCTCTTGGATGTCCAATGGTACAAGGTGGTCATGGAAGGGCCAAGTGCTACCATCCAAAGAGGTTCTTCAAGATTTGTGGAGATAAAGTTGTGAGTCGACCTCTTTGACATGTTTGTGATTCCCAAACACAAGTAGTTACATATGCTAACTTCCCTTTGAAACTTAGGATAAGTTTGCCTTGGTATCTTGCTAGCCTAGTCCTTATTGCTTGTAGGTTACTTTCATTCCAATCCATTAGATGACCCGTGGTTGTACATGGTACAACTCACCATATGCTTTCATAGGTTGTATGAAGAGTATAACCTAATTGAAGCCACAAGCGGCTCTATTCAAATGGTTGGATACTCTCATAAGGATGGAGTGGACACTCCCAATGGGACTAAGGAAGAGTCTACTAAACAAAATGTCCAAAAGAATAAGATAAGCAAGAGTTTTCATACATAGATGAGGACAAGAAAGAGATTCCAAACAATGAAGCTTTTTTTTGGAGAGGAGCTACATATATGTTGATCTATACCAAGATGAAGTAGAGGACAATTTTTAGAACCCTTATGGATTCTTGTACATGAAAAATCATGAGCAAGAAATATATTTTAGGTATCTTGAGATTTTTAAAATGGGTAGTGACTTCAACTCTATGATTTTATTATTCTCTCAAGCAACCTATTAGTTGATTCTATGATACTTTGTTACAGGGGTAACTCTTGATGGAGAGAGAGAGAGAGAGAGAGAGAGAGAGAGAGAGAGAGAGAGAGAGAGAGAGAGAGAGAGAGAGAGAGAGAGAGAGAGAGAGAGAGAGAGAGAGAGAGAGTGTGTGTGTGTGTGTGTGCTAATAACAAAGTGAAGGAGATCTCATATTAACTTGTTTGTATATATAAGTAGCCATTATGCTTGTGACCATGAGTTGACATAGTGTATTAGATGAATTGGTCAAAGGCATGTGAAATCTTTAGTTGAAGGTCACAAAATTGGATGAGAAAGGACAAGAGGAAAGGGGACGGGCAGTAGCTCCTAAACCAAGAAAAAGATGTATGTGGTGTGATAGTCTGCAACATCATGAAAGGAAGGATTGTGATGCTTATCATTAGGAGGCCTTGGCATGACAACTCATCTTTTGGAAAGATGGTAAGATCCATGCACAAGAAATGGGATTGCCTCTTGCTTTGAATTTTGGAAAGGGAGGTATGCAAAAGTTGTTGGACGACTTGGATGTTCAAAATACTTATGCAGTTGTACATACTTCTTCTTTTGATCTATAGTTGGATAGAATACATGGCCTGGTCCGAAGGCTACAATATGGACACATGCTTTGCATGCAGCTGAAAAGAGGAAAGTTACTAATAGTGAAATGTCTTATGCGGGACAATACATTCCAGACATAACTAGATCACCAATAGATGCATATTTAGTGTATACAGATTTAGCAAAAGTGCAAAACACATATGTACTTGTGGAAGAGAAAGGGAAGAGAGATAAAGATAATGCAGAGATAAGAAGAAGTGTGGATCAGCCTAAAGCTGCAAATTAGTCACCTCAAAAGCATGTTATGGAAGAGATTGGGTAGGAGAAAAAACTAAATAGCAAGCAAGAGGGCAAATAGCTGGGATATAAGCTACAATCTTATATTGAGACAGCCAAGGATGCCTTGGAAGATCCTATTATGGAAGAGTCAGCATTACATCTATAGATATTTTTAATGCATTTGAAGAGGTTTACGAAGCTCATATTTTACTTGATACAGGGACTCAAAGGGAGATTGGTGAAGTGTTGGATGCACATGATTTGTAGGATACAATTATCATTTATGAGACAATTCATGAGCTTGAGGATATGCTTTAGAGTATGTTAGATGTGGTGCTCCACAAATGGGACTCAAAGGGAAGATGTGATGCTCCACAAATGGGACTCAAAGGGAGATTGGTGAGGTGTTGGATACACATGATTTGTAGGATACAATTATCATTTATGAGATAGTTCATGAGCTTGAGGATATGCTTTAGAGTATGTTAGATGTGATGCTCCACAAATGGAAAATGTTTTGGATACTTTGTCAAAGGCCTTGATAGGCAATTCTAAGATGCTTCAAGATATGGACCACATCACTATTTTTGGTGATGGTGAGAATATGTTGGATGCAAGTGAGGCTCAGTTTATGTTTGATGTAATACACAATTATCAATATAAGAAAATTTCAATGTGTTGGACTTTGAAAGAGCAGACATGTTGCTATCCATTTGTTGATGGGTACATTGATAGCCTGTATATGGAGATTCAACAACCCCCAGTATATGATGCACACCCAAGGCTTGATGACCCTGGAGTGGATGCTTGGTATGGTATTAGCATTGTACAAATGCTACTTATTTGGCTCTATGATCCAAGGGGATGCCTTCTTATAGGCATAATGAGCAACAAGTTGATGCTATGGGTGTTTGACCTGGGTGGTGCATTAGTGGCACATATCGAAGGATGTGTAGGTTCAGAGGGGGTGCATATCATGCCACTACATGGACCCAATGTGAAAAACTCTAGATTGTATCTTCATCTAGCTTTCTTATTGATCTAGAGAGCCAATGCCATATTAGTAATTAGTGTCAATGTCCATAGTATGGATGGTTCAAAAATACTAGATTTGGACAAGTTTAGCCTATTTTTGATATTTTGGATATTATTTCTTGTAAATATCCTACAAAGCTATAGAAAAATTCTAAAATAGGGTGACATGCAAAAGCAAGTTGCTTTTTCAACTAGTTTTAGAGATCTCATGCAAAAAGAAGGGCTTTTGAAATCGTGTGGCGTGCGATCAAAGTTTAGAAGCAGGAAACAACACTCCGAACTGGGAGAAGAAGAAGGGGTGATCTAGAAGAATTCTGACCGGGCATCCTAGGGTTTGACCCCCCTCCAAATTGGGAGAAGAAGAAGGAGTGATCTAGAATAATTTTGAGTAGGTGTCCTGAAGCTTTACCCTCCTTTTGAAGCTAACAAAACCATCAGATTTGCGGTCTGAGTAGTAAGAAGAAGTTAATGTTTGGTGTATGTTTTTGGTCTACCAGGGAGCTCCAAGAGATCTAATGCTTGGAGATTGCTTTCGAGTAGTCCTAGATAAGGATTTTGTTTATCTTCTCAAGTTCTATCAATACATAGTGCATTGATTCATTGAGCTTTGTCTTTATCTTGTGTACCTCTTGTCTATTATTTTTCTTCTCTTCTATCTTCTATTATCTACTTTCTTCACTCTCTCTAATCCCCGTGGATATGACCTTTCGACTAAAACCCCTCCGACAACATATATGGAAACACCTAGCCCATCTTACAAGTGATACATACAACAATGGGTTGGGAAAGCCTAGGTGGTTCAATTGGCACCAATGGAAGAAGATTAAAAAGTGAAAAAGAAGAACACTAACAAGTGGAGTCAAAAAAAGGAGGTGAACCATGTGCATGTCTTTAGAGGGTCAAAATTGCATCTTGGGAGTGGTGGTTGGCCCTTTCTCAAGACAAATTTTGTAAGCAATTTATTTTATGATTTAAGTTTAGATTTTTTAAGTTCATTTTTGTATTATATTCACTTATTCACATATTCATTATTGTGCCTAGTTAGTTTTGTAGATTGGGTTCACTGCTCGAGGCTAGAGACAGGATATGGGGCACATGGGGTCATTGAGAAACATGTAAGTCTAAGATTTATTTTAGCACATAGAAGGGTATCATTTAATGGGGATATTCATAGGTATCATTTAATGGGGATAAACATGTAACTTTAATACGTTTTTCAAAAAATATATAAAAGGGTATCATTTAATGGGGATATTCATAGGTTGAATAGAGAAAGTATGTGTTTTATTCATAATAAATTTATAGATTAACACTTGAATGCACATGATATAGTAAAGGTTCACTATATTCTTGAGGGCATGTGCCATAGCCTTTAGGTGGTTGTTGAGAGACTGTGGGCGCATAGGCAAGATAGGTAAGAGGTGAGTTATTATATTATTGCCATGGATATTTATACTTCAAGAGTTTTTATCATGTGTGGCTTTTCTTATTACAAGATTGGGCGCGTGGCATGCACTACACAATGATGAAATTTTTTATTGGGGATCTCATCAAACTATGGTTTATCTTGTTCATGGCTTAGTTCTATCATTATATTTGTAAAGTATCTTATTTGCATTTATAGACTCTCTTATTTGTATTTAGATAGTTCTTTTGTGATCTCATTACTATATCATTTATCTCATCTATCTTACTCTTTTTTGTCATCTTCTACTAGCCATTGATTCAAATGTACTTGACATTTGCACATCTATTTCTCTCATCAATTCATTCAAGTACTCTTACACACTTTAGGTGACCACGTGTATCACTCATTCAAAGGGTGTAAAAGCCCAATAAGTATATTAGCACCTACATGTTTACTTGAAATTTCAATAGGCACCAAGATCTATGGTTGTGATGCAAATGGTTATCCTTCTACTGACTTTGGTCATCACATTGAGGCAAGGCTTAGAGGGCTTGGGGTACTACCAATCTACTCGAGTTTTCATTATGTAACACTTCAATCGTAGTTCTAAAATGTGCAGGTAGTCACTCTATATCTTAGTGTTGCATTTGTTAGTTCATTCATGTCACAGGGAAAGGCTTGACAAATACCATCATGTATTCAAGCATAGCTTTAGGCATCCATTCTTTGTGAACAATTTCCTTGTTTCACTAAGAGTCACCCAACCCTAGACCCATCATCAAGTGGGTCTTTCGATGGGGCTGACACCCCATTGTGCTAAGATTGAATTGTTAACGGTCATTTGTTTAGGCAAGCCACATTTATAAACTCTATGAATTGATAATATATATATATTAAAGGTCAATGACATTCATAAACTATGTGAGTTGTTTAAAAGTAAACAATGTGTTACATTGTGCAAGTGTTAGACATTGTTGGTCTCTAATCACATATAAGAACTCTGAAAGGTGAGAAGGATCGAAGCTTGCATGGGAGAGCTATGGTGGGAGAGCAAGAGCAAGAGAGAGAGGGACTCACAATGTGGGAACTCCAACAATCACAATGTGTGACCGACCTTCCCTTCATTCATATATCACTAAAAGAATAAAGAATAAAGTGATGGTGATGGGCACTCGCCGCCTTTAGTGTGCAGGTGGTGCGGGTACTGTCACTGTAGTAATATGCGGGCAGCTAGGCGAAGGTGCCTTTACCTCCAACAACCTTCCACTTAAAGGTGAATATGCCCTAGTGAGGAGTGAAAAAGAAAAAGAAAAGACAATACAACATGTACACATGTACAGGAGGATGAGGAAAGACATCATCTCATCCCATGCCCATCAATCTCCTGAGGAAGGCAGAGATCGCCATAGAGAGGCTTTTGGTGAGCAAATCTACAGGATTCTGGTCAGTAGTTGAGATCTCCTGAGGAAGGCAAAGATCTCCATAGAGAGACTTTTGGTGAGCAAATTTGCAGGATTCTGGTCAATAGTCGAGATCTTGACAAGGTCAACAGACTTATCCTTAACGACCCCACGTATGAAGTGATACCTCACCTCAATGTGCTTCGTCTTTGCATGGAACACTGGATTCTTGGCTAATTGAATAGCGCTCATAGAATCTGAATGCAGTGTAGGGATAGCATCAATACCAAGGTCATGAACCAAATGACCTAAAACCATATGGCCTCATTGCAAGCCTTAGTGGCTGCAACATACTTGGACTTAGTGGTAGAAAGAGCCATACACTTCTGTACCCTGGACATCCAAGTCCAAGAGACAGCACCTCCAGCATAGGTGAACACATAGCCAGAAGTGGACTTCCTACTATTTGCATGTCTTGCATAATCAGAGTCAATGTACCCCATGACTCCTATATCCTTGCTACCATAGCATATGCACATAGCTGCAGTGCTCTTCAGGTACCTCATGATACTCTTCACGGCATCCCAATGCTTCTTGCCAGGTGTAGTCATATAGCATGCCACAACACCAATTGCAAAGGCAATATCTAGATGAGTGGCTATCATGGGGGGAATCTTGGCCATCTCGGCCCTTTGCTCATCTATCTGCGGACAATCAGCCTGCGATACCTTCACATAAGAAGGTAATGGATAGCCAATAGGCTTCACGTCCTACATGCGAAAGTGCTCAAGGACTTTACAAATGTACTCCCTTTGTGACAAGTAGAGTCCTTGATGCCTGTTGCGTCTAATGTGCATACTAAGTATGTGACAGGCTTGTTTCAGATCCTTCAACTCAAAGCTCTTCTTGAGCTAAGCCTTAAGATCATCTAGCTCATCACGAGCTTTCCCTGCTAATAGCATGTCATCCACATAGAGTACCAAAATAAGCAAAGAACCATCATGAGATTTCTTCGTGTATAAGCACAGATCCATAGCACTACGGTTATAGCCCTATGGCTGCATAAAAGGATCAAACTTATGATACCATTCCCTAGGTGCTTGCTTCAAACCATAAAGACTTTTCTTCAACTTGCATACTAGGTGCTCCTTGCTAGGCTCTACAAAGCCCTTAGGCTGCTCCATGCAAATCTCATTATGCAAGTCCCCATGTAAGAAAGCCGTCTTGACATCCATTTGGTACAAGTCCAAGTCAAGCTGTGCAACCAAAGCCAAGACTAAGCACAGGGTGGTCATCTTAACCACAAGAGAGAAGATCTCATCAAAGTCAACACCATGCTCCTACTTAAAACCCTTTGCTAACAATCTAGCCTTGTATGCCAGCTTGGGGTGTGCAGGGGTACTTTTCAGCTTTTACACCCGCTTGCATGGCAGAGCCTTCTTGCTAGCAAGGAAACCAAATCCCAAGTCATATTCTTATGCAAGGAGTCTATCTCAGACTACATACCCTCTTCCAAGAGCGACTATCACCCCTGCACATAGCCTCATCATAGGTGAGAGGCTCTCTTGCATCTGTAACTAAGACATAGTGTATGGTAGTGCATGGAGGGCTCAAATCTGTCAGGTGGGCATCTATCTCTAGTAGAATGCCACATTGTAGGCTTTGCTACCTGCCCAACATTTTGTCTAACACCCTGGCCATGAGCATCTACTACTATTGCAGGTTGTCTAGCTAGCTATACGAGAGCATGTGGCTCCTCTTGAAATATAACCTTGTATATCTCCATGACTCTCTTAGGCTGCCTATGCATCTTGTCTTCATGGAAGACTACATCATTGCTACGGATGACTTTCTGTGCCTGCGGATCCCATAGACGGTAACCCATCTCTCCTGCATCTCTATAACCAAGGAATATGCACTTAGCACTCTTAGGATCTAGCTTGCTACACTTGTCCTTGGGTACATGGCAAAATGCCTCACATCCAAAGACACGTAAATGCACATAAGAGGGAGGATTTTCTACCTGAAAATCAATGCCACTATAGGGCGATCAATTAATGATATGCATGGCAGTTGTAACTACCTCAGCCCAAAAGTGTTGGGGTAGGCCTGCATGGCTAAGTATACTGTGAACCCTTTTCTGGATGGTTCTAGTCATCCCTTAGCCATACCATTTTGGGGAGGGGTATAAGGGGCAATAAATTGACTCTTAACACCCCTCTCATCACATAACTGCTCAAAATCACGTGATGCATATTCACCCCCATTATTTGTCCTAAGGCATTTCAACCTATACCTAGACTAGTTTTCTACCAAAGCAAGCCATCTTTGAAAAATTGCTAAGACATCGAACTTTTGCTTTATGGAAGAAGCCCATACCTTACGTGAAAAATCATCTATGAAGATAACAAAATACTTCACACCACCCAAAAACTGACAAGGTGTGGGCCTAGAGACGTCAGAATATACAAAAGCCAAGGGCTCACTCATGCGTGACATACCAGACTTTTTATACATAGACCTAGTTTACCTGCCATAAAGACAATGATCACAAGAATCAAAATGACAATAGTCAAGGAGCGGTAAGCACTGCAAACCAGAAAGAATTTTCATTTCTTTAACAGACATATACCCCAAATGAGCATGCTAAAGAGATACATGAGGTAAGGACCCCACTGACAAAACATGATCAACTGTAGATCCAGAAACAACGAAGGGGTAGAGGCTACCAGCCTTGGCACCTCTCACAAGCATAAGCCTGCCATGAGTAATCTTCCATGTAGAGTCTCCAAAAGATACATGATATCTTGTGTCATCAAGCTGTCCAGTGGACATGAGACTATGTGTCAATGTAGGTACATGATGTACATTGTGCGTAACAAAACTACTGCCAGAAGGAAACTATAGCCTAACATCACCAATGCCGACAATCTCAAGAGACCTGTCGTCACCCAAGTGCACAGAACCCGAAATAGAATGTTATGAATGGAACCACTCTCGGCAATGTGTTACATGAAAGGACAGACTTGAGTCCAAGAGCCAATACTGTGCATACATAGAGTGTATCTCTGTCATCTGCGAAGCACTAGATGAAGCTGTTGTAAGGATATAATCCCCATCACTATCCTCGGGCTGCATAACATTAATCTCTTCAATTTTAACACTTGACTTAGCAGCTACCATGCTGCGATCAGAAGACTTTTCATGCACTTTCTCTTTCCCCTTGTCTTTGCACCTTTTATTGTGTGATTCATGACACTGTGCCCTTTCTTCCCACAATGATGACAAATAAGATTTGCATTTCTCCCATAAGACTTATTGTGCGACTTGCCACACGACTTGGATCGAGATTTTTGCAAATCCCATTCATGGCCATTACCATGGTCATTCTTTGCATTTCCATCATGTTGGCCTCTAACAGTCAAAGCATGAGACACAAGAGAGACATCAAAATTCTTACGGTTTATCTCTTCCTACAGAAGAGAGCTCTCAACATCATATAGCTTCAAAGTAGTGGCAGAAGCACATAAGGCAATGTAGAATACATCCCAAGACTCATTAAGAGTTCCAAGCAAGAACAACGGAGTGACATCCTATTTAAAATCAATGCCATGTGAAACCAAGTTCTTAAGAATAGCATGAAACTGGCTCAAATGAGCTGACATGGTCACATTCTCTTTCACATGGAGATCCATAAGCTGTTTTAGCCAATACATTTGACTTACAGGACTTTGTTTGTCATAGAGGTTCTTGATCTTATCCCAAAGCTACCAAGTACTCTGTGCTTCCTGAACCACATTGTAATGCACCTGTTCAGTGAGAGACAAGATGAGGGTGGACTTACATAACTCATCAAGCTCCATCCATTCATCATTAGTCATAGTTTCAGGCTGCTCCCCACTCAACCTTAGTGGCTTTATTTGTGATTTCTGCACAATACCTGCCAAAGTTGGCTCTTCCAATAGGCATAATTCACACCAACAAGCTTGGTGATGTTGAAGATAGCATTGGCAGTGGAAGAAGATGCCAAACTGCAATCTCAAATAGTGCAAACAATTCAAAACTGCTTGATGTAAACTATAGAAAAGGACCAAAAAATCACAAAAACTAAAGCAAAATGGCGAGAAACAAGTATATAATGATGCTACCCACCAAATACAATCAAAAGTACATTAAACCAAGATGATTCAACATGAAAAATACATGACAATTCGGAGCTATATGCTTGCTGTAATTTATGACAATAGTGTACAATGATAGCTGATAGTAGGCAAAACCCAATACTCAAAGTCAATCATTGATTGTAAATGCAAAACTAGCATCAAGCGGGCATAAACAAGCATGTAATAGTCAAACTAACATGAGCCAACACCCAAGCATGTCAGACAAAGTCTGTTAGTAAAGTCAGTACACCCCTTATCAATAACCCCTATCAACAAGGCAAAATGTACATACCACTGCCAAGACTTGACACAAGTCAGTGTCTGCTCAGTGAATACAAAGCCGAATCAGCCGAAGTACATCTACATGGACCAAGGTATATCAACCATACATCATCCATGAGAAGATCCCGGTCTCAAAGATCCAAAAGCTCAATATACATAACCCACACTACTCAATGTTTGATAAGTGTACAAAGACACTCCCACTGGCACAAAAGCTATAAGTGTCAAGCAAATAAGCTCAATCAAAGCATGTAGGAGCACTGGGGATGGAGTATCCAAGATCATACATCAGTAAGACATCCAGAGCATATGAGCGGTCAAGTATCCAATGATAGCATCCAATGTCATGAAGACAATCCCAATCAATATCTAATGAGCCAAAGCAAGACCAAAATAATCTCTAGAATATCCAAAGTCAATCCCAAATGAAGCTCTAGTAGCATTCAAGTCCAAATAATGTAACTAGCATGTGTGTAGATAACATAAGCATCAAGCATGTGTCAACGGGTCATACATAGACCATAGATATAACCTCTGTCATAAAGCATGCCGGTGTAGACCAATGTCAAGTAAATTCCAACCAATATAGAGCTGAAACAAGGCTAAAAATATGTTTTGGAACCATTCGAAGCATTTTCCAACTTTCATTTGCATCCCAATAGTCATATGAAACACCCAGGAAGCACCCGTGATGACCAATAGGCAAAGCATAAAGTGACTAAATAAGCTTCAGCCTTGGAGTGCACATTAGTGATTTACTATGTAAAACTGAGTATTTCAGGCCATAAATTAGCTCCAAATGATGGCCAATCAATAGGCATACATTCCCCTAACATTCAGGGACCCATTCGGGACCAATCGGGCATCAAATGGCCAATGCTATCCAAGCATAATCATAAAGTGCTGATGTAACACTATTTGTGGCTGCCTGTGGATTGTGGAAAATAGTCCTAAACTAAGGTCAATTATTCCACAAATCAATGCCAATGATAAACCACCAATGTCGAGGATCAAGGGAGTGTTCCCAAGTGCCAAATGAAGTGTTTTCAAGCTACCAATGTGAGTGCCAAGGGAGAGCTGAAGTAAAGAACAAATTTTTGCAGGTCTTCAAGCTGGCCCAACTAGGGCTAATGTTGTTGGGTATGCTAATGGTCCATGTGTCATTAATGGGGTGGAAGGGGGGCTCAAGTAGGGCCTAAAGAAGGCCTAGACAAAGCCTTTCAAGCCTAATTAGGAAGGAGCCAAGATATGAAATGGGGGAGCTCTAATGGTTGATGGAGCTATGGCAGCCCCTTCTTGCTATACCCTGCAAACTGAAATAAACACTCAAAAGAATATTTCAATACCTCTGAAGGAATGCCTTGAGGGTACCCAAATGGGACGGGTAGGTGCTCAAGAAGTCGGGGAGTAATCAGAGCTTGAAGGAGTCGAATATAGTTGCCACGAGTGAGAACCAATGGTGTAGGGATTCGAATGAATGTTGAATTAGTCATTGACCAAGCTCGAATGCTCAAGCAACCATGCTTTGATACCAATTGAAAGGTGAGAAGGATCGAAGCTTGCACGAGAGAGCTATGGTGTGAGAGGAAGAGCGAGAGTGAGAGAGGGACTCACAATGTGGGAACTCCAACAGTCACAATGTATGACCGACCTTCCCTTTATTTATATGTCACTAAAAGAATAAAGAATAAAGTGATGGTGATGAGTGCTTGCCGCCTGTAGTGTGCAGGCGCGAGTACTGTCACAGTGTAGTAATACACGGGTGGCTAGGCAGAGGTGCCTTTACCCCCAACAACCTGAACTTATCATGGCAAGCAATAGTTGATAATATAAAATCTTATGCACAAAATAAGCACAATATGATCCAGATTTATACGCATTTTATGCAAGCACAATTTAAAGTTGTACTTCTCATGGAAAATCCAACATAACACAATGTATTTTAGTTTAGATTGATATGGGTCCACAAATATAAAATTCCACAATCTATAAATATTATGATAGGAAAAGAATGTCAAATAGCTTTTGTCTCATCCAAGAAGTTGAAGGGGCTTTACACCTTTAGACTTATGCAATTTAAGGATTTGTGTGGTTAAGATGGTTACAACCCCTCTCACAATTTATTTCCCTCTCTATCAATTTGGCAACATTCTTGCTTCTTGTTATTGTTTACCATGGTTGTGTGTCAGAGCTTTTTGGCTAATGAGCATGAATGCTCTATCAGATTGGGGGGTGGCTAACTTTGTGAGGCTTTCTTGAGAGCCTAAAGTAGATTGAGGATGAGATGGTGACATGTGGAAAAGCCACGAAAAGTGAAGATAGTAACTAGAGTTCTTGTGGTTAGGTGAGAGTTCTAGGGTTTTCTCCCATGAATAGTAGGTTTTTGCCTAAAGTTTCCGAGATCTATTAGAGTTTCGGGGTTTTGGCTTGGTGTAGAGGAGAGGCTCGAGACTTTATATCTTAGCAATGGAAGTAAGTGTGTCATCATGGAGTTTTATATAATAGCATGGAAGGCCAAAGATGATGTATATGTGGTTAATTTTGAGAATAGTGAACTTGATGACCTAGTATCATCCCACTCTTTTGAGTTTGGTGGACTTCTATGGTAGTATTCCATGGTGGATGGCATATGATGCACCTTTGGATTGAGCGGAAATTGATGAAATAGATAAGCAACTAGTGGGCCATGTTTATATGACATGGCAAGATTTTTGATATGTTGACATGGTGTTAAATCACTACTAAAAGCTTGTATATGAAAAAGGTGGTAGAAAAGCAACTATGTGCCTCAATTTTCAAGGTAAAAAACACAAAGAGAATGATGTTGATGATATCAATGATGCTAGTAGCATTGACAAAGCAAAAAGAAATGAACAAAGTATGGATGGTAGTAGTTTTTGAGCATGCCAACTTTGGAAAATGCAAAGGAGTTGGAGGACTATGAATAGCCAACATGCTACTTTGTTTGAGGCTACAAAGCCTTGATAACTCAAAATGCAAAGAAACCATGTGTTAAAGCTTTCACAAAGATAAAGTAGGGCACTTTTATGCCACCCAAAAGGTATTTAAAGAAGGTGAAATGGTTTTGAATAAGGGGAGGAGCATGAAGGCTACAAAGACAAGAGAAGGAGAGGCCAAGCAAATCAAGGTGGCCTCCATGTGGATAAGAGGAGTGTGAAGACGATAGTGGAGGTGTTGAATATGGTGGTTAGTTAAGCTAGTGAAGCCTAAGGAGTCGAAGTCAAAGTGGTGGTTTGAAGAAGATAAAAGAGTTTGTGGAATTGAAGAGTGTGTGAGATGCCATGTGTACTCATGTCAAAGGTCTAAACAACTACAATTGCATATGTGGAGGGTGGCAATGATTCATTGATTTGGGAGTTATCCTTGTAGGTTGTGCGATTTTGGAGTGAAGATCTCCTTGAAGGGTTGTCTAAGAGTTTCTACTTGCCCACTTGTTGAATATTGTGATGCTAATGCTCTTGTTGTGCAAGCCTTGGGTGGAGAGTTTGATATTCTTGGATGAGGATAATGAGTACAAAGGTGTGATTATGTTTGAGGTTGATAGGCTCTTTGTATTCATTGTGCCTGAAAAGAAAAATTTATCAAAGATTCATCCTCCTAGAGTTATAGAAATCAAGTTCATTGAGGAGTTATTATGGGTAAAGATTATGATGCAATACCGCTTTGAGCTATAGGAGGCCATGTGTATTTTTCTAGATGAGCATTGACCTTTGTTGTAGTTGTAACGTGCCGACCGGGAAAGTCCTTCCAAGTGGAGAGAGGAAATGATCACTTAACATATAAAAACAACTTCTTTGAATTGTCTCCTAATACAAATTTGTTACAAGCCTTTAATTTATGACACAAAAATGGAGTAAAGCAATCCCTTCTCAATAGGTTCCTTTAAGAAAAATAACTTTTTACAATGTTTTCTGTTCTGACTAGAGTCATGTCAACCTGAATGTATTATTCTTTCCAAGTTCAATTCCTCAAATAGTATTGGAACTTCCAGAATACTGTTTGAAAATTGAAGGGTAGTTAGTAGTTTGTAAGAGCCTAAGGAGTTTATGACCAGAGCCCCCTGGTACCCTCACCTCCCCTTGCCGACTAGAGTTCCCTCTGACAAGACCTTTTGCGTCATGATTGATCTATACTCAGTAACATGGAATAAAAAAAGAAAACCCCTTAGGGTAGGTTTTATTCACACTAGCCTTCGGGAGGTCTAGCGCCATCAAGAACACTGCCTTAGTTGGGTATTCTATGCTCATCGGAATATTGCCTCAGTCATCCATCTTTTAGCCTAATGATTTTAGGAAAGATTAGTACGTAACTTACAATCATAAACATCTTATTTCGAATGCATTATTCATTAAATTTTAACAAATTTATTTCCAAGAAAAATTGTTTCTTTCCAAAAATAATAATATTAAGGCAAAACTTAGCGTAAGTGGCAATACCTTCCAATAGTCTTCTCAAATATCCCCTTCCTCGGGATCTAGTTTAGACTAAATAACAATTCTATTCTTGAGAATAACTCCCTTGGATTTTTATGGGTCCTTGTCCACAATAAAAAAATATTGGTTAGTTTACTTACGAAAAGTATTCTTTCGACAATTCCATCACAAGGTCTTTTGTATACCGAGAATTAGTGTTTGTGATTATCCATTAGAGGTTTTGTTAGATCAATACACACAAAAAATATATTGTCTCTCAGGGACATAGTACCTTCCTTGGACCCGATTAGGTTCATCTTGTACAAACCCAAGTTACCCCTTGGAATTTGCAGTTAAGAATTCCTTTAAAGGATTTTATGCAGGAAATGAATAAAATCGTATTTTACGAATGTAGCATTTGTTGCCAATTCATGGGATGTTGACTTGCTAGCTGCCTTTATTATAAAAATATAGTACATGGGGATCCATGACAAGTGCTTGGTTGATGGTATTCGTAGCTTCACTTGTAACCCTAGTACTCGTCATTCTGTTTGTAGTAATTGTGTCCACAACATTATTGGCAGATCTTGCCTCCACGACCTTCATAACTTTCTTTTTTTCGGGGCGATGGTATTTAATCGCGAGATCATAGAGGGGATTTTTGGCAAGAGAGCTTGGGGTCGTCGCAACTGGGTTGATAGGAATTTGATTGATGGGGGTTGGTGATCACTAGGATTTTAGGAAAATCAAGAAGAGTTTTAATTCCACATGGAAGTAGGGTAGAAGGGACAAAGGATTGATTCCAAGAGCTTGCAGAGTATCCTCCTTGTCTTGGTGACGAGAATTCCCATCCTTGCACTTCTCTTGCCCCACTCCCTCTTGTTCTATACTCCTGAGAAGGGCCTCCTCCTCTCTTACTGGGACTGCCCTCCAATGGTTCCTCATGCCTCATATTTATAGCTAAATTAAAGAAGAAGGGTTATGGCCAAGAAGAAGAGTTCTTTACGAAGGGTATCTTAAAAAATCAACAATCTGGAAGCTTTCAAGATGCAATCTAATGCTGGTGATTTGATCTTTGAGGTCGAGAGCGGCTATCAATATACCATGACTGATTCGCCTGGCTCTCAAAAGATCTTGCTTCAATCTTAGCCTCTCATAGAATTGAGAAGAGGGGGAGATTGCTGGAGTTATCTGTTGTGATACAAGAGGAAAATTTAGGGTTTTTCTTTAGCAATCAAGGAATCCAAATTTGGGAGCATGAGGCACCAATTTTTTAAATAAAAAAAGGGGGGGTGGGGCGGTAGCATGTCATCGTTGCTTTCCTCTTCATATTCTTTTTCTTCATAAGCTTTTTAAGCTTTAATACTTAAAGCTTTGAGACTTGTCTTGCTTTGCTAAGTTTTAAATGGGTTTGGTCAATTTCGACTTATGGCCCATGACTTGCATTCGCATGGTAACTTTTGTGAAGGATGGCTACAATCCCTATCAACCCAGGAAAGTGTCGTGTTACAAACCTTGGACTATTTTGCTCAAGACTTCCTCTATTTAATGGTATAGAATTCTTCAAGTCTAATTTGCGAGAAGTCGGGAAGATTGGAAATAAAGTTAAAATATCACATCCTCTTCCCCTTAGGGGAATCGAGATGTCCTCATCTTGAATGAAATTGGGGATATTGGTTACATAGTGTTTTTTGGTCAATCCAAGTGACATCCTCTTCAGGGTAGCCTTTCCACGTGACGAGATACTCTCTAAGGGTTTTGCTTCTTAGAGTCTTCTCCCGCATGTCAAGTATCTTTGGTGGTTGAAGTTCGAGGACTCCTTGTCTTGGCATCACAATTTGTTAGTCGTTAAGTATATGGTCTGGGTTAGAAACATACGCTTTCAATAGACTGACATGAAATACGTTATGTACTTTCAAGTTATTAGGGAGTTGTAGCTTGTAGGCATTTGGTCCTAGACACTTTAGCACCTTATGTGGCCTACAATACCTGGGACTTAGCTTCTTGAATTCCCCCAAAGATAAGGAACTTTTCTTTGGAAAAACTCATAGCAAAACCATGTCACCTTCTTTGAAAATGAGTTCTTACCTTTGTTGATCAGCATATGCCTTCTGTCAATCCTTGGTGGCTTGAATATCTTGCATTATAGTCTTCACTTGTTGGCTGATCCATTTCTTTCAGCATTTTCCTAGATGCTTCTACCCATAGGGTAGGATCGAAAAAATTTATTTGTGTGAGACAATCTTGCCCATATAGTGCCTGAAAAGGAGTCATTTGAATACTTTGATGGTATGATGAATTGTAGGAAAATTCAACTAAGGGTAGGTATTAGATCCACTGTTTGGGTTCCCTATTTCAATAAGCTCTCAGTATGTCTTCAATAACTTGGTTGACCCGCTCTATTTGACCATCGGTTTGGGGATCGTAAGTAGTACTGAAGTAAAGCTGGGTTCCTAGAGCTTCGAACAAACTCTTCCAAAAGTTTGAGGTGAAGAGAGAATCATGGTCGCTGATGATTCTCTGGGGTAATCCATGTAACTTGAAATTTTCCTTAATGAAAAGCCTGGAGATATTGAAAGCCTTGTAATTGGTTTTACAAGAATAAGGTATGTAACTTTTGTTAGCATATCAATGACTACCATCATGGAGTTATCATCCTTGTACCGAGGGTAATTCAACTATGAAGTCCATACTAATATACTCTTGTTTCATTTAAGGGATGTCAAGGGGCTGGAGCTTTCCTGGCAACTTGACATGTTTGGCCTTAATTCGTTGGCAATTTAGACATTCGGTGACATACTTGAGTACATCACCCTTGAGTCTTTCCCAATAGAAGCTTCTTTTGACTATATTAAGAGTATTAGCATAACTAGGATGACCCAAAAATGGAGAATCGTGAGCTTCCCAGAGTATTTTTCTTTTGAGTTCCTAACTTGTAGGAATACATAGTCTTGTCATGTAATAGGAAAGCTCCTCGTTTATGGAAAAATCTTGATACTTAGTCTTGAGTTTTGGATTTGAATCCTTGACGAAAATTTCTCTTAACAATCTCTGATAGCTTGGATCCTTCACTGCCTCTTCTTTAGCCATTTCTATGAGAGGATTGTTGGACATGGAAATCATTATAGCAAGAGTTCCAGCCCTAGAGGGTTTCTCTAGGATTAGAGAATTAAGGAATGATTTACGACTTAGGGCATCTACAATCACATTCTCCTTGCATGGTCTATACTTGATTTCAAAGTTAATTTCTTATAAGGTCTCAATCTATTGGCGTTGTCTCATATTGAGATTTGGTTAAGTAAAAATCCATTTTAGGCTTTTATGATTAGTGACTAGAGAAAACCTATTACCAAATAGGTAATGTCTCCATAATTTAAAGGCATGAATTACGGCAATTAATTCTAGATCATGTGTGGCATAGTTTCTTTTGTGGATCTTTAATTTTTTTAAAGCATAGGCCACTAGATATCCTTCTTGCATAAGCACACAACCTAAAGCAAGAGAACTTGCATCAGTTATGACTTAGAATTCTTTGCTTAGGTTGGGTAGCCTTAAGATAGGAGTAGTTACCAAACTCCACCTAAGCTTCTCAAAGCTAGTTGTTCAGGGGACATCCATGTAATGGAGACCTGCTTTTTGAGAAGGTTGGTGAGAGGCACGATGATTAAGGCATAGTCTTTAATGAAGACTCTATACCAACCCATTAGCCCTAGAAAGCTTTGCACTTCCTTGACCATTGTTGGGGGTGGCCAATCTTGTATATCTTGGACCTTGGCAGGATCCATTGAAATGCCATCTGTCGATACTATGAATCTTAAATATTCAATCTACTTTTTGAAGAAGGCACATTTCTTCTTTTTAGGATACAATTTATGGGCTCTCATTATTTCAAGAACTACTCGTAGTTGTGGTCCATAGTCTTCTTTATTCTTGGAATATGTTAAGATATCATCAAAGAAGATGAGGACAACGTCATCAAGGTAGGGTTGGAAAATGTCTCGCATCAACCTATTGAAGGTGGCAGGAGCATTTGTTAATCCAAATGACATCATGATAAACTTATAATGACCATACCTTGTGTTAAAAGTAGTTTTAGGGATATCTTCCTCCCTAATTCTTACTTGACAATAGCACGATCTAAGATCGATCTTTGAAAAAGCATTTGCTCCTTGGAGTCAGTCAAGAAACTCATCTATCCTAGGAATCGGATATTTGTTTTTCATTGTCACTTGGTTTAGTCCACGATAATCGATACAAAGGCGGAATGTTCCATCTTTCTTTTTTTGAAATACTACTAGGGCTTCCCATGGTGAATTACTTGGCCAGATGTATCCTTGGTCTAATAGCTTCTTGAGTTGTTCTTTTAGCTTAATGGTCTTAGTAATTGACATTTGGTAGGGCCATTTGGCGATGGGGGCATCGCTTAGAATGAGTTGAATTTTGCGATCTACTTCTCTTACTAGTGGAAGCTCTATTAGGTCTTTTGGAAAACCATCCATATATTCATTATCCTACTTGATCTTGTTGAGTTTAATTAGATAGACGGGTAATCCTTCTTCAGCCCTTTTATTATTCAGGAAGCTTTAGCCAGTTGAACCTTAGGGTTCCCTCTTTCTCCCTAAGTGGTTACTTGTTCTGCCTTTGAGTTTTGGAATGTGATTTGGCCCTTTTCACAATGGATATGGGCATTATTTGAAATTAACCAATCCATTCCTAATAGACATTCATAAGCCCCAAGGTTCATAATTCGGAAGTTCATTTTGGAAGAATTGCCACCCAAGCTAAATTCTGCCTTGCTAGTTTGTTGTGTTGATATAACTTCTTTGCCGTTTGCTAACTTTACAAGCAAACTAGATGCAAGAGTAGTGTTTATGCCTAGCCTTTTCACACATTTTGGGGATATGAAAGAGTGGGTACTTCCACAATCGATTAAAATTCGAAAGGGTTTACCTTGATAAGCTGGTGTTTGAATTACTCAGAATTGGCAATTTGGACCCTTCTTATTGAGAGTGGTGTGTACTCTAGCTCTTTCCATATGGGATTCCATTGTAGGATCTTTATCATTATTGGCCTACTTTAGGTTTATTCCAACAACCTTCCCTCTGGCATTTTGGCTTTGCCCACAGAATTGACCTTGGCCAAAGCTTTGGGCATTGTCTCTTGACTTGTTCCTTGCAATAGAAGCACCTTGGAGTCTCATTGCTCCTTCTTGTGGGTATAAAACTTCCCATTGCATTTGATTTGGCCTTCTTCGTCTTGTTTGGTTGGTATTGCCCTTGGTCTCTTTTTTCATAATCTTGAAAATTGCCACTATTTTGACAATTTTTGTTCTAAAT
Organism: Lygodium microphyllum; assembly: GCF_053477565.2. Lineage (NCBI taxonomy): Eukaryota > Viridiplantae > Streptophyta > Polypodiopsida > Schizaeales > Lygodiaceae > Lygodium > Lygodium microphyllum. The sequence goes on from NC_141143.1 coordinate 152,890,061, forward strand.
TTTTGCATTCCTTGGCCTTTGTTCGATCTCTTGAACTATTGGAGCTGCTCGAATCAATGCATCCTATAAATATGCTAGTCTCATTGATTCAAGAAGCGTATTCATGGGCATATTTAGACCATTGCAAAATTTGGATACTTGTTGTGAAACTTCCATCGTAGGTGCATATTTTAGAAGTGTTACGAATTTGGAGTAGTAACCTTCTAGGCTTAGGCTTAACTGCTTTAGGTTGAAGAACTTGTTCATCTTCTGGGTTTGATATGTGGGTGAAATATATATTTCATGCACAGTGTCCTTAATCTTGTCCCAGGTGATAGTGCTTTCAAATGTTCTATGGTCCTTGCACACCATTGTTTCCACCAAAGCTGGGCATCTCTTGTGAGTTTTAGTTTGGTGATCATGGCTTGATTTGATGGTGTAGTCCCTACAACAGTGAAATAGTCTTCCATAGATTATATCCATGTTTTTGCTTCAATTTAAATGTCCCTCCCTTTACCATCAAACTTCGGTGGCTTGTATTGCCTAAGAAGAAATTTCTTCTCTTGAGCTTCTATAATATTAAGATTTGGGGTGACGTTGTGGGGAATTATGCAATTTTTATGATCAATTTTCCCTTCAACCATATTCAAAAAGATGTTTACTTGCTTAATCTACCTCATTAATTTAGGAAGAAAATTATGTACTACTTGGCCTTTTGATAATGATCACGGCTTACACTTCGAAAGAGAGTTTTAATTTTTATCAGAAAAAACTCAAATAGATAATACCTTTCCACTATTCGTGATTATCAAGGAGATAAATAGGTGGATAAAAATAATTCTTTATGTCAATAGGAAGGAAATACATTATTTGAGTAGTTTGAAAGCTCATATTATTCTTGGAAAATGTTTTTTCTAACATAATCTAGGCATGGCATTACGATACATCCATCGCGTAGTAATTAGGATTTTGGAAATGGATATCTAGGAATCTATAATTTAGGGGAAGATCTAGTAATCCATGTTTCTTGTACTTGTGGCAATTGGAGCATCCTACAACCATGACTCAATCAGCAGGTATAACCTTTATAACCTCCTTATAGATGTACTGATTTAATTTGACTTGTCACCCTCTTCTAGTGAGCATGTTTGAATTTACTCTGGCCTCATAGAAGAGATAAATCTTGGCAACCTTAAGGGCTTTCATCCACCTTAGCCTCTTTAAATTATTTTAGAGGTAACCAATATAGTTTGCATCAATGTAACAATACCCTCCGCTTAACATCCATCGTCTTTCGTAATACAGGGGTGAAGGATTGTATATCTGATCTAATATTTGCATCATCTGGTCTCTCCACCTAAAACTAGAGGAATGCATTGCTAACATAAACATAACTTGGAAAATCAAGAATCTTTCCCAAGGTTCATCTTTCTACCAAAAATCAAGAATATATATTAACAAGAGAAGATTTTTACTATTTAAGGGAAATATATTTTATGCTGTAAACATAACTAGTTTTATTTACTTGCGTCGTGTCCTATATCAATGTGTGCTTTGATACCAACTGTAACGTGCCCACCCGATCTTTCATTGGCGGTACATTCTTAGTAGCCCATCAAGAGATGTCCTAGAAAGTGCCATTTGGGATTTTGATGAAAACTCTCGCAGTTTACTAGCTAGGCTCACTTGAGTCTACCCCGCAGTGGAAGTTTCGATCGTTTCCACGAGGATCGACTTGAGTCTTTTTGGTCAAGTCAACTACTAATGCTTGACTAGTGTTATCAGTTTGAGATTCCATCCCTTATAGAAATTGTTGACTGAAATGGGCTTACATTGCACTAGGTTCAAAGAGAATGGGAAACGAAGGGAAGTATGGCATTTTAATCCCTTCTTCCCATGGTTCTAAAGTGATGCGAGTCAGGCTTTTTGATCTCTAATGGTCCATCAAAAATGCAATTTTTATTTCTTCCTAGGAAAGCGCTTGGATTACTGAGACCACACAACCATAGGTCTGGATCCTCCATCCTCCCTCTTCCCTCGAAATAGTATTTTTAATTACCTAATTACCTACCACCTTAGGTTCAACATATAAAAATAACTTCTTTGAATTATCTCCTAATATAAATTTGTTACATGCCTTTAAATCATGATACAAAAACAAAGTAAAGCAATCCCTTCTCAATAGGTTCCTTTAAGAAAAATAACTTTTTACAATGTTTTCTATTCTGACTAGAGTGATGTCAACCCAAATATATTATTCTTTCCAAGTTTAATTCCTCAACTAGTATTGGAACTTCCAGAATATTGTCTGAAAATTGAAGGGTAGTTGGTAGTTTGTAAGAGCCTAAGGAGTTTATGACCAGAGCTCCCTGGTATCCTTACCTCCCCTTGCTGACTAGAGTTCCCTATGACAAGACCTTTTGCATCATGATTGGTCTATACTCACTAACATGGAACAAAAAAAAGAAAACCCCTTAGGGTAGGTTTTATTCACACTGGCCTTCGGGAGCTCTAGCACCATCAAGAACACTGCCTTAGTTGGGCATTCTATGCTCATTGAAATATTGCCTCAGTCGACAATTTATACTCGGTTATCCATCTTTTAGCCTAATGATTTTAGGAAAGATTACCTAACATACAATCACAAACACCTTATTTTGAATGCATTATACATAAAATTTCAACAAATTTATTTCCAAGACGAATCTTTTCTTTTAGCGTAAGTGACAATACCTTCCAATGGTCTTCTTGGATTTTCCCTTCCTCTGGATCTAGTTTTGGCTAAACAACAATTCTATTCTTGAGAATAACTCCCTTGGAGTTTTGCGGGTCCTTGCTCGCGATAAAAAATCTTGGTTAGTTTAATTACGAAAAGTATTCTTTTGACAATTTCATTACAATGTCTTTTATATATCGAGAATTAGCATCCATGATTATCCATCAGAGGTTTGGTCAGATCAATATAAATAAAAAATATTAAGTCTCTTAGGGATATAGTATCTTCCTTGTACTCATTTAGATTTATCTTATACAAATCCAAGTTACCTCTTGAAATTCGCGGTTAAGAATTCCTTTAAAGGATTTTATGTAAATGAATAAAATCCTATTTTACGAATGCAGCTTTTGTTGCCAATTCATGGGATGTTGTTATAAAAATATAGTACCTAGGGATCCATGACAAGTGCTTGGTTGATGGTATTCACGCCTTCGTTTGTAATCCTAGTACTCATCATTCTATTTGTAGTAATTGTGTGTGTAACATTATTGGGAGCTCTTGCCTCTACGACCTTCATGACTTTCTTCTTTAGGGCCATGGTCTTTAATCGCGAGATCATAGAGGGGATTTTTGGCAAGAGAGCTTGGGGTCATCGCAATTGGACTGATGGAAATTTGATTGATGGGGGTTGGCGATCACTAGGATTTTAGCAAAATCGAGAAGAGTCTTGATTCCACAAAGAAGTAGGGTAGAAGGGATGGAGGATTTGATTCCAAGAGCTTGTGGAGTATCCTCCTTGTCTTCATGATGAGAATTCCCATCCTCGCAATTCTCTTGCCCCACTCCCTCTTGTTCTATATTCCTGAGAAGGGCCTCCTCCTCTCTTACTAGGACTGCCCTCCAACGACTCCTCATGCCTTGTATTTATAACTATAATTGAAGAAGAAGGGTTGTGGCCAAGAAGAAGAGTTCTTTATGGAGGGTATCTTGGAAAATCAACAATCTGGAAGCTTTCAAGATCCAATTTGATGGTGGCGATTTGATCTTTGAGGTTCAGAGGGGCTGTCAAAGATGCCATGTGACTGATTCACCCAGCTCTCGGATGATATTGCTTCAATCTAAGTCTCTCATCGAACTGAGAAGAGGGGGAGATTGCTAGAGTTATTTGCTATGATATAAGAGTAAAATTCAGGTTTTCTCTTCAGCAATTAGGGACTCCATTTGGGAGCACGAGGCATAGTATTTTTTATTAAAGAAAGGGGTTGGGGTGGCAGCCTGTCGTCGCCATTTTCCTCTTCTTCTTTTTCTTCATAAGCTTTTTAAGCTTTAATGCTTAAAGCTTTGAGACTTGTCTTTCTTTGCTAAGTTTTATATGGGTTTGGTTAATTTCGACTTATGGCCCATGACTCATGTTTGTGTGGTAACTTTTGTGAAGGATGGCTACAATCCCTATCAACCCGAAAAAGTGTTGTGTTATGAACCTCAAACTATTTTGCTCGAGACTTCCTCTATTTAATGGTTTATAATTCTTCAAGTCTAATTTGCAAGAAGTCGGGAAGATTGAAAATAAAGTCGGAACATCACAGTAGTTCTCTATTTAGTTGTGGTGTATTATGATTGGTAATGGAAGTTATTGCAAGTGCTGGGTAGGGTTGTGGGTAGTGCTCTATAAATATTTTCTTTTCAACATCACAACAACTAATATTTTGAAGTAGTTGAGACGTTTTCTAGGCCTTACGGGATACTACAAAGGATTCATTTCTCTCTTTGCAACCAAAAGAGCTTCCTACATAAGACTTTGAGAAAGCATGCACAATTTGTGTGAACTTTTGAATATGAAGATACCTCACATACTTTGAAATTATACCTAAACAAAGCATCAATTCTCCAACCTCTTCATTTGATGTGCATTCAAATGTATCAATGGTAGGGTTAGGTGCTATCCTATGCCAAAAAGTGCATTTCAAAATGGACTAACCTATCCATCATGTAGGCTATATGGCAAGGATAGAGAGAGGAACTATATAACTACTAAATTGAATTGTTGCAAATGGTGTTTGCTCTAGAGGAGTTCTCTCACTACCTTTTGTTTGCCCATTTCAACTTCTATGTGGAACATGAACCCTTATTCTTTGTAATTAATAAGCTAACATGAAAGGTTGCATGATAAAATGGTGACTCCTAGTTCAAGGGTTTAAATTTGAAGTGGAGTAGACTATCCAAGATAGAAAAGGAAAAGTTACACTTGAAAACATCCCCCTAAACCTTGCTTGGCAATATCGAGTATAAGAAAGGGGGAGACAAAATGCTTTGAAGATGTATGTTCATGGATAATATTGGAGTGATCCTAAAAGCTTCCAAAGATGAGCCATTTGGGGGACACTTTGAAAGATAGGTAACAAATGGATAGCTCTCCTCACTTTGGTTATTTTGCTGGTTGACTTTGCATAAGGTTACATATGATTATTGCAAGCATTGTAATGCATGTTTGAGGATGGGTATGCTTACCAAAGCAAGTGCCATGCTGTTGTAAGTAATCCTTCCTCTTAAGCATTCTCAAGGGTCCCACCTATAAGAAATCATCTATATAACATGCATTCAAAGGATATTTCTTAATACTCTTTTTTCACATGCTATAAGGTATTAAATTGATCCCTTTTAATTTACTAAACTTATCAATTTTTCAAATTGTAATTTAAAAATCCCTTTTGTAAATAATTTGAACTCACATGGTATCTTATGTGTTTTATAAGGTGGACTCCTCGAGTAAGCATTTGGGAAGTGGGGGATTTACTTCTTTGGATCCATTGACTCTCCCATCAAAAGAAAATAAAACATGTATGTCCTTGTATGCGTTGGTTATGTTATCAAATGGTTTGATACTAAAGCCTTGAAGCACAATAATGGAAACAATATGGCCCTTTTCTTGTACAAGTATATTGTCAAATGCTTTGGTAGTTCCCTACCAAAACTATTGCAATTCATAGACACAACTTGAATGATTGACATGGACACAACCGCTTTTGAGTTAGATTATTGTATAGAAGCCATCTTTCTTCTTGAATTGGATTTTCCTTCCCTATAATAGCCATCAATGAGCAACTAGGAGACAAAAATCTACTTAGGTCTCCTTAATACACTTGGGATGTTTATTGGAATTTGATTGAATGTTGTATAGTGCATGCATTTTGGTGCTCATCCAAGGAATAGGTTGATCTCTTGGATTGTAAAAATTAGAATGTATAAGGTGATCTATGGTTCATGTTGTGTTCATTGATTCAAGGCATCATCTCTTTGTTGTTGGGGAGGGGGCTTAGTAGAAATAAAGGGAAACTTGTTGTAAACAAAATAAGAGAAGGAAAAAGGTTCAAAAATCTAAGAAGAGGACAAGCCTTTGTTCTGGATCTTCATGCATGTTATCCAAAGGATTTTCTCAATCCAAAACTCCATGGCATGGATCATAGTACTAGCAATCAAGAAGGAAGAGAAAAAGGTTCAAAAATCTAAGAAGAGGACAAGCCTTTGTTCTGGCTCTTCATGCATGTTACCCAAAGGATTTTCTTGTTGGGGAGGGCGCTTAGTAGCAATAAAGGGCAACTAGCTGTAAACAAAAGAAGAGAAGGAAGAGAAAAAGGCTCAAAAATCTAAGAAGTGGACAAGCCTTTGTTCTGGCTCTTCATGCATTTTACCCAAAGGATTTTGTCAATCTAAAAATCCATGGCATGGCTCATAGTACTAGCAATCAAGAAAGGAGAGTAGTTTAATGTAGCGATACAGCAAGCATGTGTGTTTATGCACAACCAAGCCCAATGAGGTTGCACAAAAGTTGGTATTGCTTAGATAATCGCCTCCACCAATGCTACCATGAAGAACTATTTTACAATGGATGCTAAATGCTAGAATGGGAGGAGAAGAAGAAGTGTGGTTATCTAATCTAGTCACAACACCTTCCCCTGGATAGAAACATCCCTAGCCTATGCAACTATTATTATGTGTTTCCTTGTTTTCCCCTACAACTCCTCTATCTATATCAAACAACACTCTTGTTTCCTTGTTCATGGCTTTAATTTCGCTTGTACTCACCCATCACAAATCGAAAACCTCCTCCAGAAGGCTTCTTTCCTCTTTTTTGGCCTCCTCCTTAGCCCCTCCCTCAATTGCATTTAATCTTATTCCACATTTGTTCAAGACCAACCAATCCGGTACAATAAAAAGCTATAATATAAACAAATGAATGGTGGACACTTTTAGGGCACATTTCAATAGTGTGACTTCAAATCAAGGGCCTATTACCATAATGCACATGTCAAGTGACAAAATGGCTTGTCAAGAGAATGATTATTGTATCTTCATAATTGTCCATGCAAGAATGCCCAATTTGGAAAAACTAAGAGTCAACATATATCATGATTATGCTAAAGTGACAAACAATATCAAGTGTAAAGACAATGGATAGCTTTCATGTGCCCTTTAAGTCGATCTCCTATCCAAGGAGAGGGCTCATAGAAAAAAGAAACATGAGATGTAAGTGCAACTCATAAACACATGCTTATTTCTTGACTCTTATTAAGTTGGTGTTAACCAATTTCAATCACTATCAAAAATACTAGTTGCTAAAAATGTTAATAACTAAAGTTATTAGCTACTAAAGTCCAAAATATTTGAGAAGTTGCCTAAGGTACCTTGAGTTACCAAAACTACCATTTCAAAGTGACCAAAAACAACCTCAAAAAATGGTAACTACTGAAAATAGAAATTGATAGTTAGATGATTGAAAATAGTAGGAAGAGACCATGGTAATAGCAAAAAAGACAACAAATTTTTTTAAAGAGATGTTTAAGACTTTGGCATATCTTTAAATTATATCTCTATTCATATTGTTAGTCTCATAACTACTCCTCAACATTTATAATGGCTCTAGAAACATACCATGTGGAGAATGGAGGAAGAATGCTTATTGTAAAATCCAAGCATGAGAGTGATCTATTGAAATTAGTAGGAAGAGACCAAGGTAGGAGCATAAAGGACAACAAAATAATTTATAGAGATGTTCAATGCTTTGGCATATCTTTAAATTAGATCTCTGTTCATATTTGTTAGTCTCGTAACTACACCACAACATTTTAGAGCTAGTCCTAGAAACATACCATGTGGAGAATGGGGGGAGAATGCTTATCGTAAAATCTAAGCATTAGGCTCACTCTGATGCAAACTTAATAAGCTTACCGGTAAAATGAAAATGTTTGCAAGCTTTGTGCATTAGAATATCCTATAAGGCTAAATATAAGAATCAAGAGCATGTATTTTGAAATTCTATGGGAAGGCATGGTCTAAAAATTAGGCATTGTAAGTAGACAACAGAGGGACTAAATGAGGGTGCCAACCAAACAATATGTATATAACATGTAAAAAAACCTAGAGCTCGTTCTCATGTGTGTAAATGTGGGAGCTAATGCTTCTATCCTTTTCTACTTTTTACTTCCGAGAGAGAGAGAGAGAGAGAGAGAGAGAGAGAGAGAGAGAGAGAGAGAGAGAGAGAGAGAGAGAGAGAGAGAGAGAGAGAGAGAGAGAGAGAGAGAGAGAGAGAGAGAGAGAGAGAGAGAGAGAGAGAGAGAGAGAGAGAGAGAGAGAGAGAGAGAGAGAGTGTGTGTGTGTGTGCGCGTGTGTGAGTGAGTGAGCAAGCGAGCTAGATAAGCCTTCCTTCCCCCTTTTTTTGCTTCTTGTCTTCTTCTTGCTTCTCTTTGATCGTTGCACTCACAGTTATCCAAGTGATGAGAGGATGTCATGGCATTGAGGAGTGCATATAAGAATCACAAGACCATTCCTTTCTCCTTATGGTAGCCATGCCTACAACGAAATACAAAAGAAGTGTGAGTTTACCACACTGTGCTTTTTGAGCTTGCTTGTGTGCTTCCATTGCTTCATTGATAGTCAGCAATAGGGTTCAAAGCATAGTGTATGAGTTAGCTAGGTGAGAGCTAGCTTGAGCTTTGAGGGTAGAGTGCTTGAAAGAATAAGTATTCCATCCACTCTTGTCTTGTTAAGCTAATTTCTAAGAACATGGAAGGGTCATGCTCAATTCCAATTGTAGATTTTTTGGAGCATGTGGGTCAATTTCTCCTAAATTTGTTTATACCTTAATGAAAACATGCTCAAAACACCATTATCATGAGGCAACTCTAGAATTTAGATGGATGGGAGAGCTTCAATTGGGTTGAGTTGATGAGCATCATGTAGCTTATATTAGTGGTGGTGGGTCACTAAAGCAGAATTTAAGTTTTCATTTTCTTATGTCTTGTGTACTGATCGCTTCTACTTGGGGATAGGTTATTGAATCTCAATGTCTCTAATGCTCCTTATGGTAGAATTTGAAGCATGGTGCTGAATGACATGACCTAATGTAGGGGACCAAACCTCTCATACAAAAATACCATGGTAGTGGCCTTTTGAATCATAGTAGGCAATACATTTACATACATAGTACTACTTTGTCTCAACCTCCACTTGTCACCTCAAGCATATTCTATCCTCCCTCTTCAAAGTGATCCCTTGTCTCAACTTGAAGATGGCTTGAGGGGGTTTACTCTCACCTGTACTGCCACCTCCCAAATGATAGAAGCACAAATGTGTATCTTACTATAATGATGAAGCCATCCTCAAAAACTTGGAGAAAGGGGTTCTTATAGAAGTCCACGTTTGCACCAATTGGTGTTTCCAATGGAATTTTTGTAACATCCATCTTGATAGTATTGTTTAACTCAATGTGCTCGAGTTATAGGGTAGGTGCACTCTAGACTAACCTAGAGAATGGATTACTGCAATATCTCCTTGCATCACATCAAATTCTCTCTTCCGTGATCCTCACCTCTAGTCTGATAGTATATGACCATGCCCAACATACAGTATTCAACATAATCAATATTGAAGCCCCATGCTAGGTCATCAAGGTTTGTAACCATACTATTTTATAGAAATGAAATCTTGGATTTCCATTTTTCACATATAGAGAGAAGTAGAGTGTGAAGGGATTTTCCTCAAATTCTATAACAAGGTGTCTAACATGTGGCAATGCAGCATCACAAGTTAAGGAACATGCCAAACAAGATGTGAGACCTTGGATATTAGAGTTAGAAGAAAGCATGAAAGATAAACCTCAAAAGAGATATTGGCAAGTAGTCCTATTCCAACCTTAGGTATGGGAACATAGGGAGGCTATTGCTCACATTCAGTTTGAACTTTGTACATTTCTTTCTCTTTCAAACAAAAAGGATTACAGGTTGTCACCCACAAAGACACATTATACAGTGACATGAGGAGTTGCAAGTAGCATTTTATTAGTACTATTGCAAGGCACCATTCCTCTATTGAGATTTAGGAAATCAGACCTAGTGTGCCTCTTTGTATGGAGTAGTTGGGGGCTGAGGACATGCAAGCTTATTGGAACCCATAAGCACAATGATGCATAGTGCTACCTATCCTGAAGCTATAAAGCATCGTAGTTTCCTTTCATTTTGAATGCAATGTCATAGTACTTTTGTCCTTCCACTCAAGTGTTTGTGTCATTGTCTACACACACAAGGTTGTGTTTATGAGTCCAAGTCTCAATCTTGAAACCCAATTCACTTGTGTGACATTCTATGTTCATCTCTGTCTTCATGAGTTCACTCTATGTCTTCAAGCCACCACAGCCATGCTCAAATACATTTCAACATGGTACCAGAGCCATGGTAAGCATGGATTAGCTCCCTTCTCTGCTCTCTCAACTCCTCTTTACTTTTGGTCAACTCATGAGCTTAGTTTCCACATCTATCTCCACTTAACCTTCCATGGTAGCAATAGCCAGTAGGACATACCTCAGTTGGAGCTTCTAGATCTCTCTCTATAGGCCATATCTTCTAGTGCTTCCTTCTAGGAAAGTGTTTTTGACTTTGAAAGCTTCCTTTGGCACATCAAACACCAACATTTCCTAGCCAGAGCTTAGCATTTCACAAATTTGTGGTCACTGTCCTATTTTGCATTTGCGTGTTGTTGTACATTTAGATCCATGTCTGCGTGCTGCGATTCACTCTATGCCTATAGGTCATTTGAAGCCCATCACATGAGCTTCCTCTTGATAAATTTTGAGCCCAAATGCTTTACTGTATCCACTGTAATTTGAGAAAATCCGGTTAGCTAGAAACCCTAATTCTCAATTCTCCATAGGCAACTTTCTTCAAAGCTTTTTTCACTTCATCTTCCCACTGGTTCTAGCACTCTCTGAAGTTCCTGCCACTCAAATTTGAAGTTCCCAGCATCAAATCAAGGAAGGAAAGATTTGCTTTTGGAAGATCTTGAAGGATTTTGAAGATTTGGAATACTCAAGGAAGAAGATACAAACACGGTGTCTATTGACACTCATCTAGTGCTCTTAGCACTTGTGTATTTTGACACAATCAACTCTTCTTCTACTCGAATATGAGAATTTGGTTCTGATTTGCTACCATTCTAGCCACTCCAAAATGGGCAAAGACTCACCGACATGTTGCTTCAAAGGAGTCGGGTTTCATACCTAGTAGACCTACATCAAGCTTATCCTGATGAAGAAGAGCCTATGGGCCATCACCAATGGACAAGAGAAGAAGCCTCGGGATTCAACTCTTGTAGTTCTTTAGCAAAAAGGAGATGACAAGGCTCAAGCCATTATAAAGCTTGAGTTGGATGATAGCTACATCCATCATGTGGATAACTGTGACACATACTATGATACATGGAAAAGATTGGATACTCTATTTGGTGCATAGTCAAAGTCCTCAAAGTATGGTCTTTTAATTGAATTTTTTAGACTGGACATGAAGCCTCATATATCCACGGCATCCCATCTAAACTACGTGGAAAGTCTTCTAACCCAGCTTGCAAGAATAAATCTGAAAATGGATGAAGATATTTGTATTGGTGTCTTACTAAAAAGTTTGCCTCCATATTATGATAATGTTTCAACCACTTTAATCAACATGTCAAACCCTAAATTGGTTGACATTAAAGCCTCTTTCTTAGAAGAAGAAATGAAGATTAAAGGCAAATAAGAAATTGCAAAAGATGAACAACTATCGTATGCCAGTGATAACAGGAACAAATGAAAAAAGAACTAGCTATTTTGTGACTTCTGCAAAAGGACCAGACACACTAAGAAGTTTTGCCATGCTAGAAAAAGGTCTCAAAAGGCCTATCTTGTAGTTGTAAAAGAAGAAGAAGATCATGGAGCAAAGGAAGAAGACCATCAAGAGCAGAAGGACAAGCCTCACCAATCCTTCTATTCTCAATTTTCTGATAGACTTTTTTGAAACTTTGTATAACCTTGCGCTAATGCTTCTGTCATAACATTTGTAAACTCCTCATATAACCTGGCATTACAGCCTTCGTACACTTTGTGAGGCCCCTGTTATAGTCTCAGGATTTCCACCATGTTTTTGGTACCCATACTTAGCTTTGCTTTGTGATAGCCTTTGGTGTTTACCATGTTTGTGGTGTGCCCACACTTTGCAAGTGGTGAGTCACTAAAGCCTCTACACACTTTGTGCCTTTGCAATTCTCATTGAGGAGGGGTGTTGAGATTTAGGAAATCACACCTAGTGTGCCTCTTTGTATGGAGCAGTTGGGCCAAGGACATGAAGGCTTACTGGATCCCATAAGCACAATGGTGCATAGTGCTACCTATCCTGAAGCTATAAAGCATTATAGTTTCCTTTCATTTTGAATGCGATGTCATAGTACTTTTGTCCTTCCCCTCAAGTGTCCATGTCATTGTCTACACACACAAGATTGTGTTTATGAGGCCAAGTCTCAATATTGGGACCTAATTCACTTGTGCGACATTCTATCATCATCTCTATGTCTTCATGAGTTCACTCTATATCTTTGAGCCACCATAGCCATGCTCAAATTCATGCATTTCAACATCCTTTAGAGGAAGGTGCACATTGCAATTTCTTGAGCATTTCAAGCTCACAAAATAAAATGATTGCTTTGTTTGTCAATGTAAGGTGTGAATTTTATGTTCTAGTATTAACTTATTAGTTTTCTAAAATAAATGCTTTGGGACAGTCGTATCTCACTTAGATGTTAGCTGTGAACAAATAGTGTAGGTTGAAGCAAAGTGCCATGAAACTTGGAGATGCTAGGATGATGTGTAGGAGGAACAAATGATGATGCCAACATGCACATATCAGACCTTGTGTAGTGAAGAGCATGCACCCGTCTTACCAACTATCACAATTATATTTTAATGACTAGGAAAACTCAGGTGTGCAACCAACTAAGCACCTTGGGGAAAAATAAGTCAAGGATTTAGTAGTCTCCTCCAAAATTGGGCTAAAAGCTTGCATTTTTTTTTCAATGGTTGATATTGCAATGTCCCAGGTGTGGAGGAACCACACGAATCCATCCCTAACTTGGTGGTGAAACTCTACTATAGTAGATACGATAAAGGAACCTTGTAGGAAAATAGCCTAAATGATTAGGCGCCCAACCCATAAGTGCAATGACCCACTTGCAGGGGTGGCATTGTACCAAGCTATGTTTCCCCCTCTTCCACATCCAAGTGAAGTATATGTGAACAAGCTAGGTGCTATTTGTCCTTATTCTTGGTGTAACTGGGCTATGAAATAGAGTATCTAAACTCACATTACTACTCTCTATTTCACAAGATATGTAACCACACATAGAAATTTTGAAGGCTATCACACCTTTACCCTATAATTGTTGCACATCATGCTCTAAAACAACACCATATTTTCTTTGCATGCATGGACCACTTGATGCATTGGCCAAAGCATATTTGGCTGCCCAAAGCATGCTACAAATTATTCCCTTGTGCATGCATACTACCACCATGTCCATGTATAGATTTTTGAATTGGAGCTCATTATGCATTGGGCTCCTGCCTATTAAATGGCATAGATTGAGGTTGCTACTAATGGCCAGCAATAAATGGTATTGATTAATCTTGGACAATAGACTCCCAATTGGCCCCAATCCTCATATGCCATTGCATGCTGTCTTGTACCAAAATAGCCTTAATGTTGTTTCCACAAGTATCACACTATACTATGAATGACTTCTTGAGAAGTGGCAACACAAGTACTGTCTTTTCATGTAACTTATCAAATATTGAGATTTCCATTACTGTCCACTTAAATGACATGCCCTTGTTTTCAAAGCATACAGTGGAGATACTATTTCAACAAAGTTATATATCTTATAAAATGAACATAAGCCCAAAAGGCTATGAATTCCATGTATTTCATATATACTTTGCAAGTGTGGCCATGACCATATTACCTCAACCTTTGTAGGATCCATATGTACCCCATCAACCAACAAATATGGCCCAAAAATTAGATTTCATGCAAGAAAAACTCATTTTTCTTATCATTAAGTACCAAATGATGCTTACATAGCTCATTGAACACAATGACAAATGTCTAAGCAACTTTTACTCTTCTCTTCATTCTTTGCATGCACAAGCATGTTATCAAAGAATGTGCCCACAAATGCTCTATTTGGTCTAAAGATCGTGTCCATCATATGGTTGAATGTATCAGGAGCATTTGTAAGTCCAAATGACATGACAAGAAACTCATAAAGACCAAAAGGTATCCTAAAAACTGTCTTTGATACATCCTCTGGCGTTATGCACATCTAATGGTATCCACTTTTTAAATCAATGTTGCATAATATGGCTGACCCCTACAATCTTTCCATAATATCATCAATCCTAGGTATCAGAAACCAATTCCTGATCGTGATCTTATTCAAAACATGATAGTTGATGCACATAAGGCATGAACCATCATTCTTTTGCACGAAAGCATGGTGAACAAAAAGGAGACGAACTGGGCGGAACCAACCCTTTTTCTAATAGCTCATTAACTTGACTCAATCTCCTTTTGGGGATAGCACTCATTCTATATGGTGGCTTTGGAGCCCCAAGAGGAACACCAAGGAAAAGGGAATTCTCTTGCAAGAAAATCTATCTTGTAACATCAACAAGCTTTTTTATTAGGGTTTATATGATCACAATGAAGAAAAGAACACCAGGCACAACAAATCTTCATGTAGCATCATGTAGATCTCCCACGGATTTGATAGAATCAACCATATTCTTCAACATCTTCACAAAATCCATAAATAGAACAAAGAAAGAAAATGAATACACCATCTTTGAATGGAAATACATCATATAGTATTCATCTTCAATATCTTCGTAGTCTTCTCTCTCAATCTCTCATATACAATCACACTGTTTTGATAGATTTGACTATCTCTGACTCTCTCTCTCTCTCTCCATCAATAATACATCATATCCTCACTACAATCTCTCATAATAACCCTCAATAATCCTTCTTAGGTCGTGGATGCACCTCCCAAGAGGTATGTCTGATATGAAGAGTCACCAGAGCCACTACAATGTCTTTTCATAGCTCACCACTGTCACTTCACTCCAGTCTTTACTTGAGTCTTCAGCAGCTACTTCTTTGATTTCTTTTAGCTCTTTTGCACTTGTATTCACCTCTTTCCAAGGCTAGAAAACTTTCCCAAGCTACACTCTCATCCAACAGAACACATACAAAAGCATACAGAAGGTCTACAAAAGCTTATCAGAAGCTCATCAGAGAGTTACAGGAGGTCAACAGAAAGCATCAGAACCACATAACTCATTCCAAACCATCAAAAATCACTCAATAAGCTTTCAAACAATCTCAAACCCTATCAATCAATACCCCATCCTTCCTTACAGAGAGAAAACAGAACAAAACAGAAGCTCAACAGAAGCTATCAGGACCAAACAGATCATATTAGAACATCAACATAACTTCACATCTCTACTAATAAACATCATGAGCTTAATAAAACCATTCCAACCTATCCAAACACTCTCAAAACACTTCCAAACCAATCAATCATCTCATAAAATCAACCATTCAGCTCTCAAAAACAACAAAAATCAGCCAAAAAAATAGGTCATTTCAACACTCAACATATCCCCACACTTAATAAGGAAGCGTCCTCGCGATCCAGGAAAAAGGGAATACAAGTTCATTCAAGAGCTCAACTTTGATCTTCAATAAATCTTCAAAAACAGTCCATCCAACCACGACCCCAACTTATAACCTGTATCTGATATAAAGAATACAACAAAAGGAAAACCCTTTATACATTAACACTTCTTATCAAACTGGAAATTACAACAAACTTATAAAGGATATAAGAGGTTTCTTCTTCTTCTGCATCAGTATCTTCAACTATCCAACCAGGAACACCATCACCACAATTCTCCAAAAATGTAACTCGCACGAAAGCAAATCGAATAGGCAACCACCACGATCTTATCACATATATTAACCCACAACACAAACACTACACACAACACAACCATCTGAATGACTCCTCCAAAAAGAGAGATTTATCATTAAAAATCATCCACCATACACGGCAAAGGTATCAATGAAGATGATCCCTTTTAAAAGCTTGGTGATTTCGAAGACGATCCATGGACAAGGATTCATCTACAAATGTCTTGGGAGGATTCTGAAAAAATTGAAGGCAGCACATCCTTTCCAACAAGACAAGGTATCTGCTAGGCAAACAGAGGGCATGAAAGTACAAGATATCCAGTTGCTGGGAATCAATGCTCACATTGACATTCATGCACAACTTTGGAATAGGCTTTGAATCATTATGAGAATGCCTATGCATATACGCCAGGTACCAAGTAAAATGAGAAGTTAAGTGCACAGAAGGATCTGCAGACTGAGAATACTGCTGAAGCAAAATGCAAATAATTCTGATAAGCCTGACTAGCACTTATCCATTCTCCTGGGATCAATGGCCAATTGATTTGAGGTCCAGTAAGGAAATCATTTGAACTCCAGCCCCTTCTTCGAAGAATCTTCTGATCAAAACCTGGATACCCACTAACCAACTGAGGAGGATTAGGAATAGAAGTGTTAGGAGATGGAAGGGGGACTAATGAAAGAGGATGAAGCAATGGATAGGAAAAATCATAAAATGAGGAATGGATTAAAGATGGATTGGCTAAAAATTGAGGAGATTCTGTTAAGAAAGGCGTTAAAAGATAAGCAGGAAAATTTGATAGAATGTCAGGGGATGGGGAAGGACAAGGATCAGGAGGTAGAAAAACTGGATCTTCAATAAAAGAACAATGGGTAAAGATAGGAATTTGAGGAGATCCTTGAGGTTGGAAAAGAAGGGGTAAAATGACTTTTGGGTTAGATTGAAAAAGGGAAATATAAGCATCATACCTATGAGCCATTTGTTGATAATGAGTTAGACATGGTAAGGATGGTCCTAAAGCTGATCTACGATGATAGGCTTCAAAGAAAGAAGTATCAAATGGGGGTTGGTTGGAAAGATAGGCTAAAAGATCCACCCTCAGTTGCTTAATGTTCTGGGCATGAGTTGAAGCTTTGACCTGACGGTGATTCAAAATGACAGCATCAACCATAGCGTGCCATGAAAACTCAGGACACTCAGCCACCTTTAAAGAATATCCCTGGAATATCTCATCAATCCTCAACTCCAAATGTCAGACATACAAAGAAGCTTGCAATACCACATCTCCGACATACCAGGCCAGATCTTCATCATCTGGAATCAGTAAATTACCCCTCAAATACATATAGGACAGAAGCATCGTATATGGAGTGATAGAGTCTTCAAAAACCATCCTCACTACTTCTTTTAGCAAATCTGAGGACCAGGCCCCACTCCATCCATCCTCTGGAATAGGTAAATCCATCGCGGAAAGTTTTATATAGAAGGCCAACTTCTGTTGTTGATAATGGACAAAAAAGGAATGATCTGGTGGAACATATTCTTGATACTGCTCAAAAGAAGACCATAACAAATCCATGCGAGATTGCAATCTTTCCACCTTGGCCTGAAATAAGGGACATAAGGTAGCCTGTCTCTGAAGAGCTACCAAGTCTGTAGGGGATAAAAGAGAAACTGGTTGCACAGGACTCTGTGTATTAGACCGAGACTGAGCCAATTGATCTTTGAGTTACTGGATTTGAGCATTGCTCTGGTCTAAGATAGCTGTGGTGGATTTAAACTTCTCTGCTTGGGCAACTATCGCCTCCTTCATCTCTTGACTCTCCTTTTGTAACTTATCCCTCTCCTTTATTACAGCAACCACTTGAGACCTAGCTTCTACCAACTCAGCTTTCAACTTAGAGATTTCAGCTTGCTGAGTATCCATGAGCTTAGTTTGCTGCTCCATTTGTGTACAAAGGTCATAGAATTTCTCCTAAGTAGAGGCTAACTCAGTATTGGTCTTATTCAATTCCTCCTTAGACTGTTGAACTTCATCATAAAATGAAGAATATAATTGCTGGATACAGGCAGTCATCGAAAGTTCAATAGAACTCTGAATATCCTTGCACATGAACGAAATAGCATCTCCTGTTACCAGGCGGTGAACATAAGGAATAGTAAGTTCTAGCATCCCATCTCTATGGGCTCTGAAAAGATTTGGCGTTTGAAGGAATGCAGGCAAGCTGCTGCAAGCAGTAATTCTCACTGGAAGTGGAGGAATAGGCATCGACTCAGCCACCCTCTTGAGGCGTTTTCTCTGAATGACAAGGGGAGGAGGAGAACCATCATCCTCAATTATCACATCATCATCTTCATTATGAGGCGGAGGAGGAACTTCTGGAGGATCAACTGGAGGTAAAGGAACTTCCTTTGCAGGGGCAGCATGTAACAAGAAGACATAAAGGAAGGACCCAAATGTAACATTAGTCACATTTCCTCGAGTAGCTCGGATAAAGTGGTGATCCATCTTGGAGAGGAGGTAGGTACTCCAATCAATGGTTATGCTTTTCAAAATCATTCGTGAAGCTGTAAACAACTCCTTGGAAAGATAATGAGATGGGGATTTTGCAGGCATGAACCTGTCCCGAAGGAATTGGCGTAGTTGTTTCCATAGGGGATTGGAAATCATGGAGACACCCACTCCTGACGTGGTAATGACCTTCTTCAGATCAAGAACATCTTGAGTCTGCTTCTGCAACAGCTTCAAAATATCATCATGGGTGAACAACTGTTTGGCAGCAGGGACAGACTTCCCATGATATGGCAGACCAAGAGCCTTGCCTAGACTCTTCGGTGTCAGAAGAACAGTAGTGCCACGGACTGGACCAGACCTCTTACTGTAAGAGGTTAAAAACTCGTCACAAATGATAGGATCATCTGGAACCAGTGGGAAAGAAAGGCTCACAAACTTGGACAAGCCCGCTTTAGCGACAACGTTCGAATCCAGTAACAAAGAATAATCATGGACATCCAAAGGAACATACTGGATCGGGGGAGGAGTACGAGAGGGCGCCATTCAGATGGTTATACACACACCACAAACACATACAAACAAAGAGAATGCCTGCAAAGCAACATACAAAAACCAAGAATAAGATATCAACCAAGGTGGTAAAACGTGACTCGACCAACTATCCCCAAGTAAACCACAGCCTAGAAAAAATTCGATATGACCTCTACACATATGCGACCGAAAGCTTCATGCTATGCAACATGCAAACACCCAAAACCCCGTATCAGGCAATAAATAAAAAAACTACACACTGTACCCTTAACCGTAACAAAGAAACTGAACCAAAACATAACAACAACCCACACATATCAAGACCACAACTTTGATAATTAGGTTTGACCATGGAGACAACTTCGAAGACTTCGCGTACCCATCCCACGAAACGAGTTCATTAAAAAGGAGAAATAAGTGTAGTGAGAGGGAATTAATTTAATGAAAGGTTCATTTTATGAATTATTAAGAAATGGGTGAATTTTTAATTAAGTGATAAACCTTAACAAGAAAACGGCGGTTCCTTCTTAAAATTTTAATGACAAATTATTAGGTTGGAGCAGTGCTTTAATCCGAATCCCGGACTTCGATACCCAGACTGGGTCTCTAAATGCAAATTCATTTATTAAAAATTAAGGTGATGTGGAGCGCTTTTTTGCCAGCGCGTGCTCTTGTGACGGCTGGTTCATTTTTATTAAAAATATTAAAGTGCCTCTTAAGCACACTTAGCGCGTGCTAAGTGAACGACAGGTTGATTTTAATTAGAAAAAGGTGTGCTTAGCGCGAGCGCGCGTGACATGGTGGTGTTTAGGATTCATGTTAAAAATTAAGCGTGAATTTTGGGGTAGCGAAAAAAAATATAAAAGGGAAAATACCTGGAAGTGGGTGTATGTGTATACAATGAATGAGCACTTCTCAATCCCAAAATGTAGGTCAGCAATCCAAAAAGAACCAAGGTATCTGTATTTTTCTAGAATTTTCAGCTTGTGTTTTGAATTAAAGAGAAATTTTCATGAATTTAGCATTTAATGAAGCATTTTTACCATAAAATAAATAATGGAATAAAATGGCACATCATTTTCAGCTTAGAAAATCTTCCAAAAATAAGCAAAAAAGTTAATGAAAATTTCAAGAATTTTTTTGCAATTAAATTGGAATTTTTACAAATTTTAATGATTTTTTTGTCGTTTTGTGGGTATTTTTAAAAGATTTTTAATTTTAAAATGTTTTTGAATTTTTTTTTCTTTAAAAAATTTTCAGTTTAGAAAAATATTGCAATTTATTACAGAAATATTAAGATTTTTTTAAAAAGATTTTACTGTATTTTTTTTGAATTTAAGTGTTTCTAAATTATTTTTGTTTAATTTTTCAATGTATTTTTAGGGTTTTCGGGTTTTGGAATTAAAAATCCGAGAATATACCCAGGAATGGATTGTGTGTCAGCTGCGTGTGAATAGCCGGCTGGGGCACACCACCGCACGGACAAGGGAACATGCGTCCCCGTGCGTAAACAACCGCTTACGGACTCTCGCACCCGCACACGAACAACCACACGCGCACACACTTGTTTGTGTGTCAGGGGGCTGAAAATAGGGGCTGCAATGTCTGCGGTTTTCGGTTGGTTGCTGCTGGTTGTTGTCCGGTGTCGTCTTGGAGGTTAGGGTACGGGGCTTGTGGGGGGAATGGGGGCCTATGAGGGGTGGGATGTGGGGTGGTATGACTGTGGGGGGAACAGGGGCTTATGGGGGGGTGGGGTGGGTTGTGCCTGGGGGGGTGGGGGGAATGGGGGCTTGGAGGGGGGTGGGGGTGGGGTGAGGTGGTGGGACTGGGGGGGGGGGGGGAGGGGGGCTTGGAGGGGGGTGGTGGTATGGCACGTAGTGGGGCGGATCCGGCAGCGGGCGGGGCATGCCAGCGATAGGGCGGGCGGATGGTGGACTTGGCGGCCATAGGCGACAGGGCGGCCACAAGGACGCCCACGAGGAGGGGTTGCGGGGCGTGGAGGAGGGAGGGAGGAGAAGAGGAGGAGAAGGGAAATGAGGAGAAGGAGGGAGGAGAAGAGGAGGAGGAGGGAGAGGGAAGTGGAGGAAGAGGAAGGTGGAGGGAGAGGACGCAGGGAGGAGAGGGAGATGGAGGGAGGTGGTTGGGGGGAAGGGGTCGGGGAGAGAGAAAGGTGGGGGTGGGGGGATAAGGGAGGGTGCCCGGGGGGTGGGGGGGTGAAAGGGTGCCCAGGGGGGAATGTGTGGGGGTGCCCGGGGGGGGCCCATGGGAGAAGGGTACCCATGGGAGGGGGTGGGGAGGTGCCCATGGGTGGGGGTGCCCATGGGTGTGGGTGGGGGTGCCCAGGGGGGGTGTCCAGGGGAGAAGGGTACCCATGGGAGGGGGTGGGAGGAGGGTACCCATGGGGAAAGGGTACCTGCTAGAAAAGAAAGGCGTGCCTCGTCCCTCGCGCGTACGTGGGGTGGGGTAAAAAAATTTGCCATGACGGGATCGAAATAGCGCCGAGATGTCGGTACGGGGCACGCGGACGTGACCGGGGAGTGTTGAGATGTGTAAAATCGAAAATGGGCGCGTTCATGCGCGGGACGAGTCGCGCGAACCACGTAAAAATAAAGAAAAAATTAATATCTCCCAATCCGGGCATCGAAATGAAATGCCATAAAAACAAAAATTGGACAAGACGGTAGGAGGAAGACAGGGAAAAAGCGCAACGGGGGTTCCGGGGGAAAGACAAGGTGTTCACATGCAAAAACACAAAAAACGGCCCCAAAAACGCAAACAAAAATTAATATCGAGAGATTCGTGCCTTGGAATGAGGTGTAGGAAGAAGGAAAAATGAGCAAAAAGACGTGCCCGACAATCCTATCACATCAAAGCAGGGTTCCGACTGAGATAAGACGCGTTCACATGGGAAAAACCCAAAAAATAGACCCGAAAAGGGGATCAGAAATTAATATTGGACGAACCGCTGGCCGGAATGACATGCAATAAGAAGGAAAAATGTCCGCAGGAAGGGTGGCATAGGGCTGTCATGGTAAAACGCAGTTCCGGCTGAAGTAAGAGGGGTTCACATGCGAAAAACACCAAAAATACGCCCGAAAACACATTTAAAAATTAATAATTAAAAATCCAGAAGTCAAAAGAGGGTGGAGGAAAAAGGAAAAAGGTGGAGGAAGGCAGGATGGACACGGCTATTAAGTCAAATTGGAATTCTGATGCAAACATGGCAGGTTCACATGGAAAAATGTCAAAAAGATGCACGAAAAAGTCTCGAGAAATCGCAAAAATTAATATTGGACAAACCGTGCATCGGAATGACACGGAGTAAAAAGGAAAAATGTCAGGGGAAAAGTTGTTGTTTGGTCTATGACGTCAGATCACGGGTCCGAAGCAAAGATAACACGTTCACATGGAAAACCGGCCAATTTACGCAAAATGCTTCAAAAATTAATAACTTCAAAACCGTGCACAGGAACAGGGGTGGGTACAAAGGAAATTTGGATAGGTCAAAGGGACGAACATGGCTAGACGGTTGGATGTGGATTTTGGTGAACGTAGGGTGCGTGCACATGATAGGACAACAAAATCAAGGAATGAAGGAAAACTGCAAGGGAACAGCCCCGAGGGTGGGTGAAAAATGGACGGATGGATGGGGAGGCACCCCAGCAGGGTAAAAGCAAGTCGTGGCAGAGAGGCATTAGCAGGTTGAGGCATATGCAGAGGGGTATGCAATGTAGACGCGCAGGGACGCGTCCCCACACTTAAAACATCAACGGATAGGGTGAACCGAGCAACAGGGACCTAGGACCACACAACAGACCATCCACTAACGTCCCCACACTTAAAACATGAATATCACTAAGAAACAAAAGGTGTAGGGTTAGAAAAACTTGGCCCATATTGTAGAGAATTAAGGTTGATTGTCCATGGCACGTCCTGTGTCGTTGTCGGCTGCTGTAGGAGGTACCAAGGTATATTCACAGCACACGTCCTTCGTGGCAGGGACCACGCGGCAACACCCAGGGAGGTAGCTGGTTGAAGGAATCACAGGAAATTCATCGATGATGAGGAATGTTGCACTCAACGCACAATCACTCAAATGGAATGAAAGAGCAATCACTCACCCCATGACTAATATCACTCGAGAAATAATGATTGAAACCCATATCTCATACCCGGTTTAGAAATCGACAAGGGGAATGGGGCAGAGGGAGTACGCTAGGGTGCACAGTTGATGGTGCATCAGTGCGTCCAACTCGTCTGGCATAAGTGCAAGGAGGAAGGCAAGGGAGCCTTACAATGCAGTGTATAGAACAGGTTGATGTGTCTTGTGATGATGGCAGAGACCCACCCCGTGGGTGCATAGGGAAACGGGAACATACCTGACTCCAAGTGTCGTAACGTCCCTCAAATCTCGCCTCTCAATGAGTGATTGAGGAAACACCAGTCACACTCAACCCACCCTCTGTCTCACGCTCTGTTGATAGATATAGGAGGGCAACCATGTCCTGAAACCGATTGATGTAATCCTCACAGTCACTTATGCAAAGGTTGTATGCCTTGTGCGCATTTGATGGTGCAACTGTGTATCCCGCCCTATGCTGGCATATGGTGCGAGAAGGAAGGCCAGGG
Source organism: Lygodium microphyllum (assembly GCF_053477565.2). Taxonomy (NCBI): domain Eukaryota; kingdom Viridiplantae; phylum Streptophyta; class Polypodiopsida; order Schizaeales; family Lygodiaceae; genus Lygodium; species Lygodium microphyllum. Next base: position 152,913,763 of record NC_141143.1, read on the forward strand.
AGCCTTATAGTGCAGTGCATAAGAACAAATTGTGCTTTGTGCATTGAGAGGCCCATCCCGTGTGTGCAACACTACATTCACACTTCTCACCTCTCATTTGATTTGAAGGGAAAGACTAGTCACTCGCCCCACCCTCTGTCTCACACTCTGATAGATACAGAGGGCAACCATACTCACTTTCCCATCCCATTAGGATGAAAGCTCGCGTCACTCAATTGTTTGTCGATGAAGATCGCGTTGTCAGTTGTTGAAGAGGCATACTCAGGGAGGTAGCCATCAGATCTGGTACTTCAATTGGTTGTAGAAAAGATCGTCTATGAAAGGGGGCAGACCGACTGATGAAGTTGCAGAGATAGCGCACCAAGGGAGGTGGCTTCAAATTTCTCTGGACAATTTTTTGCTGGTGAGTCAGTTATCCTGAACTGCGGGGTGTTACCACCTTTTCCATAGCCAGCTTCCCGCCCAAGGGTGTTGACCACCTTTTCTTGGAGCGAGGCCTGCTATGACAGGGAAATTCTTCCTTTTCTCCCATAACAGTTTTTTTTTTTGTTTCTTTTCTTTTTTTCTTTTCTTTTTCTCCTACTCCCGAGGGTGTTTCCACCTTTTCTCGAAGAATAGGTCGGCATGACAGGGACCAAAGTCCTTTTCTCCCATGATCGATATGTATATTGTTTTTTTTTCTTTTTTTTTTCTTCGAATTAAGCAAGGGAATGGTATAAATACCACTTGTCAGAACCCACCTCGCCACTGCCGCTGGTGGAAAATAGAGGATAAGAGATTAGGGATGGGAGGTGGGGTTGAGAGGATAGAGGGTTGCGCCACCTCATCAGGAGCGGCTGAAGGACGGCTATCAGAAGTAGCATCATAAGAGTTACAGTGCCACGTCAATAGGGGAAAGGATCAGGTGACCGTGATTGTCAAGATCCCCAAGGATGGAAGTACTTCTTCAGGCGATATCCATTGATCAGAAAGGGATCATCAGAGGCATAAACGGTCTGCACTTGGACAGAGCCATTAGGGTTGACAGCAAGTACCTTATATGGGCCCATCCACTGCTATTGAAGCTTGCCAGGAAACTTGCCAAATCGTGAATCATAGGCTAGGACCAAATCACCTTCTTTGAATTCCTTGTGCTTGATGAAGCTGTCATGGTAAGCCTTACGTCGAGCTTGCGTGGCTTCCATGCACTGTAGAGCCATTCTACGGGTTTCGTCCAAACATTCTAGATGCAGGAGATGGCATTGCAGTGAATCATCGTCTCCCAAACGCTCTTTGATAGCCACTCGCAAAGAGGGCAATTCCAGTTCAACAGGGAAAACAACTTCTGTACCATACACTAGCTGGAAGGGTGTGTGTCCTGTTGCTGCTTTATGGGAGGTTCTATACGCCCAGAGGGCCTCTGTAAGTCGATCATCCCAATCCCGACGATGTGTGGCAATTGTTCTTGTCAGAATCGAGCAGAGGATGTGATTCGTGACTTCGACTTGGCCATTGGCTCTGGGGTAATAAGGAGTGGACTTACGATGGCAGATCTTATACAGCTCTGTCAACTCTTCCATAACTTTATTAATGATTTGAGTGCCTCTGTCACTTACCAGCTCTAAGGGACTGCCAAAACGGGTGATGATATTCTCGTACATGAACAGGGCCACGTTGTTACCATCGTCCTGCTTTAGGGCTTTAGCTTCACACCACTTTGTGACATAATCCGTACATACGAGGATGTATCTGTTCTGCTTTCTTTTGGTGGGAGGATCAATTGGGCCTAGAAGTCAATCCCCCACTTCTCAAATGGCTTCAAAGGAAGGATAGGTTGCAGTGGCATGGCACTTGTCTTGGTAGGTTTCCCCATTCTCTGACAAGCATCACATCTTTTACAGTAATCATAGGCATCCTTGTGGAGGGTCGGCCACCAGTATCCTGCTAGCAGAGCCTTCGTGGCTGTAGCTTCTCCTGCAAAGTGGCCTCCACATGGCTCGTCATGGCAAGCCTTCAGAACAATCCCAATCTCATCTCCTGCAACACATCTTCTGAGCACTTCATCCTTGCCTTTCTTGTATAGTGCTCCACCTAACATGGTATAGGGTGCTGATTCTAACATAAGCTTCTTTTTCCGACTAGAAATACCAGGAGGGTACTGTTGGGTTGCCAGCAGATTGGCAATGTCTGCATACCAGGGGGTTACAGTTTCTACCAGGAATAGGGAAGCATCTGGGAGGTCTGGATCATCCTGCTCCTTGTCTGGAGTCTGTGGGATACGTGACAGATGACCAACCAGAACATGGGAACGACCAGGCTTGGTAATTACCTCAAAGTCAAACTCTTGGAATAGAAGGAGCCATCTCATCATTCTTCCCTTCACATCTGCTTTGTTCATCAGGAAGGATAGGGCCTCATGATCCACATAAAATTTAAAGTGGGTAGATAGCAGATAGTGGCGAAACTTCTCTAGGGCAAACAACATTGCCAAGCACTCCAACTCTGTCACTGTATAGTTCTGTTCCCTATCAGTGACTTTTTGGCTTGCGTAATAGATCGATTGATCTAATTTTGAGGGGCCTTTTTGACATAGAATTGCACCTAGCCCTTCAATTGATGCATCAATGTGTACATGAAACTCCTTCGTCCAATCAGGAGGCTGCAGGATGGGTGCCTCAACCAGGCACTGCTTCAGAGTGTTGAAGGCTTTGTCACATTCTGCCGTCCAAATAAACTCTGCATCTTTCCTCAGAAGCTTGTGCAAGGAGGTTGCCTTTGTTGCGAAATGAGCTATGAACCTTTTGTAGTAGTAACCCACATGTCCTAGGAATCCCCTCAACTGTTTGAGGTTGGTGGGTGCTGTCAGAGCTGCAATCTTTTCGATCTTTGTAGGGTCTGTTGATATCCCTTGTGTAGAGACAATGTGGCCCAACAGAACTCCAGAAGAGACCCCAAAGATGCATTTGTCGGGGTTGAGGGAAATCCCATACTCCCGGCATCGGTCAAAGCATTGTTCCAAATGTCCCCAGTGTTCACGGATCAAACTATAGACACAGAAGTCATCCAAATAGACCTCAATAAAGTCGTGCAGATGATTTTGGAATGCGGCCATCATGACTCGCTGGAAGGTAGCAGGGGCATTGCAGAGCCCAAACGACATCATTCGGTAAGCATAGGTCCCCCATTCTATGGTGAAGGTTGTTTTGGATTGGTTTTCTTCTGCTATTTGCACTTGGTTATATCTGCTAAATCCATCCAGAAGGGAATAAAGCTCATGTCCTGCCATTGTGTCCAACAGCTGGTCTGTGAAAGGGATAGGAAAGTGATCCTTCTTCTTCTTGGAATTCAACTTGCGGAAATCCACACATATATGAAGCTTGCCATTCTTCTTGGGTACTAATACGATGGGTGAGACCCATTCACTATTTACCACTGGATAGATAAATTCGGCTTCCAGAAGCTTCAGCAGCTCTGCTTTCACCAATGTGGAATAATTTGGGTTCATTCGCCTCTGTTGTTGCAGTAGTGGCTTGGCATCAGGCTCCAAATCAATATGATGCTGACATATTGTGGGATCAATGCCCTTTAGGTCTTTGTAGGACCATGCAAACACGTCCAAATTCTCTTTCAACAAGTTATACAAGGTTGACAACTCCTCTTTTGGTAGGCTGCTACCCATCTTCAAATGGCGTTCAATGCCATCTGCATCCACAAAAGTTAACTGCCTTTCACCTTCTACTTCATGGATGAAGGTCCCACGGACTGCTTTTGGATACAGATCCAACTCCTTCAAGGGAGTGGTGTCCTCTTCTGATGTCCCACTAGAACCAACTTCTTCTTTTGGTGGAGACTTAGGTTGCCTCTTGAGATGTTGAAATGGGATTAGAGCCATTTCGGGTTTGGTTTCACGATTAGTTACCTCTTGGCTTGAAGACTCATCTTCTGATGACACGTCCAGGAACATCACATAACAGGGACCCTCTAATTTCTATTGGAATCGTGAGACTGGTGATTGTTGGCACGGTGCATCATCATTATCTTTTCTTGGCAAAGGTGGTTGAGGATGGCAAGAGCCACTGCTGAAAGACGGCTTGGTCTTCTTTAACCATTTCTTATAAAGATTTTGCATATGAGAAAATCCATTTACCAGACCAAATGGTACCATCACCATTCTGTCCTACAGCATGAGCTCGTATGCTTCTGATGCTTCTGGAACTTCTTCTTCATATATATCCTCTTCAGGTGGGATAGACTCTTCCGTCTTGCATTCATAACCTTCTTCTTCCATATCAGCTCCACATATATCTTCATATATATCTTCATGGCAGCAACTTCCAATTCCACTAAATTGGAGGTAGGCTCTTGGGCCTTGGCCGGACTATCGGTAGCACTGTTTTTCACTGGGGCTGGGCTTGGACAGTCTTTTGTAGTGTGGCCTTCTCCTTTGCATCGACTGCATAAGGGCTTGTAATCCACTGACCTTCTGGGATTTGGACAATTTGGTGAAATGTGTCCATTTTCTCCGCATCTGTAACACTCCACTTCTGATCTCTGACCACCGCCAGACTGTCTTCCTCTGTAACTTTGTGAGGGAAGCCTCCTTGGACCAAAATTAGGACCAAACTCTCTAGGCTTGGGTCCAATATCCTGTGTTGTCATTTTGGATTCCAACAAGTTGAATCTTGCGTCTTCTTCCTTCCTTCTCCTATCATGGATCTCCTTCAGAGAGCAAATATCCTCTGTATGGTTCTTCCGCAAACAGTAGGAACAAAAAGCTCCAGGGATGGTTGGTTTTCGTGTACATTCAGTGGCTAAATGGCCTGCTTGATGACACTTTTCACACCAAGTATTTGACTGCATCACATCTCTTCCTGCTCCTGCCACATTGGATATGCTAGCGGTATTCACTTTCAGCATCTCTAGCTGCTTTGTAATCACATCCATCAACTCCTTTTTGATATTTGCAACTGAGTGGGATAAGTAATCCTTCAAGCTTTCTCCTTCTGAGGTACTGGCAGTAGGGTTTTGAGCAGTCTCTATAATCACTACATAAATAGGTTGGGCTGTTGCAGAGGGCTCTCTGTTTTGATTCTGATTCAGAGCTCCTATTTGAACTGTTGGCTGTTGGCTCTAGTTGGTAGGGTTCCACTGTTGCTGCTGATTTGGCATTGGGAAAATTGGTTGGGACCATTGTTGTTGTGGTTGAACCATCATTTGAGGCATTGATTGTGGCCACTATGGATTTGGTGCACTGTACTGTGATACTGGGGGCATCTGTTGGTAGGGGTAGGGGACTGTTCTTGGGACTGCATTTGGTGGATACATCATTTCTGGCATAAGAGGAGGTAGGACTCCTCTTCCTAGATTCATCGCCAATCTAGCTTCCACTTCATCATACAGTCTTGCACCTTCTGTTGCAGCTTGCAGTGTGGCTGGTCTTTGCAGCTCCACAAACTTACGGACTTCTGGTTGTAATCCTTTGAGAAACACCCCCTTTTGAATGCCATCATCTAGATTATGGTTAGTCCATCTCTTCAGGATGGATTCCATTTGTGAGACATAAGCTTCTACTCTTTCTCCAGAGGACTGACTTAAATTCATAAATTCCTCTCGCATCCGCTCTTCAAAACCTTCACGCCTGAATTTAGTGAGGAATGCCAACTTCAGGTCGTCCCATGTGCCAAAAGTTCCTGCTGCTTGTCTCTCATACCACTGAAACGCCGCGCCCTTGAAAGTGGCGGGGAATATTGCTAACCAATGCCAGGGGTTCTGGCATTGTTAGCCACACATGCTACCATAAACTCTGCTACATGAAGATCAGGGTCTTCATTGTACTCTCCCTTAAAAATTGGCAATGGAACTACATTCGCTGGCCTGTCATCAATATTTCCAGGACGAATCTGGCTTGGAAGTGGACCTCTAGCAGGAGGAGGAAGGGCCTGATGTGCCATTGGGACTTCTGTAAAGAGTTTCGCAAGGGCGTCAAAGGCGGCTTCTCCTGCGAGCTCATTCTCAGCTTTGATTTTTGCTTTCTCTCTTCTCACGTACCTCTGGACTCGTTCTAACGCTTGCCTCTTTATTGCGTCATTCATCAGGGGGTTGGCTCCACTATGTTGTTAGTGCTCCACAGAGGGATAACATAAGGCTTCAGTCTCTGGAGGACTCTCTTGCCAATATTTCTTCTACTTCTTCATTTTCAACGTCTCTCAATTCTGCTTTCATGCCACTGCACAGAGAAAGGTATTCGGTTTTGAATGTGTCAAAATGCATATGTCTAAGCATTGTGGTGGTGCCATCATCATAATAATGCCAGCTTCTGATGGTTTCAACAGTGTATGTTGTAAAGAACACTCTGTCTACCAACTTCCAGTGGGTTGCCAATTGAACAAACAGAAGATTATCAGAACACCAAGCATCCCATGTATCTTGCTGTTGAGCATCCACGAACAAATTCCAACTCTTTTCCTTCTTATTTTTGTGAACCTCTATAGACCAAGACTCCTGAAGCTTCTTCAAAATCTCCCATTTGATGATGTCTGGAAACTTCTCAATGAATGCCAAATCTTCCATGGATGGTCATTCTCTCTGTTTCTGCTCTTCAGTTTGTTCCCAAACAGTTTGCCACCAAGATGCAAGTTTCTGCTGCTTCAACAGGAAGAGGAAACTGTCCACCACATAGAGCATGCATCATGATGGTGATATGTTTCCGCCATTGTGGGATGGAGTTTTTGTGGAAAGTGGCTTTGATTATGAGAAATTCCAACTCTTCAGTGGAAGAAGGAACTTTACAAACATCCATTGAATTCTTCTTTTCTTGGCAATGCCACTTCCTTCATTTTTAGCCTCTTCTGGTGCTTGTTGATGGCAAGTTTCCCCAGCTGCACACCAAAAACATGGAGCCCCAAGAGTAACACCAAGGAAAAGGGAATTCTCTTGCAAGAAAATCTATCTTGTAACATCAACAAGCTTTTTTATTAGGGTTTATATGATCACAATGAAGAAAAGAACACCAGGCACAACAAATCTTCATGCAGCATCATGTAGATCTCCCATGGACTTGATAGAATCAACCATATTCTTCAACATCTTCACAAAATCCATCAATAGAACAAAGAAAGCAAAGGAATACACCATCTTTGAATGGAAATATATCACATAGTATTCATCTTCAATATCTTCATAGTCTTCTCTCTCAATCTCTCATATACAATCACACTGTTTTGATAGATTTGACTATCTCTGACTCTCTCTCTCTCTCTCTCTCTCCATCAATAATACATCATATCCTCACTACAATCTCTCATAATAACCCTCAATAATCCTTCTTAGGTCGTGGATGCACCTCCCAAGAGGTATGTTTGATATGAAGAGTCACCAGAGCCACTACAGTGTCTTTTCATAGCTCACCACTGTCACTTCACTCCAGTCTTTACTTGAGTCTTCAGCAGCTACTTCTTTGACTTCTTTTAGCTCTTTTGCACTCGTATTCACCTCTTTCCAAGGCTAGAAAACTTTCCCAAGCTACACTCTCATCCAACAGAACACATATAGAAGTATATAGAAGGTCTACAGAAGCTCATCAGAAACTCATCAGAGAGTTACAGAAGGTCAACAGAAAGCATCAGAACCACATAACTCATTCCAAAACCATTCCAAACCATCAAAAATCACTCAATAAGCTTTCAAACAATCTCAAACCCTATCAATCAATACCCCATCCTTCCTTACAGAGAGAAAACAGAACAAAACAGATGCTATTAGGACCAAACAGATCATATTAGAACATCAACAGAACTTCACATCTCTACTAATAAACATCATGAGCTTAATAAAACCATTCCAACCTATCCAAACACTCTCAAAAAACTTCCAAACCAATCAATCATCTCATAAAATCAACCATTCATCTCTCAAAAACAACAAAAATCAGCCAAGAAAATAGGTCATTTCAACACTCAACAGGCTTATTAGGAGGGGTACTTCAAGGGATCAAATCTTTGGCATGATTCTTTGGCCTCTTGGATGGAAGATGTCCTAGGACTTATTCCCCTTTAGATTTACATCCATGCACATGATGGCACTATGGAATCTACCACTAAGATGAGACAACCCTCAACTGGTGCAATGAAGGACCTTTCATTGTCCACATGACTCTCTTTATGCAAGCAAAGCTTCCCAATGATGGCTGTGATAGGCTCTGCTTGCCTTTGCTTCAATGCCAATGTCTTCCATAGGCTGATCTCATCATCCCTGATGCCTAGACGACTGGCCAAATTTATAGAGATAAAGTTCACTCGTGTATGAGGATCAAAGAATATCAACGCATGTTGATCTCTAGCTTTTTCCCATATTGTGCAAAGCTCAGAGCATCCACATTAAGTTGATGACTAAGCACATTAGAGACTAGACTAGCTGATGTTTGGAGTCTTTTACCCTTTGGATCTTCTTTGCTTTTAGCCTTTTCATCTTTGTTGTTTACTAGGATAGTTCCTTGCCATATGCCCCTCCTACTCACAAATGAAGCATTTAGTTGTAGTCATCAATTTTTTACATTGGGTAGTATTCTTCCATGTTCTTTCTTACTGTTTTTGCCTCTTTTTAGGCATATTTACAAGTCTTTTCTTTTTTATAGCCTTCAAAGTCTTCTTTGGTGATTTATTCTCATCACCCTTGAAGATTGAAGACTTCCCATGTAGCAAAGCATCGGTAGTACATGCTATCTCAATGAGTTGAGACATGTTGGTTGTAGTGGTCTTAATGCAAAAATCATGAATCTCTTTGGGCAGCCCATAATCATATATTTCAATCATCTTAGAAAGGGGTATAGCACGATAAGAAGTGATGGGGAACAACATCTTCCAAAATTTCTTATTATATTGTTCTAGATTCTTGCGTTGTGATACAAAAGTAAAAAATGGCTTAAATTGAACCCAAAAGCAATGGACACCATTGCAATGCATTCCCTTTTAGAAAGTGACTGTCTTTTGGATTTTTGACAACTCAGTGAAGTTTCCTCTTAAGTTGGCTATATCAAACTACTGAATGAGAGTCGATGCTTTCAATATCTTGTGTGCCATTGAAAACCTCAAACTTCACTCCTTTACCACCCTTGTCATAGTCTTATGCATTGGTGAGTACCTCCCCCATACATATATTTAAGCTTTGTGATCAAAATACCTTCAATCAAAATATTTTATTCATTCTAATAAATACATCCAAAATAAATCTATTATGCATGTGTGCACACAAAGTCTTTGTGCTTATAAATGCATATAAAATATAAGATTTCCATGTTGTGTTATGTACATATTTTTGATAATATTTTAATGAATGAAATGTATATTTTATATATTCTCCAAAATAATATTTTTTCCTAAATCTATCTAATTATCTACTCACCACAACAAAAAATACATTAATATCATTCCATCTATCTACCAGGCATAATTTGACTACTATCACATGCATGTATTTACATGATAAGTTATGGATTATGCGGCAAGTAGACAAAATCCACAATAATCAAAATCATATGAATTTCATAAATTCCATAATATTTCATGGGGGTTAAAAATAAATAGTCCCTAGTTGATAACTCAAAAGAAAAAGTATGCAAGGGTGGCCAACCACATGCACGTATTGCCTCATGTGGCAAATTTGCACAATATACTAGCACTGCCTCTTGCAACAATGAATCAGCACTAAAAAATTCTAACTAGTGTTGCCTCTGATGTAGTGAATCTACACTATAAAATTCCACGGATTTTTCATGAAACACTACCTCCTCTGATGCTATGTTTTAGAATTCCAAACCTAAAGTGCCTTGTGTTTGTCTTGGCTTAGACTTGGTCCATTTGTCATGCATGCAGGTTGAGAATATCGATGCATCTCTATGGGATCATAGTGATGTTGGATGAGCTTGTTGAGATCAATAACTTGAAAAGATTCCACCATCTTCAAGATAGTACTAAAATTATTCTTCAAAAGAAATTTGTGTGTGTGTGTGTCCTTCTAACCTTTTAAGAAAAAAAATACAATAGATAATGAATTTCCTATTTCATGGTGATTATATTTTTGTAGAAGAGTTTATAAACCTAATACTAAATTTAGGGAATTTATTACATGTGCTAAAATTAAACTTTCCCATGAATTAGATGGTGGAGGTCACAGATTCATTATAGGGTTGCATGTTGCCCTATCGATAAGGTGGAGGAGAAATTTATAAGAAGTCAACTTTTGTTTTTAGTGACAATGTCTTGCTTGTATGCTGATTAATAAGGCCACAATCTTACAAGAAATTAAATCTTAAAGCTTTAAAGCTTTTCAAGTTTAAAAGGGCACAGTTTTGGCAAACTAGATTGTGGGAAGAGGCCATGAATGATGTATGTTTTATGGCTAGGAGGAAATGGCGAGCTAAACATTTGTAAAAGGTGGTGTTGGAAGCCATGTGATCTCTATAGAATATCCATGGTGACAAATCAAAAGGCCCTTGAAAGATAAGGAAAACCACAACTATTGCTAAAATCACTATAGGAGTGGTTTACGACTGCCTAAAATGATAGCATGGAAATAGTCGGTGGTGTGTTGGTGCTTGAGGCAATGGGATCAGGCATGTATGCAATAACACCACCTTTTTTTGATGAGGGAAAGATTATTAGATAGACCCCTCAATTAGAATAAATAAGCTTTATAAAAATATGTCAATAATCTTTTGATAGAACTCTAGTTGACATAATCTCTCTGCGATAAATGTGATCGCTGAACACATTGTATATCGATTATTGGAGGTCATTTATTTTCTTTTCCCTTTGGAATGGCAATGCACTTTGAATCGAATGATGCTTTCCTTCTAAAACAATCTAGTCTTTTGATCTGCATGTAAGTTATTGGAGACAATCTTATCATGAGAAAGGGCATCTAGTTGACTACATGGTGGTGAACGAGGAGCTTTGGGAACTTATGATATTAGCTACCTCCCCACTATAATTTGCCATGGAGTGTAAGACCACCTCTTGCCAAAGGAATTGGTGCTGGCTCATAATCATAGTTGTTGTGGCTTGCAATACGGCCTCTAGTAGAGTTAAATGCGTAAGACACTAGAACTTGTGAGAAGGTGCTTTAATAAATAACCTCTCCTTTGTTCTATTGCACATTAGATGCCTCCCATGTAAGCATATACAATGCCCTCAATGGATTTTCCCCCCTTTTAAATAAATAAATCAATGTACAATCAAGGATTTTGGCATTATTAATACACTTACTAATTCAAGAAAAATTAAAGGATAGCCCTAAGAATTCAAGAAGAAAATAAATGACTTGGAAGAGTCTATTAAGAACCCCTTCTCTCTCTTGTTAACAATGACAACTTGAGATGATTGGTGAAAGAAAAGCAAATGTGTTTTAAGTTTACCATGGGAAGAAGCTATCACTCTAATTGATGAAAAAAAAAGAAATTTGGAACCATTAACCAGTGGATAATAGAGCAAGCAATCACCTTGCTCTGATGCTAGTGTTGAAGACCTTCACTATATAACAACCAATTATTAACCAAAATTGAAATAAACACAAATTGTAAGAGGGAAGAGAATTGAGAAAAGCATGCACGACATAAGATTTGGTACAATCTCCCCCCATGCATAGGTAAGCGCCTTCCCCATGCATGTATTTACAAAATTGGATTAAGCTTTTGTGCTCAAAATACATTGAAGGCATCATTTTGTATTCTTGCTTTTTCTTTTCTTACATGAATTACTTTTATGCAAATAAATCTAACACACCTTATTCTAAATAAATTTACTATAAAAAATATATTTTATTGATTCTAATAAATACGTCCAAAATAAATATATTACATATATGCACATACAAAGTTCCTTGCGCTTATGAATATATACAAAATATAAGATTTTCACATTGTGTAGCATACATATTTTCAATAATATTTCTAGGCTATGAAGCATGTATTTTTCACACATTAAAAAGTACACTTCAAAGTAACAATTCCACCCAATTTTGTCTAACTATATGCTCATCACAGCAAAAAACACATTAGTATCCTTCCATCTACCTAGTAGACATAATGCAACTAGTATTGCATGCACATGTTCGTGTGATAAGTACGTATTATGTGGCAAATAGACAAAATACAAAATAATTAAAATAATCTAAAATTTAAAATTTTCATAAATAAATATAATTCTATAACATGTAGGCTGCCAACCTTGGCACCTCTAACAAAAATGAGATTGCAAGGAGTAATCTTCCATGTAGAATCACCAAAAGAGACATGATACCTATCATCATCTAACTATCTAGTAGAGATAAGGCTTTTGGTCAAAGCTGAGACATGATGTACTTCATGAAGCACAAAAGGACTACCAGTACCAAATTGTAATCTCACATTACATATGCCAATAATATCTAAGGTAGTGGTATCTCTCAGTCTAATCGAACTTGTAATAGTACTGTAGGTATAAAACTAATGATGATGCATGCTAACATGATATGAATCCACTGAATTAAGAAGTAAACACTGAGAGTAAAAAGACGGACATTGGTCAACTGAGTAGTATCAAGTGATAAAGCACCAAATATGTAATCATCTGAGCTATACTCCAAGGCATTTGTCTCTTCTATTTTAACAATGGACTTAGGAACAATGCTATGATCATAAGAAGATTTGGTATTAACTTGTGCTTTCTCTTTGCCTTTTTTGTGCATATCATTACACACCTTATGGCACTACAGGCTTATGTGACCCTGCTGTCCACAATAGTGACATGTAAGAGAGGACTTAGAACCATGTGATTTATTGTGTAATTATCTACAAGTCTTAGATTTGCCCCTATTGGGATGTGGGCCTCTACCATGATTATTATTTCCATTACCAGCTTGTCTATCTCTCATTGTAAGTGTATGAGAAGTATGGGCTACATCAATATTCTTGCTATTTACTTTCTCTATAAGCAAAGCAACCTCTTTATCCTTGAGCTGGAAGCCACCTTTAGGAGGGTTTGCACTCATAACAATGTGAAATGTATTCCAAGACTCAGGCAATGTAACAAGCAATAAGATAGACTTAACATTCTCCTCAAATTTCAAGCCATGAGAAGTAAGCTGATTGAAAATAAAATGAAACTCATTTAAGTGAGAAGACATAGACGTCCCTTTCTTCATGCTCAAAGGTCCATGAGTTTCTTAAGGCAATAAGTTTCTTACGGAAAATTTGTGTTTTGGAGGACTTTGCTTATCATAAAGATCACAGATCTTTTTCCATAAGGCATAAGCACCACCCTTAGTTTCAATGGCGTTAAAGTATACCTGCTTTGACAATGATAAAATGATAGTAGACTTACATAGCTCATCAAGCTCTTTCTAATCATCTACATCATAAAGTTTCGGCTTTGTTCCCTCTAACTTCAATGGCTTGACTTGCTTCTTTTGCACCAATACCTACCAAATCTGAGTTTTCCAATACCAAAAGTTATTGCCATCTAACTTCTTTATATTGAAGATAGCATTGTCATTAGAAGCATTTAAGCACCTACATTATGTCTACCAAACAAGGAGAATATAAGCTATTGTAATAATAACAAATCAACCCCAAAACCAAGCCAAAAAGCATGCAATAGAAGGAAGATTGAGCCAATATGCTATTGTCCACAAGAAAGAAACACTAGAGTGCTATAGACAAGTGTTTGGTCTCAAAGGAACTGCTAAAAAAATTGATTATTAGCATGGCTATCCATAAAATTATAATAAATAAATGTATAGTTGTATGCAAGCATGAAAAAAAATAAGTTTCCATTTCTAGGGAAATCTGGGTAGTAAATGGGATGTACAATGTAACTAATAGTGTAAGGACACCATTGAGTACCAAAGATTCTCAAAACATCCAAGGTGTTGGGTACATAGATGCATAACACAATGCAAACCAAGCATGTATCCACCACTACAAATCCATTGACAATAAGAGGTATAAGGTTTCCAAATCAAAGGTGAATCAACCCACAATCGCAAACCTCTGTAGTGATAGTATATGCATAGACCAATGAAACTTAAGAGAGCATCTCACTAACTCAAACAAACTAAGCTCTGCGAAGAAAATATGAAGTACCTCCGTTAGAAGTAAAGTAAGAGTATCCACAATAGAAAATGAAGCTTAATGCAAAAATCTCATAGCATCCAAGTGCCCAAAATAAGTCTTCAAGCCCATAACTGGAAATCACTGAAGCAAATAGTCACTACCCAAATGTAACCAATTGAGCTCAAACCCAAGATGTAGATCTCAACATAAGCATATCCAAGTATGAATAATATTTCCAAGCATCAACATAACCATGTAGCATACATGAATAGCATGTAGGCATTCAAAACATAGCTATTAACTATGAATGTTTGTTGTCCAAACTAGAAATGTTCAGTTTTGTGTAAGACAAAGAATTGAAAACTACATAGTACCAACTTTATGATTGCTAGATTTGTAGTTCTCATTGTACTTTTTGTTTTGAGCTACAGAACACCTCAATATGATATCCTTTGCAAAAGTTATGGCCAAAATACTAATGTTGAGTGTTGAAATGACTATATTTTAGTTGTTTTTTTTGTTGATTTTTGGATGGTTTTTGGTCAATACAAGGGTGTGTTGATTGAATTTTGATGACTTTGGAAGTGTTTTGGGAGAGTCATGATGGTTTTCGATTGAGATATGATGTTTTGATGATAGGCTCTATGATGAGTCTATTTGGTTCTAATAAGGTGTGTTTTGCCTGTTACAACACTTTTTACAGAAGTCCCCATGGTGAATCAAGGTCCCCTTCCTAGCTAGATCCATCAAGGAAATATTGATGACATGCCATCGAATATAGTCCTATTTTCAATCTTTAAATGAGAGTATAATGAAGACCCATATATTCATATAGTTGAGTTCATGGTAGTGTGTGTAGTCAACAATGTTAGAACCCCCAAGCATTGGTTGGCGATATTCCCCACCACTTTCAAAGGCGCAATGTTTCAATTGTATGAGAGACAAGCAGCAAGAGCTTTTGGCACATGGAATGACTTGAAGTTGGCCTTTCTCACTAAATTCAGGCATGAAGGTTTTGAAGAGTAAATGTGAGAGGAGTTCATTAGCTTAAGTTAGTCCTCCGGTGAACGAGTGTAAGTATATGTCTCTAGAATGGAACCCATATTGAAGAGATAGACTTTGGATGAAGGAATTCAGAAGGGAGTTTTTCTTAGAGGCCTACAACCAAAAGTTTATAAGTTGTGGAGCTAAGAAGACTAGTTAACCTACAAGTTGCAGTGGAAGTTGTGAGATTGTATAATGAAGTTAAAAGAGAGTTAAAAAAAGGCTGTCAATAACCTTAAGAAGTGGAGTCTTATCTACTTCCATGCTAGGAATGGTATACCCACCAAATGTAGCCCCAAGAACTATATACTACCCCTACGCTCAGATGCAAATAGTACTGTAGTACAGTGCACCAATGGTGCGCAAATCGGTCGCTGTATGCTCCCGTAGTGAATCCTGGAAGGTCCCCAAGAACAATGAACTCTACTTTTTGCACAAGTTACAAGGTAAAAAGCATGAACAACAAGAGCAAAAGACCAATTGGGTTCAATCTCCCCCCATGCCTTGTGTGAGCCCTTCACAAAGCATGTATTTTATGTATATTCCATCTTCATGCTCAATAATAGCCCAATTTACAAAAATATATCAAGCTTTTAGCTTTTGAGTTTGCTTTTACAAAAATAGGAATAAAGCTAGTGGACGGTGCCCAAAGAGTCTGACACGCCCAATACAATGTCCAAATAGAAATAACATATCCGTGCGCATAGGTGCATACAAAATAATAATAAATAATCGATGCCTCAATAAATAGGCATGACAAAATATAGGCGTGGCGCCTATCAAAATATAATCCATAAATCGAATACTCGCTATCCTCCAATGCTTTCCTCCGCCACTGCTGCTATCTCTACACATCAACTGAAGCATTCACAATCGTTAGTAAAATAATACAATTAAACCGACAAAAGTGAATACCTAGCAGTCTTCAGCTACATAAATAAATCAACTGGTTAGAAATAAATCCTAACCTTAATTTATTACGAGTGCGCACTCTAAACTCATAAACGTTTATTAATTTAATATGCATTTTGCGGAATCACCTGCTATGGAATCACCCATGTACACACTAAATTAATGAAACGCCCGAAAAGGACAGGCGTCCCCATCAACTTCTCGCATAAAGAATCCACTTTGTGTATGAGCCCCGGTCATCAAAGTTTACGGAATCCACCGTAAAACCTCACGGAATCCACCGTGGCATGGAATCCACCGTGAAATATGCCTCCTCGCATCAACCAAATCCATAGTGGCCATAGACAACAATACCTCAAATGATGGTTCAACCACAACAACAGTGGCCTCAAGAAGTTTCCAATGGTGACTCAATAACAACAGTGGAACACTATCAATTGAAAGTAAACACAACCACCAATCTCAACAGGAGCTCTGAATCCAAATAAGAATAGATGACCCTCTGGATCAACCCAACCAATCTATGCAATGATTACGGAGGCTTCCCAAAAGAATGAATCCCATGTACACACTAATGCATCTATAGAAGGGTTAGGCACGGTCTTATGTCAAAAAAACTCCTCGAAGCTAGATTAGCCTATCTACTATGTAAGCCTTAAGATAATTGATCAAGAAAGGAACTACATAGTGATGGAGCTTGAGTGCCTCACAATGGTGTTTACCTTAGAGAAGTTTCGACACTACCTATTATCGATGCATTTCAAATTTTATGTGGAGCATGAGGCACTATCCTTCCTGATGAATAAGGCAGACGTGAAAGGCTGAAGACGAGATGGCTCCTTCTATTCTAGGACATTGATTTTGAAATATTACCAAATTTGGTCGCTCTCATGTCTTGGTTGATCATTCATTGCATATTCCGCAAAGCGACAAAGAGGAGCTATATGACTTAGACCTCCCTCATGCTTCCCTCTTTCTAGTAGAAATAGTAACTCCATCATATGCAAACATTGCCAACCTCTTGGCAACTCAATAGTATTCTCATGGCATATTTAACCCATGAGAAGAAGAAACTTTTATTGGAATCAGCCCCCTACACCCTATTAGACAGTGCTCTATACAAGAGAGGCAAAGATGAAGTGCTGTGAAGATGTGTTGTAGGAGATGAGATTGAGATAGTTCTAAAAGCATGCCATGATGAGCCCCGTAGCATACACTTTGTAGGAGAAGTGACAACTAGAAAGGCCCTGCTCATAAGATATTGGTGGCCTACATTATATAGATATGCCTACTACGACTACTATAGATGCCATGATGCTTATTAGTGGATGGGAAAGCCTACCAAATCCAACTTTATGACACTACAGCCCATTCTTTCCTTAAAGGTGTTCAAGAAGTGGGGCATTGATTTCGTGGGGCCAATCGATCCCCCAACCAAAAGGAAACAAATCGATACATCTTGGTATGTACAGATTATGTGACGAAGTGGTGTGAAGCCAAAGCTCTCAAATGAGATGATAGCAACAATGTGGCCTAGTTTTTGTACGAGAATATCATCACTCACTTTGGTAGTCCTTTACAGGGCTGGTCAGTGTTGATAGAAACACTCACTTTTTAAACAAAATTATGGAAGAGTTGACAAAGCTTTACAAGATATGCCATCACAAGTCCACACCCTACTATCCTAGAGCCAATGGCCAAGTCAAAGTCACCAACTATATTCTTTGTTCAATCCTAACAAGGACGATTGCTGCACATTGCCGTGATTGCAGAATCGACTTATAGAGGCCTTGTGGGCATACAAAACCTCTTACAAGTTTGCTACATGATATACACCTTTTTAGTTGTATGGCATAGAAGCCATCTTTCTTGTCGAGTTAGAGCTACCCTCTTTACGAATAGCTACCACCGAATGCTTGGGAGATAATGAGTCATTGCAACACTCTCTTCTATACTTAGAATATTTGGACGAAATATGCTAAATAGCCTTACAATGTATGAAATCCACACAAGCTTGACAGAAGGCTTACTATGATAGCTTCATCAAGCATAAGGAATTCAAAGAAGGCAACCTAGTCCTCGCCTATGATTTATGCTTTGACAAGTTCCTAGAAAAGCTCCGACAACGCTGGATGGGCCCCTACAAGGTACTTGCTATCAATCTTAATGGTTCTGTTTAGATATGAGCCATGGACATCTTTGAATATCTCTTCCTAATCAATGGCTATCGCCTAAAGAAGTACTTCCCTCTTTAGGGATCCTGACAATCAAAGCTAGGAGTTCCTCTCCCTCTGAGGCATTGCTCCTTTCTACTTCTTATGTTGCTATTGATATCCATCATTCTCTTGACGAGGGTGGCACCATTCTGTTAGTCCCTCATCTCCACCTCTGCCTTCTATTCGATTAGCTTTCTATTCAATCCAATTGACATGGCATGGATGGTTTTGGTAAGTAATGTTCTAGCCCTATGAAAAAAAAAACAATATTAACACAAAATGAAAAAAATAAAACAAAATTGTTATGGGAGAAAATGAAGCAATTCCCTATCATAATAAGCCTTGCTCTAAGAAAAGGTGGCAAACATCCTTGGGTAGGAAGTTGGCTATGGAAAAGGTGGTAACACCCCGCAATCCAGACTAGTTGATTCCTCAATCGAACCTCCAGAATCTAGTTCTAAAGCTACCTCTCTTGGTGTGCTGTCCTTTTGCAACTCTCTACGGAGCGTTTGACTCCTTGAACAAGTGTAACCTCCTATATCCAATACACATTCTTGATCTTTAGGCTACCTCCCTGGGTATACCTCTCCATCATCAAACATTGTTTGACATTATCAACAAGCCAATGTTGATCTTCATTGAAAACCCCTTGAGTGTTGTGAGGTTTCATCCTAACCGGATGGGAATGTGAGTACGGACTGCCTTCAAAATCTCTCAATCAAGTGTGAGACAGAGGGTGAAGTGAGTGACCAATCCTTGCTCTTTAAATCCAAATGAGAGATGAGATGTGTGAATAGAGTATTGCATGCACAGATTGGGCTTCTCAATGCACAAAAATCACACTCAGTTCCTGTGCATGACATTATAAGGTTCCCTAGCCTTCCTTCTTGCACATATGCTGGCACCGGAGGGTGGGATGCATTTTTGTACCATCAATTATGCACAAGGCATACAATCTTTGCACAAGTGACATTGAGGATTAAATCAACGGGTGTCACGAATTGAGTTGGCCTCTTGTATTCATCAATCGAGCATGAGATAGGGGGACTAAGCATGACTAATTTTTTCTTCAATCATGAACTGAATGTGAGGCCTGCATGGCTAAGCATACTACGTACACACTCCTGGATGGTTCTATTTATCCACTCAGCCAAACCATTCTGGGGTGGAATATAGGGGGTGGTCAACTGATGCTTAATACCCCTTTTGTCACATATCTACTCAAAGGAACATGACACATATTCTCCCCCATTGTGAGTCCTAAGGCATTTTAGCCTATGCCCAGTCTAGTTTTCAACCAATACAAGCAATCTCTGAAACACAACCAAGACATCGGATTTAAGCTTAATGGAATAAGCCCAAACTTTATGCAAAAAATTGTTAATAAACATCATAAAATACTTTGCACCACCCATAGACTAATAGGACATGGGCCCATAGACATTCGAATGTACCAACACCAAGGGCTCACTCATGCGTGTCCTACTAGATTTCTTATGTGTATTCCTAGTTTGTTTGCCATAAAGACAATGCTCACATGAATCAAAACATGCATAGTCAAGGGGTGGTAAGAAAGCATTTTCATTTCCTTCAAAGACATATGGCCCAAACGGTCATGCCAAAGAGATACATGTGGGATGGAACCCACTAAAAAAATGGTCAACAGAAGACCCATCAACTAGAAGAGGATACAGGTTGCCAGCCTTGGCACCTCTAGCAAGCACAAGTTTGCCACGGGTGATCTTCTACGGAGAATCCCTAAAAGAGATATGAAATCCAGCATCATCAAGTTGCCTTGCAGACATAAGACTACATGCAAGCATAGGTACATAACATACATCCTGTAATAGAAAAGTACTACCAGTAGAGAACTGCAATTGTACATTCCCATGCCAACAATAGCAAGTGACCTATCATCACCCAAGCGAATTGAATAAGAGACAGTACGGTAAGAGTGGAACCACTCACGACATGGTGTAACATGAAATGAAGCACGTGAATCCAAAAGTCAACACTGCGCATACATAGAGTGAACCTTAGTCAACGGTGTAGCATCACAAGAACCAGCTACAAGTATGTAGTTCCCATCAGAGTCCTCAATCTGTATGACATTTATTTTCTCGATTTTCACACTGGATTTCATAGGTACCATGCTGCAATTAGAAGACTTTTCCTATACTTTGTCTTTCCCCTTCTCTTTGTGCTTCTCATTGCACAACTCATGACACTTTGGGCATATATGACCCTTCTTGCCGCCATGATGGCATGTCACATTAGCATTTCTCCCACGAGACTTGTTGTACGACTTACCACACGACTTAGAACTAGACTTCTACAAGTCTCTGCCACGGCTATTCCCACGATTATTCTTTCCATTACTATCTTTGCCTCTAATAGTCAAAGCATGTGACACACGAGAGGCATCCAAGTTCTTACGGTTGATCTCTTCCTGCATGTAACGTGTCCACTAGCATTATCCAGGACACGTCTTAGTAGTCCATCGGGAAGGATGTCTAGAAGTTCTGCCCGGCACTCCCATGGAATGTTACGGGTTTTTGTGATCTAGGGCTTCCCGCGTCTGCTACATAGCGGAAGTATTTTGGCCGTTCCCACTTAGGATCGATCGGAATCAGGGTTTTCCTGATTGGTCATTACTTGACAGCAACTAGCGTCGGACCCAGGCGAACTACTTTACGCAAAAACGCTAGGTCCGAAGCAGATTCACGCTGCACTTGGTTCAAGGAGAATGGGAAACGAGAGGGATGTAAAGCTCAATCTCTTTGCCATAAGGCATAGTCCCATTCCGTTCCCCTAAAACAGCGTAAATCGGGTAAGACATAACTCTAGGTCATTGCTTTCGTTGTTCGTGTCCTTTGACGATCATCCCACTATTCTTCGAGATTTGAGAAAAGTTCCCGGCCAACCGGGACCACCCAACCGTAGAATGGACCCATGGCCCATCCTCCGCACTTTCCTCGGTTTGTTTTAGTTAGGTAATTATCTAACACATTTAATTGGACATGTAACAACTAGCTTCTTTAATTAATCCGTTAAGCACTGGTTCCTTCACGCAATCTTATCACGTGACATAGAAAAACAATATCAAACAAGTTATTTATTAACATATCATCATATTTATCTTTGAAATACAAGGAGTTCCGCCTGTAGGCTTGTCCATAATCCACCCGAAGGCTATCTAGTAATCCACAGGGGTCACTATTCCAAGTTTCCGCCCATAGACTAGTATGCAGGCCTCGAGATCCAATCTGGAGTCACGTTAGCCTCTTGTGCAAGACCCAGAAGGCGAGGGATTTACGGCTAGAGCCCCCCTGGCACCCAAGCGTCCTCCTGCTCCAAGTAGTGCTCAATGGAGAGACCTCTCGCGGTGGCGGGTTCGGTCCACGTTCCCGGCGCGGTCAACAACCCCCTTGGTTAGGGTCAGGCAGGCAGTCGGGGGTAACTGAAGCTACCTCTCCTTTCAGGCCTTCAACCTGAAGTATAGATATTCATTTAATTTGTAATTCATAAATCAAACAGTGCTCTAAAATCTCTAGCAAGCACAAACACTTCCATTAATCGATCTTGTTGTTGGCAAACTGCTAAGGAATGATTCTTTCCTTTTGAATGCATCAGCACTCGTTCTAGGGTGTCTTGCGACTTGGCAAGATCCCTTATATTCGGGGTTAGGGCATGCCCTATTAACTCAACTTGGTCAACCCTAAAGTTCATTGGATACTTTAGTTTCCGGTTTTTAACCTTCCTTACTTAGAAGGATATCAAATAATACATAATTTTGAAGATAACTTGTGTAAGGATCCGCCATCCTTGTTGAGGGTATTTCACTTTTCTTCTTGTGAATGAATCACAAGACCATATGACTTCGTACTTGCCGTGCAAGTCCTGCATCGTACTATGCGATGAAGCAATCCGTTTCAGCTTCTTTAAGCTAACGTTTGTCAGACCTAGGGTCTCCTTTTATTATTTTCTTTAAGAACCTCAGGGACAAACCCTAGCTCTTTTACGTTATGATTTATTGACCCTACAATCAAGGAAGGTGGGTAAGTATTTTAAAGTATAAACGTTTCTTTGGATTCTAAATCATTCCCAATGCATATTTCGCAGCATAGGTATTTCTAAGTTTACATTAATTCGGTTAACTTTTAGAAGGTAATATTGAGATCACCTCGGTGCGATTTGTTATCTATGTGACGATTGATTTTTTAGTCCTAAATTTGATTGCTTCGAGGTTAGGTAAATTCAATTAAGCTTCCTTTTTTCCTTGCGAACAAAACTCATGCAAAATAAACAATCTTTCACTTGCTAAGATATGCAGTTAGCAATGATGACTTCCTAGAGTTTAAGCAACGTAAGAAACCTTTCATGAATTTCACCTTCTATGATGATTCATTGTAAAAAGAATAGGGGTTAATGGTGCAAGATGCATTTTTTATACCTTCAAGATTTAGCCGAAATATACTACTTTAGTGGGTAAATAATCTTGCTCATAATTCGTTTCAATGCATAATGCTATTTGAAGGAAAACTATGTTTTATACATTATCCATTTTGCATGTTCAATTAAACTAAATTCGTTCATCGTAAATAACTAGGACAAAATATATCTTATCCTAACAATTCATCTTGCATGATTGAATTAAAACCGATATAAAAACCAAGAAGGAAAAACCTGGTTTTGGGGTGAGATATCCACATGGATACCGTGAGATGACCCTCCCGCAGCTACTCCTTGGACTTTCTTAGGCGGCATCGTAGTTGTAATCCTTTGAACGTGAAGGCAGCTTCACACTCATTTTCGGAATTCCACCGCCACTTTAATACTCTTCTTCTTTCTTTCGAAGCAAGGAGCCGTTACGGGATTAACCACGAGGAAGGGGTAACAAGACTTGTAAGGTCTTAACTGCTTCGGAGAGGGAAATGTTTATAAAGCCTAAAAGAAAAGGCCATGGAACTTGCGAGGGAGTGGGTGCTTAAATCTTGGGTGGGGGTATAATCCCACTTGGAGAAGGTTTGTGGAAGCCCACAAGGAAGGATTAAGAGGCTTGCAATATGAAAGGGCTTATAGGACCGACCCTAAGGCATTTCATGGGGAAAGACCACGGGGAGGATTTTTAAATCCCGGGGAGGGTGGAAAAATAGGTTATAAAACCCTTCAAGAGGAAGGCTTATTAAAACCACGGAGGGGCTTAATGGTTTTTGAGGCCAAGGGGAGAGAGGGCTATGGTGGCTTAAACACGGGTTGGGGTTTAGTGGCTCTACGGGAAGGGGTTAAGGGTTAAAACAAAACACGGGGGGGGGGGGGGGGGGGGAAAGAAAGAAATAATGGGGACACGGGGGAAATAAAAAGGGGCTTAGGGGGTGTGTTAAAAAGGAGTATGGTGGGTGAAAGGGAAAAAGGGTTATGAGGGGGGGGGGGGGTGAAAGGGTAAAAGAAATATGAGTGTAGAAATGGGGGCTTAGAGGAGCCCCCCTTAGAAGCTTCAAGAAGCTTCTTGAAGCTTCTGTGGGGGGTCAGGAGCCACGTGGGGGGGGGAGGGTGGAAGCAGGCGGCGACGAGTGGCTATCCCTCCCTTCTTACATAGATCGCAGGGCAGCAGTGCAACATTCGCAGCTCTTCAGTGCTCTCTCTCGGGTCCTTCACATTCCCTCTCGTCGACTGCAGTGAAGTAATGTGGAGACTCTCCTTCCTCCTCGTACCTCCAGCGCAGGCCCCCCCTTCTGGTTAAATAGGGGAGGGGAGGGAATCCTTCCCCTCAACGTGTCCATTCACATGGATTCTTCCTTGATCCAAGCTCCAGCAAGGAGCTTGGTGTCCCATGCTTCCCTCCCTCTCCCCCAGCTCGATAGTCGGCTGGGGGAAGGAGGGAGTAAAAAAAATTGTCTTAATTCTAAAAAAAAGAAAATTTCCCAAATCCCTATTCACGTGTAATAAGATTTAGATTTGTTACACTCTCTCCCCCTTAGAGGAATCGAGATGTCCTCATCTCGAGATAAACTGGGATATTGATGGTTGAGAGTACCTTCTTCTATCCAAGTGGCATCCTCTTCAGGATAATCTTTCCACTGGACGAGGCATTCTCTCAAGGTTCTGGATCTTAACTGTCTCTCCCTAACATCTAAGATCCTATCAGGCCTTATTTCAAGGACTCCTTGACTAGGCATTACAATTTGTTGGTCATCAAGTACATGGTTAGGGCTGGGTACATATTTTTTCAATAGGCTGATATGGAATACATTGTGAACCTTTAGGTTCTCAGGGAGTTGCAATCTATAAGCATTGGGTCCTAGGCATTTGAGGATTTTGTACAGCCCACAATAACTTGGACTTAGCTTCTTGCAATCTCCTAGGGATAGAGAACTCTTTTTAGGGCGTATGCGAATGAAGACCATGTCTCCTTCTTCGAAGTCTCTTTCTTGACGCTTCAAATCCGCGTATGCCTTCTATCTATCCTTGACCGCTTGGATGTCCTGTCTTATTGACTTTATTTGATCATCCATGTCTTCCAACATCTGTCTTGAAGCTTCAACCCTTAAGGTTGGACTGGAAAAAATTAGGGGACTTCGACAGTCATGACCATACAATGTTTGGAAAGGGGCCATCTGAATGCTTTGCTGGTAAGAAGCATTGTAGGCAAATTCAACCAATGGCAAGTATTGAATCCACCTCTTCGGCTCTCGACAGCAGTATGCCCTAAGCATATCCTCGATGACTTGATTTACTCGCTCTGTTTGGCCATCCGTTTGGGGATGGTAGGAGGTGCTAAAACAGAGTTGAGTCCCAATAGCTTCAAAGATAGCTCTCTAGAAGTGTGATGTGAAGAGAGAATCAGGGTCACTAATGATTCTTCTGGGTAAACCATGTAGCTTGAATATCTCCTTGATAAACAATCTTGCAATGTCGGAGGCTTTATAGTTTGTCTTTACTGGAATAAGGTGTGCAACCTTGGTAAGCATGTCAACCACAACCATGATGGAGTTGTATCCTCCTTGGACTTGGGGTAGGCCTACAACGAAATCCATACTGATGAATTCCCATTTCATTTGGGGGATGTCAAGTGGTTGCAGTTTCCCTGGCATCATGACATGTTCGGCTTTGATACGTTGGCAAGACAAACACTCAGTGACATATTTGAGAACGTCACCTTTGAGCCTCTCCCAATGGTAGCTTTTCCTAACCGCATTAAGAGTCTTAGCGTAGCCAGGATGTCCTGCGAAAGGAGAATCATGAGCTTCCCACATTATCTTTTGCTTAAGTGACTGGCTTGCTGGTATACACAGCCTTGTTCTATAGTAGACAAGTCCATTATCAATGGAAAATTCCTGATACTTAGCTTGCAACTTTTGATTCTGCTCCTTGGTAGAGATTTCCTTTAGCATTGTTTGGTAGGCCAAATCATGGCATGCTTCCTCTCTAGCTATCTCAAGTATAGGGTTGTTTGGCATAGATACTTTTGTAGCTAGAGATCTAGCCGTTGATGGATTCTGCAAGATTAGGGAATTTAGGAATGCCTTGCGACTAAGTGCATCGGCAACTACATTCTCTTTCCTTGGTCGGTACTTGATTTCAAAGTCATATTCCTCCAACACTTCAATCCACCGATGTTGCCTCATGTTGAGCTCGTTCTGGGTAAAGATCCATTTGAGACTCTTATGGTCGGTTACTAGAGTAAACTTGTTACCCAACAGGTAGTGTCTCCAAAGCTTTAGAGCATGGATGACAGCTAGTAATTCCAGATCATTTGTAGCATAATTCTTTTCATGGTTCTTCAGTTTCCTTGAAGAGTATTCTACTGGATGACCTTCCTGCATAAGTACACACCCCAAGGCAAGAATGCTAGTATCAGTTACTACCTCGAACTCCTTATTGAAGTCTGGAAGTTTTAGGATAGGTGCTGATACCAAACTTTGCTTCAATCTATCGAAGCTATTTTGTTCTGGGGTTGACCATGTAATGGAAGTCTGCTTCTTTAGTAAATCCATCAGAGGTGCTGCAATCAAAGCATAGTTTTTGATGAAGACCCTATGCCATCCTATCAAACTAAGAAAGCTGTGTATTTCTTTGACAGATACTGGTGTTGGCCATTCAAGCACATCTCTGGGTCTACTGATATTCCTTCTGATGATACTATGAGTCCCAGATATTCAATGTGACGCTTGAAGAATGCACACTTTTTCATTTTTGCATACAACTTATGTGACCTCATTGTCTCAAGGACAATCCGCAATTGAGGTTCATGATCTTCTTCCTATTTAGAATAGACTAAAGTGTCATCAAAGAAGATAAGCACGAAATCATCAAGATATGGCCTAAAGATGTCCTGCATTAATCTATTGAAGGTGGCAGGTGCATTCGTAAGCCCGAATGACATAACCAGGAACTCAAAGTGCCCATATCTTGTATTGAAGGCCGTCTTTGGGATATCTTCTTCCTTGATCCTTATCTGATAGTAACCTAACGTGAGATCAATCTTGGAGAATATATTTGCACCCTGAAGACGATCAAGAAGCTCATCTATTCTAGGAATAGGATACTTGTTCTTGACTGTTGATTGATTCAACCCTTGGTAATCAATACATAGTTGAAGTGTCCCATCTTTCTTTTTCTGGAATAGTATTGGAGCTCCCCACGATGAATTGCTAGGCCGGATGTAGCCCTGATCTAACAGTTGCTTGAGTTGTTCCTTCAACTCAATTGCTTCTGGTATAGACATTCTATAAGGTCTCTTTGCAATTGGTGCAGCTCCAGGCACTAACCTAATCTCATGATCTACTTCTCTTTGAGGTGGAAGTTCGGTCAACTCTTCAGGGAATACGTCCGCATATTCCTTTAGCCAAGAAGGTCCTTCATGAGACTCTTGCTTTTGATCTAACTTGTTGAGTTTGATCAAGTAAATAGGTAATCCTTTTCTAACTCCTTTTATGATTCGAGATACTTTGGCCAATTGGATTCTTGGCACTCCTGCCTCACCTTGAGTTGTGACTAATTCCCTTTCGGAGTTTCGAAAGGAAACTTGACCCTTTCCACAATGAATGTGGGCGTCGTTAGGTTTAAGCCAATCCATTCCGAGTAGACACTCATGGATACCTAAATTCATGACTCTGAATTTTACCAAAGTCTTCTTTCCTCCCAGAAAGAATTCCACCTTAGCAGTTTGCATGGTACAAGTTACTTCACGACCATTTGCCAATTCCACAAGCAGGGTAGGTGCTTCTACTGTGGCTATTCCTAATCTTTTTGCACATGCTAGTGAGATAAAGGAATGTGTACTACCACAATCAATCAAGGTTTTGAAACCTTTACCTTGATAGTCCGACGGTGTTTGAATCACTGAGAACTGGTGATTTGGCCCTTTTTTGTGTAAAGCGGCATGGACTGTCGCTCTTTTGAATTCTGCTTCCATGGTCGGATCTTCCTCTTCTTCTTCTTCGCACATTTTCCTATTGGCAATGCAGGCGGTTCTTCCTCTTCCTCGGGTAGCGATTCCTTGACCACGGCCTGTTCCTTGGAAAGGTACTTGGTGATGTCCTTCACCAAGCTTGGGACATTGCCTCTTGAAGTGACCGGGCTCGTTGCAGTGGAAACAACGGAGATTTCGGCCATTACTTTGAGTAGGAACAAAGTTGTTGACATTATTCCTCCTTGCTTTCTTTCTTTGTCCCTGATTATGACCTTGAACTCTCTTCATTTGAGGTCTGAATGCTCCTCTGTTCGGGTCATTATAAGACCAAGTTTTGTTACACCTTAGTCTAGCTTGCACCTCCTGAATTATAGGCGCCGCTCCAATGAGTGCATCCTGAAGATCTGATGGACGCATAGATTCGAGACGGGTATTTACTGGGGGATTTAAGCCCACACAAAATTTGGACACCTACTGTGTCATGTCCATCTGCGGTGCATACTTTAAAAGTGAGATGAATTTAGAGTAGTATGCGTCAAGAGTGAGTCCTAGCTGTTTTAGCTCGTAGAACTCATTCATTTTCTGCGTGCGATATGCAGGTGTTAAGTATCTTCCCTGCGTGGCTTTCTTCAACTTCTCCTAGGTAACGGATCCCTCTGCGATTCCTTGATCCTTGCACCATTGCTTCCACCAAAGTTTTGTTTCGCCGGTGATTTTTAACTTGGCGAGCATAGCTTGATTGGCGGGTGCAGTACCGGCTACTTCGAAGTAATCCTCCATGGATTCAATCCAAATTTCAGCATCAGCCTGAATGAATTTGCCTCTCCCATCAAACTCGGGTGGCTTAATCTGCTTGAGAAGAAACTTCTTCTCCTGGATCACAGTAGTACTTGATGTAGGAGGCGAATTTGGAACCTGTACTTGGGGTTGTGCCTGAATAAAGGTTTTTCTTAACGTTATTATACGATAATCGACGTTAGCTTATCTTTAATTCAGCTATCTCGTAAACAATGTAGCTACTTAACTTTTTATCAACTCTTATGCACAGCCAAACATTGATAAAAAGAAGTCTTTATTTGTATTTACATGGGCATAGCCCTTTCGAATACAACGTTCCATGTGATGATAAGTCAATTGTTACATTTAGTTTGGGGAGAACAACGTTGTATTGCATTTATCTACATGAACTGTGTAATAGTAGGGTTTTGGATCATGGATATTCAGGAATCGGTAAGTCATTGGAAGTTCAGGATATCCTTTCCGTTGGAATCCATACTTCTCATGGCGGCCCAATACTTTAATCCTGTCAGTGGGGATTACACGAGTTACTTCCTCATATACATATGAGTTCATCTCAACCCTCCGACCTCGAATATGTAAAGTCGAATTTGTGTGAGCTTCCACAAAAACGAACAGCTTCACGACGTTCAAGTCTTCCAACCACTTGATCCTTTTTAGGTTGGTCTGTAGATAAACAAACCGGTGGGCGGCTATATAGTAGATTCCCGAAGCACCCGTCCATCTTTGTTCCATGTACAAAGGCGATGGATTATAGATCTGCTCCAGGATGTTCATCATCCCAATTCTTTGTCTATAAAGCGAAGAATGCATTGCAGTCATAAACATGACTCGAAATACCAAAAACTTGTTCCACGCTTCGTAATTCTGCAAGACAGCATTGAAGGTAAGGAAATGTTTGGACATCAACAATTTCTTTACTTCATTTCATTGAGATTTCATAAAAACAATTCCGTTGTTGGTCGGCTTTGATACCAACTATAATGTGTCCACTAGCATTATCCAGGACATGTCTTAGCAGTCCATCGGGAAGGATGTCTAGAAGTTCCGCCCGGCACTCCCATGGAATGTTACGGGTTTTTGCGATCAAGGGCTTCCCGTGTTTGCTACGTAGCGGAAGTATTCTGGCTGTTTCAACTTAGGATCGATCGGAATTAGGGTTTTCCTGATTGGTCATTACCTAACAGCAACTAGCATCGGACCCAAGCGAATTACTTTACGCAGAAACGCCCGGTCCGAAGTGGATTCACGCTACACTTGGTTCAAGGAGAATGGAAAACGAGAGGGATGCAAAGCTCAACCTCTTTGCCATAAGGCATAGCTGTTCTTCGAGATTTGAGAAAAGTTCCCGGCCAACCGGGACCACCCAACCGTAGGATGGACCCATGGCCCATCCTCCGCACTTTCCTCGGTTTGTTTTAGCTAGGTAATTATCTAACACATTTAATTGGACATGTAACAACTAGCTTCTTTAATTAATCCGTTAAGCACTAGTTCCTTCACTCAATCTTATCATGTGACATAGAAAAACAAGATCAAACAAGTTATTTATTAACATATCATCATATTTATCTTTGAAATACAAGGAGTTCCGCCTGTAGGCTTGTCCATAATCCACCCGAAGGCTATCTAGTAATCCACAGGGATCACTATTCCAAGTTTCCGCTCGTAGACTAGTATGCGGGCCTCGAGATCCAATCCCGAGTCACGTTAGCCTCTTGTGTAGGACCCAGAAGGCGAGGGATTTACGGCCAGAGCCCCCTGGCACCCAAGCGTCCTCCTGCTCCAAGTAGTGCTCAACGGAGAGACCTCTCGCGGCGGGTTTGGTCCACGTTCCCGGCGTGGTCAAGAACCCCCTTGGTTAGGGTTAGGAGGCAGTTGGGGGTAACTGAAGCTGCCTCTCCTTTCAGGCCTTCAACGTGAAGTATAGATATTCATTTAATTTGTAATTCATAAATCAAACAGTGCTTAAAATCTCTAGCAAGCACAAACATTTCCATTAATCGATCTTGTTGTTGGCAAACTGCTAAGGAATGATTCTTTCCTTTTGAATGCATCAGCACTCATTCCAGGGTTTCTTGCGACTTGGCAAGATCCCTTATATTCGGGGTTAGGGCGTGCCCTATTAACTCAACTTGGTCAACCCTAAAGTTCATTGGATACTTTAGTTTCCGATTTTTAACCTTCCTTACTTAGAAGGATATCAAAGAATACATAATTTTGAAGATAACTTGTGTAAGGATCCGCCATCCTTGTTGAGGGTATTTCACTTTTCTTCTTGTGAATCAATCACAAGACCATATGACTTTGTACTTGCCGCGCAAGTCCTGCATCGTACTATGCGATGAAGCAATCCGTTTCAGCTTCTTTAAGCTAACGTTTGTCAGACCTAGGGTCTCCTTTTATTATTTTCTTTAAGAACCTCAGGGACAAACCCTAGCTCTTTTATGTTATGATTTATTGACCCTACAATCAGGGAAGGTGGGCAAGTATTTTAAAGTATAAACGTTTCTTTGGATTCTAAATCATTCCCAATGCATATTTCGCAGCATAGGTATTTCTAAGTTTACATTAATTCGGTTAACTTTTAGAAGGTATATCGAGATCACCTCGGCGCGATTTGTTATCTATGTGACGATTGATTTTTTAGTCCTAAATTTTATTGCTTCGAGGTTAGGTAAATTCAATTAAGCTTCCTTTTTTCCTTGCGAACAAAACTCATGCAAAATAAACAATCTTTCCCTTGCTAAGATATGCAGTTAGCAATGATGACTTCCTAGAGTTTAAGCAACGTAAGAAACCTTTCATGAATTTCACCTTCTATGATGATTCATTGTAAAAAGAATAGGGGTTAATGGTGCAAGATGCAGTTTTTATACCTTCAAGATTTAGCCGAAATATACTACTTTAGTGGGTAAATAATCTTGCTCATAATTCGTTTCAATGCATAATGCTATTTGAAGGAAAACTATGTTTTATACATTATCCATTTTGCATGTTCAATTAAACTAAATTCTTTCATCGTAAATAACTGGGACAAAATATATCTTATCCTAACAATTCATCCTGCATGATTGAATTAAAACCGATATAAAAACCAAGAAGGAAAAACCTGGTTTTGGGGTGAGATATCCACATGGATACCGTGAGATGACCCTCCTGTAGCTACTCCTTGGACTTTCTTAGGCAGTATCGCAGTTGTAATCCTTCGAACGTGAAGGCAACTTTACACTTCTTTTCGGAATTCCACCGCCGCTTTAATACTCTTCTTCTTTCTTTTGAAGCAAGGAGCCGTTACGGGATTAACCACGAGGAAGGGGTAACAAGAATTTTAAGGTCTTAACTTCTTCGGAGAGGGAAAGGTTTATAAAGCCTAAAAGAAAAGGCCATGGAACTTGCGAGGGAATGGGTGCTTAAATCTCGGGTGGGGGTATAATCCCACTTGGAGAAGGTTTGTGGAAGCCCACAAGGAAGGATTAAGAGGCTTGCAATATGAAAGGGCTTATAGGACCCTAAGGCATTTCATGGGGAAAGACCATGGGGAGGATTTTTAAATCCCGGGGAGGGTGGAAAATTAGGTTATAAAACCCTTCAAGAGGAAGGCTTATTAAAACCATGGAGGGGTTTAATGGTTTTTGAGGCCAAGGGGAGAGAGGGCTATGGTGGCTTAAACACGGGTTGGGATTTAGTGGCTCTACGAGAAGGGGTTAAGGGTTTAAAAAAAACCCAGGGGGGGGTGAGGGGGGGGGGGGGAAAGAAAGAAATAATGGGGACATGGGGGAAATAAAAAGGGGCTTAGGGGGTGTGTTAAAAAGGAGTATGGAGGGTGAAAGGGAAAAAGGGTTATGAGGGGGGGTGAAAGGGTAAAAGGAATATGAGTATAGGAAGGGGGCTTAGAGGAGCCCCCCTTAGAAGCTTCAAGAAGCTTCAAGGAGCTTCTGTGGGGGGGTCAGGAGCCACGTGGGGGGGGGGGGAGGGTTGAAGTCTGCAGGTGCGGCAATGAGTGGCTATCCCTCCCTTCTTCCATAGATCGTAGGGCGGCAGCGCAGCATTCACAGCTCTTTAGTGCTCTCTCTCGGGTCCTTCACATTCCCTTTCGTCGACTGCATCGAAGTAATGTGGCGACTCTCCTTCCTCCTCGTACATCCAGCCGCCGGCCCCCCCTTCTGGTTAAATAGGGGAGGGGAGGGAATCCTTCCCCTCAACGTGTCCATTCGCATGGATCCTTCCTTGATCCAAGCTCCAGCAAGGAGCTTGGTGTCCCATGCTTCCCTTCCGCTCTCCCAGCTCAACAGTTGGCTGGGGGAAGGAGGGAGTAAATTTTTTTTGCCTTAATTCTAAAAAAAAGAATTTTCCCTAAATCCCTATTCACGCGTAATAAGATTTAGATTTGTTACACTGCAAAAGAGCACTCTCTACATCATGCAAGTTTAAAATAGTAGCAGGAGCACATAAGGCAGTGCAGAATACATCCTATGACTCGCTCAGAGTCGCAAGCAAAAACAATGGAGTAACCTCATTATTAAAGGTAATGCATTGCGAAGTCAAATTCTTGAGAATAGCATGGAAGTGGCTCAAATGAGTAGACATTGTCATATTCTCCTTCATGCATAGGTTCATAAGTTGCTTCAGCCAATACATCCGACTTGCTGGACTTTTCTTGTCATAGAGGTTCTTGATCTTATCCCAAAGCTATCAAGCACTCTGTGTTTCCTCAACCACATTGCAATGCACCTATTCAGTGAGAGACAAGATGAGGGTGGACTTGCATAATTCATTAAGCTCCATCCATTCGTCATCAATCATAGTTTCAAGCTACTCTCCATGCAACCTTAGTGGTTTTATCTACTATTTCTGTACCAATACCTGCCAAACTTGGCTCTTCCAATATGCATAGTTCGTACCATCAAGCTTAGCGATGTTGAAGAAGATGCCGTACTGCAAGTTGAAACAGTGCAGACAATTCAAAACTACTTGCTTTTTTTTGCTGTAAACAACCAAAATACCACCAAAACCAAGGCAAAATGACCATGAGCTGATAACTAATGAGGTTGGCCACCAAGTACCACCATCCCACATGGAACTTTCTTGCAACAACCCAATTGCTGGACTACCCAAGCCCTCCTTGCACTATAGGAAGCTGTCGAAGCTTACATCATCGACTTGTTTAGAGACTCGGTCTATGCAGTAGTACATGCAAGGAGAGTCACCGTCATTGATAGGGATTTGTGGATAGTGAGGTTCTTCTGGTGATGGAAGGATAGTCCTTACAGAGATCAACAATGATAGGGGTGTACTACCAAAACATATATGAAATGTAGCCTCCAAAGAAATTTTGTAAAACCCTAGTTGTAATGGATCCCATGTAAAATGTTATGAATAAGAATACAAAATTTTTGGTGCATTTTATTTTTGTTTATTCACTTGCTATTTGTTTGATTTATGTATTTGAGTTATCATTACATGCGTTCGAATGAATACATGTTGCACACGAACTCGATAAAGCACTACGTATTAAATTTAGGGTACGAATCATATTGCGTATAAATTCGATAAATAAATGTAACATTCAAGTAAAAAACAATAATAAACGACGCGTATGACAAGCTACATTGCATGCAAATCCAACAAATATCGGTTTTCATTACTTCAAGAGAAGATTATAAATTACATTACATTGGTGATAAGATATAATTTGGCACTAAGTACATCTACTCTCACTTAGGCTTCTTTGAGCTACACTCTCCATGGTCAGCAGAGCTATTCTTGATAATAGATAGCAACACATTTTTCCCTAGTAGTTTCTACCTAATGACATTGGGGTCCTCAACACCAGCAACCATGCCATGGGCCACCATGGAAAAAAGTGGCCCAGACCTAGTACTAGAGAATAAGTAGAGGAGCTTCGAACATCGAATCAACACTACTTTCTCCAAGCTAGAGTTCGTTGGGATGGTCTTGAAGGGCCCAACCTTTGTTAGTGCCCTCAACTTCAAGAAGTTCTCAGCAAAAGCCGAAGAGCATGTCTTATGGAATACAATAATGTCGCTCACAAGTTGGCCAATATACTCCTTCAATGCCGAGTCCTGCACGCTTCCTTGGCTACCAGATTGGCTACCTTGTCTAGATGAAAATTCGTCTATATAGACAATGTCCTACATCACACAAGTTCAAGGTTAAACTCACTATGCATGGAGTGTGCTAAAGATATATACATTGGATTCGCGCAAAAATTTACCTGTAGGGCCTCTAGGGCATCGGGGACCTGATCTGGACAAAAATTTTTGTGCACACTCCCAATGCCCTAGAATCCCTATTGGTAAATTTTTGCGCGAATCTGATAACATTAATTCGATAACATTACCTTCTTTGCATCATCTATCTGCTCCTATAATGGAGCATCCATGTTTGCTCATGCAACTGGGGGTCACCCTTGTCTCTCTCTTGGGAAGGTATTGCGTAGTCGGGTCAAGGTCCAAAAATGCTTTCTTGCAATCTCTCGAACTCCTCATCTGAGATCTCATACTGTGGCACGGCATTCTCAATTTGCTCTTGGATGCTCACAATGGCAGAGATGCCATCGACACTCATGCCATCATATCGAGCCACCTCATCAACATGTGCTGGCACATCTTGTATATCAAAATCTATAAAATCATCACTTGCATCACACACCATGAGACAATATAGTTCTTCTTCCCTTAGCTCCAAAACTTCTAGTACATCTTGCATAAGTAAATATTACACCCCCTCGATGATGATAGCATGGAGAGAAGTGAGGGGTGGCTCATCGCTTGTCGGTGTCTCAACATGGCAAGGAGGTGGGTGCACAATGGCTAAACTTTGTGTTGCCTCTACTCTCGGATCGAGTGTGATCTCCTCAGGCTCCCTCTTGAAGTACTCTAGCTGTGGCCGAGAGGGTGTGTCGATGTCTTCCTCATTGTTCTCTTGCACCTCAGTGCACAAAACATATATGGCAAATGCTGCATCATGCTCGATGAGATCCATCGTGGCGTGGTCCTGGGATGAGGTGGGCACTGCTCTGGCATGGAGATGCTATTCCACATGCACAAGGGCTTGATTTATTACCTTTGCATGGCTTGATCCAACATGTAAACTATATAAGAAATCTATGGGGACCCATCTGAGAGCAAAGTCCGGAATAAAGCAAATTAGAGGGTTTGCCGCATCACAAAATGATGCCAATCATTACTAGAGCTAGGGTCTACGGTGAAAAATAAGCTCTCTAGACTCAAGGTTGTGCAAAACCTAGGGTATATCTGGTCTCCTATGTGTGTGTAGCGTGTGGAGCTAATCTATGTGGCGAAGGTAGTGGTAGCCATGGCACACAAAGAGAGAAGGAAGGAGAGCACGTGTAGGGAAGTAGAGAATAAAAGTGAAAATGAGTTTGGAGTTATAGATTTTATGTATCTAGGGTTTTAAATAAAGGTTCTTTTTTAACCCTAATGTTTCAAATTAAATTCTTACCTTGGTTTTTTTATTTCAATACTTTAAAGTAACCATTAGAATTACTCATATAGACAAATGCTTCATTCTACATTATTATATCCTAAAATTATACTTGGATCGCTGAGTGTATTCAAGTCCAACTACAAAAAATATAGAAAATTTTAAAGAAAAGATATCTAAATGACCTTCAAAATCCATTGGATCCAATTTAATATTTAATTTTAAAGAAATAAGTAGAAGAGATGAGCTACAATATATCATTATGCAAAGACAATATTGCATAGATTATAGAACTCCAACCTGCAATTTAATTGTGATTTTAACCAACATGATTGACTAATTACAGTATGTATTATCGCACACTCAGATTATAGTAAACTAAGATTATCTAAATTGAAAGTACTCAGAAGTTTAAAAAAAGTTTATATTTGTTCTTTATATTAAAAAAATTTACAAGGATTCCACTATCTCAAGGATATGTGGAGAAGCACATTGTTTACATGTCATGATTACTCACTACTACGAATCTTGACTTTTTTATTATCTAACTTGAAATAGAAGCTGCAGAGGGGCTCATTTAGAATTCTTGTCTTAGAAAAGAAATGGGCCAATGGCTCTCTGTGTTGACCACAAAAGAATTATGACCATTCCACAAGATAACCATGTCTATGAGAGCTGTATGTGTCTCATATCGGGTATCTTGATCTAAGCTAATCCACTCCCCTCGGCAAAAGTCACCATCTTCTATATCAAAAGCAAATACACAGAGTTTGTCTAGCAATGAAATACCTGCCATAAAGATAAAAATAATGGTAAGTAAATGCGAATAACACAACAATTCATCTAAGCAAGACCTATGTCAATTAAATCAAGGCATTCAAAGTAGTAAAAAAGATTTACTTGAATGTGAGATTAGATTGGTTGACCCTGCACTCAACTGTCTCATTAAAATGTGTTCTTTTGACTTGCCAAGACTCACCCAATAGCTGACTCATCCATTTCTTGGATGGACACTTGCATTGATAAGTAATCTTTGTTTTCTTTAAAACATCACATGAACCAAACAAATGTGCAAACAATGAGAATGGAATAAACCAACCAAGATGCACATCTTTGGAGCATGTGGTGGGTTTCATAGCACTATTGATGTCGGATTTTATATTGGACTTACATGATGCTCCTGACAACTCCAAGCTACCAATCAATCATTCACCACTAGATAGTGACAGCAATGGGACATGCTGCAATCTCCAGCTTTCTACTACATACAATGAATTATAAAAAAAAATATTTTGAGTTGCAAGTTGACTTGCAAAGTTATTATCATAGATCATCAAAGAACTTATGTCTTCATGCCAAACATGTATCTTACCGCTCAAATATTCCACATTCTGTTATTCATGCAAAGTTGATGGATATAAAGCTGTCAGTAAAACAAGATTAAATTAGAACACTGCAAAGATGTTTAAAAACAACTCTGATAAAAAAGAATAAACAATGATACATTTAAAAACTTACTATTTTGTTTATAATTTGCAATGTAGTTCTTATCATGTACAGAGATTTGTTTGTGCGTATAAACATGTTGGATCGACGCTTCTGTTACTGTACTCGTTTCATTAAACACTTTTATGAACTCTAAAATTCTACCTTTCCAATGTTTGCTAAGGTTTGCAACATCCTTATGCCTGACCTTGAAACTCCCTTGAGTACTTGAGTGTATCAAAATCCAATCCAACTTATAGTACTTATCACAAATCCAATTATCTCCACTATCTTTCCTATTGAAGACCTCCACTACAAGTATATTATTGATGTTTTTCCTTGTGAATACATCTATGATAACCAAA
Organism: Lygodium microphyllum; assembly: GCF_053477565.2. Taxonomy (NCBI): domain Eukaryota; kingdom Viridiplantae; phylum Streptophyta; class Polypodiopsida; order Schizaeales; family Lygodiaceae; genus Lygodium; species Lygodium microphyllum. The sequence continues at coordinate 152,951,533 of NC_141143.1, forward strand.
TAGAAAAGTTACCTACCAGTATGTGTATAATTTACAAATGTTGTCTCCAAATGAAATGAAATTTAAATGGAGCAATTAAAAAAAAAACATTGCACCTATAATTCTTTTCACAAAGAATCCTAGAGATGTTGAACAAGAAGTTGACTTATAATAAGACCATTGTTCCTTCACCGACAAATTCCTAGAGTACAAAAACAAAAGAAATATCAAGTCAAAGCATATATATAACTTACATAGGCTTTGTCCAAATGAGTTGAAACTTAACCATGGAGCAACATAAAAAAGTGGCAATATATCTGTGGCTCTCTTTGCAAAGAAGCCCAAAGATATTGAAGAAATTGAGTTTTAAAAAATCATTGTTCTCCACCCTCGAAGACTCTTGGAGTAAAAAAACAAAGGAAAGCTCAATATGCATATAGCTTGCATACATTTTGTCCAAATGAGATAAAATTTAACTATGGAGCAGCAAAAAAATAGGACAACATACTTGTAACTTTGTTTACAAAGAAACTGTAAGATGTTGAAGGAGAAGTTGAGTGTTCAGAAGATCATTATTCTTGACTATAAGAGACTCCTAGAGTACCAAAACAAAGAAATTACATGTCAGAGAATGCACATAACTTGCACAGGGTTTGTCCAAATGAGATAAAACTTAACCATAGAACATCCATGGAAGAGAACAATATATCTTTAAAGTTTTGTGAAGATAATATTAGGGCTTTGATAGAACAAGCTCAGCTCTCATAAAACATGTGAAACTCACTCTGTGTTTGTGTAGAGGAAATGAAATTTCACAAGGTTACAGATGGGGCAAGCAATAGTGAGGCTGTAAAATTTTGTCAGGAAAGAAGAAGCAGGGAAAGAGATATGATAAATTTGAGTTCCGTCTAAGAAAGAGGGGGAAACTAAAAAGGGGAGAAATGAGAATTCAAACATAAAAAATAAGAAAACGAAAATTTGAATCACAAACTTCCATGAAGTGTCAGCATTGTATTCCCCACATTTTCCCTTATTTTATTGTTGAGGGAAGATTTGGGACAAGATATGGCTAGAAGATTCATGTTACATGAATCTAGAATCCCAGCTCGCTCATTGGTTAGGCATGTATTTGTATATTCACTCCTTAAGGGGTAAAAAAGAGAGTCCATATTTCTCCTAATGATTCCCGCAAGGAAAAGTGGATGCTGGGTGAGATGTCAAATAAGATAGAGGTGACCCTCCCTCACATAAATGATTCCAAAGGGTATATAAACCAACTTAGGGAGGAAATTTGCACACCTCCAAGTCTCGGAGCACATGTAGGTGCCCATTCTATCTTTTTATCCCTCACGTAGTTACAACTTTATGGATGAGAGAACATGATACCTTTGTAGTGTATTGGGTCCTATTTTGCATCTTGATAGTGATATCAGCTTGCCCTTGGCCATATTATAGGCCTTATAGGTTGAATTCAACCTAATAGGAACAACATAGGGTATTTTAGATAGTTTGCAAGGGTATTTCATGTTGGAATAGGTATTTGCACTACTTTATCACTTTTGGGAACTTACACAAGTGGTACATGTTACCTACAAGTGCATTGCAATGTTCCACAAGGTTTGTCAAAAGAAAAACTACTTACAAGTGACTTTATAGGTGTGAATAGCATCTAAATAAGTACCTGAATAGTGGATAGGGTACTAAAATTGGTTTCAAAATAGGCAAACATGATTCTAATGGAAAATAGTGCCCATAACTAGATACAGGACATTATTATCGAGGTTTTGAGCTAGAAACCACTCAATTTGGATATTGTGATCAAAAGTTATTACAAATTTTGCAACTACTGGTTAAAGTGGACAATTTCTATCAAAGATGGCCAAGAATAAGAGAAAGGACCCAATTTTGGAAAAAATCAATGAGGACGTTGAGATATATCAATCCGAGCCTAATGGATCTCATATTGAACTCAACCAATAAAATGATGACGATGATGGTACAAGTGCAACATTCCATAAATTGATTAGTCACTTGGCTATAAATTGGACTTTAGTGGGGATGAAATGGGAGATTTTGTCAACCAATCAACAATCACATATATTCTATTCCAACCATGCCTCATTGTTGGCAGTCTCATGATAAAATCTATGCTTATGTTAGTCCATTTCCCTTCCACAATAGGTAATAACTGAAGTAATCCACTTGGTAGAATTGTCATGGAATCTTTATTTCATTGATACTGAAGACATTGCATTGCATAATTTTTAATGTCCCTCGAAATAACCTTCCATAAAAACTCTTATGGATAGTGTGAAATATTTTAAACAACCCATGGTGATCACCAAAGTTGAAGAATACATTTATTGCAAAATATCATGCTTGAAGAATGTTTGAGGCATTAAATAAACCCATCCTTTGTACCATAAGAAGAGCGATTGTGCTTTCATCAAGAAATACTCTTCTTATATATCATGGATCCACTCTTTGGTAGAGATAGAAGAAAGTAAACATGCCCATATTCTTGACAAAGCATTAAATTGCCACAATATTATCTTTATCTACCATGTAAGAAATGCCAAAATCATACCCTTGAAGTGTAGACAATCACCATCATTTCTTAGAAGATAAAGTGGGCTAAAAAAGGAAGTATTTTAGTACTCTATGATCACTCTTGACCTTAAAATGGCTACTATAGATGTAATGATGCCACTTTTTGATTGCATGAAGAATAGCTAGCATTTCCTACTTATAAATATACAGTTGATATTTCTTTTTATCCAATTTTCTACTCTCATAAGCAATTACTCTATGATCCTCATATAAAAGAGCCCAAATATCTCTTCCACTTGCATCCACACATATAATGAATTTCTTAGAAAAATCTAGACATACTAGAATGGGTGCTTAAACCAACAAAGATTTAAGCTCATTGAAGATTTGGTTAGCTATGAAATCCCAAAATAAATATTCTTTCTTCAACCTATAGTTAATGGAGCCACAATATGAGCATAGTTTTTAATGTAAAGCCGATAGAAAGAAGATAATCCAAGGAAACCTCTCAAAGAAGTGGAAGTAGTAGGGGTAGACCAATTTTTGACACATTGCGCCTTCTTTGGGTCCACTGTTATCCCACTCTTACCCTATGTGGCCCAAGTATTCCACTTCATTCTACATAAAAGAATGCTTGGAATCTTTTGCAAAAAGTCTATGATTTCTTATTGTGTTAAACACCTCCCTTACATACTATAAATACTCATCCTTGGACATACTATATATAAGGATATCATAAAGAAAGACAAGGATTATCTTGAACAAGAATGGATGGAAAATCTTATTCATTAGGGCTTGAAAAATGGCTAGAGCATTTGATAGTCCAAAAGGCATGACTAGGAATTGATATAATCCTCTTTTAGTCCTAAATGTAGTCTTATACTTATTACTCTCTTTCATGCAAATCTAATGGTATCCTAAATGAAGGTCAATCTTCATAAAAACCATGGAATTCTTGAGTTCATCCAAATGATTATCAATGTGGGAATGGAATACTTGTTTTTAATGGTGGACTTATTCATCTCCCTATAATCAATGCGTATATGAAATGTCCCATATTTCTTCTTCACTAAAAGTACTAGAGAGACAAAAAGTGACTTGCTTGGTTGTATCAATTCCATTTGCAACAATTCTTTAGCCTGCTTCTCCACCTCTTAATGCTCAAACTTAGATAATCTATAAAAGGAGGTTTATTAATGGACTTGGTATATGGAACCATGTTAATCAGATGGTCAATATCTCTCTTAGGTGGCAATGAAGATGGGGATCGAAATATGTCTTTGTATTCCTCTAACAAATGTTTCAATGATGAATTCCTCTTCTTTTGAGTAGGCATGTGTGGGAGCTCTCGCTCAATCGCCAAGATGCACATACTGCTTATTGCTTCAAGCATTCCAAGCTGAGCACTAATGGCTACCTCTCACATAGCCAACACGCCATCAATATCTACGGGTGTAGTGAGCTTACCTCCATGCTAATCAAGTTACCTCCTTTCCCGCGCACTTCGGTAGCTCCACGATCCAAGTGCAAGCTTCAAGCAAGCTCCATCCTCAAGCTCCATGCTCCAAGCTCCATTGCTGCAAGCAAGAGAAGAGAAGAGAAGAGAAGAGAAGAGAAGAGAAGAGAAGAGAAGAGAAGAGAAGAGAAGAGAAGAGAAGAGAAGAGAAGAGAAGAGAATAAGAGAGGAGAATATGGAGAGCTTCTCCTCCCCGGTCCCTCACCCTCACACACTCACTTCCTCACACTCTTACACTCCCTCTCTCAAGCACAAGCTCAAGCTAGCAAGAAGAAGCAGAAGAAGAAGAGCAGAGCCACTTTTTGCCACACACAAGAATGAGCTTCTCATTCACATTTCAACTTTATATACAAAACTCTAAATCCCTTTTGGGTGGTCACCCCCTTATCCCCTTTTTTACATGGTCGGCCATGGCCTAGGCCCTTTTTTCCATTGTCCTCCTATCTTCCTAGCTTCCTTCCAATCGCCCATCTACCTTTACAAATTGCACGGGTGAGAGCCCAGCACTCTTTAAATTAAATCATGATGCGCTTGTGCTTTTTTACAAAAGTATTGACTTGCGCTTTTTCTTGTGCATCTTTTTCCTTTATTTAGGACTTTTCTGAACTTCTTGTTTTTCCATATTTTTCTTGACGCGCCTTCGTCTTCCGTTTACTTTAGCCTTGCCCTTTGTCTTCTGCTTTAGATTTTTTGGATTTTCCACCTTGTTCGTCTGAGGGTTAACATTACCCCCTCCTAGATAAGTGCCAGTCCCATGGCACTCACCGTCGAGGTAGCAAGCTTTAGCATGCACCGAAGACGTGGGTGGCAAGGAAGCATGTGGTTGCCTTGGAGGATTTCTAGTGGTGGACAGATGAAGGTCATTGGGGCCACGCTGTTCACGTGGGTGGCTAGTGGTAGGGTGGTTGGAGTTGGGGGTAGATCTGTTCGTTTCTGGAAATTGTGATGGGGGCTAGTCCAGGGGTGGTGGTTTGTGGGGATTCTACATAGGCCGATTGTTTGGTGGGCTTGCATGATATGAATGATCAAGGAATGATAGGCTTGCATGATGAATAGCTGATGATGCATTTGATGGAGTCTTTAGTACATGTGATTGAAAACCTCTCATATGTGGTCTCTCCCTGGGGGTAGTGCTAGTCTTCTTATCGTGCACAAGACATAGTTTGATTAGTTTGGGAGACAGGTCGAACTCTAGTAAGTTGAGTATTGTCCTGCACTTGAGGACCCAAACTGTGTATATATTTAAGTGCAGATATTATGTGAGTGCTCGTGCATACTTAGATATTACATAGTTAGAAGACCGCGGGCTGGTTCCTCGTAACAACGTGTGGATGAAGCAAAGTTGTTCGTATTGAGGAGAAGTACATAGGAAGGTGTATGAGACATCCTTTGCATTGTGACAGCATGATGTAGCATAATTGAACACAGAGACACCGTACTTTCGGTAGCTGGTAGCTATTGGACTTGCTCGATGAGTACGGTGTACTTTTCAAGGCCAGTCGTGTAGTGCTTACCATGATCGATTGCAATGATACTAAGGCAGAGTGCAAAAAGGAATCATGCAATTGGGTCAGGGTGATAGGTCTAACCATATGAAAGACAAGCTCCCTAGGTATGTCCTACCCTTGATGTGCCCTAAACAGTTGTGGGGGATGTGTAGAGGGCTAGGGGACTAGGGACAAAGCCAGCCGACCAAGGTCACTAGGCATACCTAATTTGAGGACCCCTAGGTGCCGTGCTGTGATTGTGAGTGCTTTTTTAAAAAAAATTATTTTATTTTATTTTTTTATTTTTCTTCTTTCCTTTTCTTTCCCACTTAAATAATAATAATAATAATAACATGACTACAACCATTGCAATACGTTGAGGCTATCAGTCTTTCAAAGGCTGCGAAATTGGATATTACAGCGATGATTGTGTCCCAGCCTCGTTGCTAGAGGAACAATTGTTGAGATGGGGAGATACATTTGAGATTTTGCAAAACCTCTTTATAACATGCGATGTTGGTACAATTGAGGTAACCGCTGCCGTGAGTGCCAGGTGTAGAGTTTCTCCCAGAAAGAGAAAGTGGCCACTGATCATGCTTTGGGCCATGCGATGTGGGCGATCGGCAAGGGTGATTTTCACTTTCGGCAGTGTGTCTTCGTCATGGCTCTTTGTGAGGTTGGTGGTCTTGCGGTGACTTGGGCATTAAACACTTTCATACAAAGACCTGTGTCGTCCTGCATCCACTTGACACTTCGTGAGAGTATATGCAAGTCACATGCATAAATTATAATGAATAGATGCAACACAAAAAGATATTACTTTATCAAAATCCTAAGGTGCTGGTTGCGATGCATCTCATTGGTGCTTGTTAAAGACATGCCATGGATTAGTAGTAAGGGAGGTTTGTACAGTTGGGGGACCTACCCCTTTAACCACTTAAGGACAAAAAGTTATGAAAAGATTGCATTTGACAAGCAGCTTATACACATAGGGCCTATTCTATTTGTATGAGGCGAGGTGAATTTGGGTGCTCAGATGACTAGGGTTGTGCCGTTGGTGGGCTGCTGTTAGGGTGGGCGAGGAAGATATCAGCGAATGGTGTAGTCCCTAGCCGCAGCTGTTTCAAGAATGCTTTTAAACAGTTCATCAAATTCCTGCTTGTCTATAGCTGCCTTCTCCTCTTTCGAGCACTTGGTGCCCGAGCATCTCGTGGGGGCCTGCATGGTCAGTGTTGCCACACCCTGGGTTCTCCCTTGAGCCTTTGTCCTCTTGGCTTGGGGAGTTTTCGGCCTGTGTCCTGGGTAGTGTCTCTTGGGGCCTCTTTTCGATGTGTACCTCTTTAGAGTAGGCACATAGTATTCTAGTGGGGGTGCTAGTGCCTTATGCTCCCTTCTACTACGGAGGAGAGCTTCCTTGCATGCCAGCTACATTGTGTGCTCCATGATGGCTACTATGGAAAAATCTGAAAAATGTGAACCAAGGTTAGGCTTTGAGGTAGGATAGAATTATTTGCATGAAAGAGATTAAACAATGGATTATCAAGTGCATATGAGGAGGAGGGGTGAGGTGAGACATGCAGTGTTTGTTGTAGAAGGATGACCCCCATGATGATATTCGTCCTGCTTAGATTGCGGGGCGTATTCTAGCCATTAGCAGATATTGTCACATGCTAAGTTGCGTGGATTGGCTGTCATGGAGCGAATCAAGGCTCATGCCCAAAAGGATAGATTGAAAACGGGAGGAAAGCATGTAGAAAGGGACGATGCCCCATCTACACCCGCAGAGGTGTTGGTTAGGGCTTCCTATGGCAGTAATGGGCAATAATGAGAGTTGTATGCCCTCCACCTAGAGGTGGGAATGGTCACACAACTTCTAGATGTGTGGTGAGAGGAGGACCTGAGGAGCTCAACCTATCAAACTGTTGAGTGTTGAAATGACCTGTTTTTCAGCTGATTTTTATTGTTTTTGAGAGCTGAATGGTTGATTTTATGAGATGATTGATTGGTTTGGAAGTGGTTTGAGAGTGTTTTGGATAGGTTGGAATGGTTTTATTAAGCTCATGATGTTTATTAGTAGAGATGTGAAGTTCTAATGATGTTCTGATATGTTCTGTTTGGTCCTGATAGCTTCTGTTGAGCTTCTGTTTTGTTCTGTTTTCTCTCTGTATGGAAGGATGGAGTATTGATTGATAGGGTTTGAGATTGTTTGAAAGCTTATTGAGTGATTTTTGATGGTTTGGAATGGTTTTGGTATGATTTATATGGTTCTGATGCTTTCTGTTGACCTTCTGTAACTCTCTGTTGAGCTTCTGTAGACCTTTTGTATGCTTCTGTATGTGTTCTGTTGGATGAGAGTGTAGCTTGGGAAAGTTTTCTAGCCTTGGAAAGAGGTGAATCCAAGTGCAAAAGAGCTAAAAGAAGTCAAAGAAGTAGCTGCTGAAGACTCAAGTAAAGACTGGAGTGAAGTGACAGTGGTGAGCTATGAAAAGACACTGTAGTGGCTCTGGTGACTCTTCATATCAGACATACCTCTTGGGAGGTGTATCCACGACCTAAGAAGGATTATTGAGGGTTATTATTGAGTATTGTAGTGAGGATATGATGTACTATTGATGGAGAGAGAGAGAGAGTCAGAGATAGTCAATTCTATCAAAATAGTGTGATTGTATGTGAGAGATTGAGAGAGAAGACTATGAAGACATTGAAGATGAATACTATGTGATTGATTTCCATTCAAAGATGGTGCATTCCTTTGCTTTCTTTGTTCTATTGATGGATTCTATGAAGATGTTGAAGGTTATGGTTGATTCTATCAAATCCGTGGGAGATCTACATGATGCTGCATGAAGATTTGTTGTGCCTGGTGTTCTTTTCTTCATTGTGATCATATAAAACCTAATAAAAAAGCTTGTTGATGTTACAAGATAGATTTTCTTGCAAGAGAATTCCCTTTTCCTTAGTGTTCCTCTTGGGGCACCATGTTTTCTGGTGCGCAGCCGGGGAATCTTGCCATCAACAAGCACCAGAAGAGGCTGAAAATGAAGGAAATGGCATTACCAAGAAGAGAAGAATTCAATGGATGTTTGTAAAGTTCCTTCTTCCACTGAAGGGTTGGAATTTCTCATAATCAAAGCCACTTTCCACAAGAAGTTCATCCCACAATGGCGGAAACATATCACCATCATGATGCATGCTCTATGTGGTGGACAGTTTCCTCTTCTTGTTGAAGCAGCAGAAACTTGCATCTTAGTGGTAAACTGTTTGGGAACAAACTGAAGAGCAGAAATAGAGAGAATGACCATGCATGGAAGATTTGACATTCATTGAGAAGTTTCTAGACATCATCAAGTGGGAGATTGTGAAGAAGCTTCAGGAGTCTTGGTTTGTGGAGGTTCACAAAAATAAGAAGGAAAAGAGTTGGAATTTGTTCGTAGATGCTCAACAGCAAGATACATGGGATGCTTGGTACACTGATAATCTTCTGTTTGTTCAATTAGCAACCCACTGGAAGTGGGTAGACAGAGTGTTTTTCACAACATACACTGTTGAAACCATCAGAAGTTGGCATTACTATGATGATGGCACCACCACAATGCTTAGACGTATGCATTTTGACACCTTCAGAACCGAATACCTTCCTCTGTGCAGTGGCATGAAAGCATAATTTAGAGACATTGAAAAGGAAGAAGTAGAAGAAATGTTGGCAAGACAATCCTCCAAAGACTGAAGCCTTCTATTATCCCTCTGTGGAGCACTAATAACATAGTGGAGCCAACCCCCTGATGAATGACGCAATAAAGAGGCAAGTGTTAGAACGAGTCCAGAAATACGTGAGAAGAGAGAAAGCAAAAATCAAAGCTGAGAACGAGCTCGCAGGAGAAGCCGCCTTTGACGCCCTTGCGGAACTCTTTACAGAAGTCCCAATGGCACATCAAGCCCTTCCTCCTCCTGCTGGAGGTCCACTTCCAAGCCAGATCCGTCCTGGAAATATTGATGGCCAGTGAATGTAGTCCCATTGCCAGTTTTTAAGGGAGAGTACAATGAAGACCCTGATCTTCATGTAGCAGAGTTTATGGTAGCATGTGTGGCTAACAATGCCAGAACCCCTGAGCATTGGTTAGCAATATTCCTCGCCACTTTCAAGGGCGCGGCGTTTCAGTGGTATGAGAGACAAGCAACAGGAACTTTTGGCACATGGGACGACCTGAAGTTGGTCTTCCTCACTAAATTCAAGCGTGAAGGTTTTGAAGAGCGGATGCGAGAGGAATTTATGAATTTAAGTCAGTCCTCTGGAGAAAGAGTAGAAGCTTATGTCTCACGAATGGAATCCATCCTGAAGAGATGGACTAACCATAATCTAGATGATGGCATTCAAAAGGGGGTGTTTCTCAGGGGATTACAACCAGAAGTCTGTAAGTTTGTGGAGCTGCAAAGACCGGCCACACTGCAAACTGCAACAGAAGGTGCAAGACTGTACGATGAAGTGGAAGCTAGATTGGTGATGAATCCAGGAAGAGGAGTCTTGGAGCCCCAAGAGGAACACCAAGGAAAAAGGGAATTCTCTTGCAAGAAAATCTATCTTGTATCATCAACAAGCTTTTTTATTAGGTGTTATATGATCACAATGAAGAAAAGAACACCAGGCACAACAAATCTTCATGCAACATCATGTAGATCTCCCACGGTTTTAATAGAATCAACCATATTCTTCAATATCTTCACAAAATCCATCAATATAAAAAAGAAAGCAAAGAAATACACCATCCTTGAATGGAAATATATCACATAGTATTCATCTTCAATATCTTCATAGTCTTCTCTCTCAATCTCTCATATACAATCACTCTATTTCAGTAGAATTGGCTATCTCTGACTCTCTCTCTCTCTCTCTCTCTCTCTCTCTCCATCAATAATACATCATATCCTCACTACAATATCTCAAAATCACTCTCAATAATCCTTCTTAGGTCGTGGATACCCCTCCCAAGAGGTATGTCTGATATAAAGAGTCACCAGAGCCACTACAGTGTCTTTTCATAGCTCACTACTGTCACTTCACTGCAATCTTCACTTGAGTCTTTAGCAGCTACTTCTTTCACTCTTTTCAGCTCTTTTGCACTTGTATTCACCTCTTTCCAAGGCTAGAAAACTTTCCCAAGCTACACTCTCATCCAACAGAATACATACAGAAGTATACAGAGCAGTACCAGAACAGCTACAGTACAGAACAGAACAGATACAGAAGCTCTACAAAAGACCTACAGAAGGTTATCAAAACCTCATAACTCATACTCAAACCATTCCAAACTCTCACAAACCATTGAATAAGCTTTCACAAGATCTCAATCTTCATCAACCATCAACCCATCCCTCCTAACAGAAGACAATCAGAACAAAACAGAACAAAACAGAAGCTATACAGAAGGTATACAGAACCAATCAGAACCTATCAAAACATCACAAAACCTCATATCTCAACTGATAAACATCATGAACTTCCAAAACACAATCAATATCATCCAAAACACTCTCAAACCACTTTCAAACCAATCAATCATCTCATAAAATCAACCATTCAGCTCTCAAAAACAACAAAAATTAGCCAAAAAACAAGTCATTTCAACACTCAACATAGAATTAACAAGTCTCCACGTAGATACATGTAGGACATCAACATGGTATCTGGCATGACAGAATCTTCAAACACCATCCTTACCACCTGTGTCAGCAACTCAGCAGACCAAGCCCCACTCCATCCATCCTTTGGAAGAGGTAAATCCATCGTGGAAAGCTTCATGTAGAAGGCCAACTTCTGTAATTGGTAGTGGACAAAGAAAGAATGGTCTGGTGGAACATATTCCTGAAACTGCTCAAATGTAGACCATAACAAATCCATTCTGGATTGCAATCTTTCCACTTTATCTTGGAATAGAGGACACAAGGTAGCCTATCTCTGAAGAGCAGCCAAGTCCTGCTATGAGAGAGAAGGGATCAAGGGAACATTAGGGCTTGGAGGAATAGACCGAGACTGTGCCAGTTAATCTTGCAACTGCTTGATTTGGGAAGCTTGTGATTCCACTGTATCATTAGCAGTCTGTAAGGCTGAAAGTTTATCATCTAAAAGAGTTTGGAACTGCTGTGCTTCTCTGGACATCCTCTCTTTCTCCTCTGAAAGGCTAGTAACCTCTGATTGAGCCTCTGTTAATTGAATCTTCAAAGAAGAGATCTCATCTCTTTGGGTTGCAACCAGTTGGGTTTGTTGCTCCATCTGCTTAAACAAATCTGCTAGGGTATCCTTAGCAGAGGCTAACTCGGATGTTGCCTTATGCAACTGGTTCTTAGACTGCATCAGTTCTTCATAAAAGGAAGCGTACAGCTATTGAACACAGGCTGTCACTGACAATTCAATGGAACTTTGAATGCCTTTACAGAGGAAAGGAATTGCATCTCTCGAGATTAGACTGTTTAGTGAGGGAACTGATATGTCCAACAAACCTTCGCGATGTGCTCTGAACATGTTATTACAAGTGAGATAACCAAGGAGAACACTGCTAGAGGTAGCAGGAATGGGCACTGAAGGAAGAACTGAAGGAGCTTTATCCGCTACCCGCTTCAAGCATTTGCACTGTATGACCAGGGGAGGCAGAGAATCATCATCCTCTATATCAATGGGTTCTGACTCATCTGAAGGTGGAGGAGGAGGAACTGGATCTAATGGAGGAGGTGGAGGCACACTCTTTTGTAAACCTGAATAAGTCAAGAAGGCAGACAAGTACGATCCATAGGTGACATTGGTAACATTACCCCTGGTGACTTTAACGAAATGTTGATCCATTTTAGTGAGGAGATAAGTGCTCCAATCAATAGTGACTCCTTTCAACACCATCCTTGAAGCTGTGAAAAGCTCTTTGGACAAGTACTGGGATGGCGTTTTGACAGGCATAAACCTGTCCTGGAGAAATTGACAGACCATCTTCCACACAGGATTAGTGATCATGAAAAAGGAAACTCCTGAAGATTTTATCACCTTCTTAACATCCAGCATTTCCCTTGTCTGTTTTTGTAACAGCTTCAAAATCTCTTCATTAGAGAAAAGCTGGCGAGTGGTAACAAAGGGTTCACCTTTGGAGGGAAGAGACAGAGCCTTCCCTAGACCTCAAGGTGTCAAAATCATAGAAATACCCTGGACCAGTCCCGACTTCTTGCTGTAGGAGGCCAGAAACTCATCACATATCGATGGATCCTCTGGAAGCAATGGAAAGGAGATAGCCACAAAAGCAACGAGTCCCGCCTTCGTGAGGGGCTCAAAAGTGAGTAGGGAAGAGTAATCCCTACTGACAAGTGGGACATACTGGATAGGGGGAGGAGCGTGAGAAGGCGCCATTCAGATGGTTATACACACACCACAAACACAGACAATCAAGGAGAATGCCTGCAAAGCAACATACAAAAAACCAAGGATAAGAGAACAACCAAAACAATAAAACGTGACTCGATCAACTATCCCCAAGAAAACCACAGCCTAAAAAAAATTCGACATGACCTTGAGACATATGCGACCGAAAGCTTCATGCTATGCATCATACAAACACCCAAATCCCCATATCAGGCAATAAAGAAAAAAAACTACACATCGTACCCTTAACCGTAACAAAGACACTAAACCAAAACATCACCACTACCCACACACATCAAGACCACAACTTTGATAAACGGGTGTTTGATCATGGAAATAACTCCAAAGACTGCGCATACCCATCCCACGAAACCGGGTTTATTAAAAAGGGAAAATTAAGTGTAGTGAGGGGGAATTAATTTAATGAAAGGTTCATTTTAATAAATTATTAAAAAATGGGTGAATTTTTATTAAGTGATAAACCTTATCAAGAAAATGACAGTTCCTTCTTAAAAATTTAATTACCAATTATTAGGTGAAAGCGGTGCTTTAATTCGAATCTCGGACTTCGATACCCAGATTAGGTCTCTAAATGCAAGTTCATTGATTACAAATTAAGGTGATGTGGAGCGTTTTTTTGCCAGCGCGTGCTCTTGCGACGACTGGTTTATTTTAATTAAAAATATTAAAGTGCCTCTTTAGCGCACTTAGCGCGTGCTAAGTGAACGGCGGGTTTAGTTTTATTAAAAAAAAATGGTGTGTTTAGCACTTATGCGCATACCATGGTGGTGTTTAGGTTCATTTTTTTAATTATTTGTTGGTTTGTTTGTTTTTTTTTTGTTTCTTGTTTGTGGGTTTTTTTTTTGAATTTTTGAATGAACCGTGGGTTTTGGGGTAGCTGAAAAAAATAACAAATAAAAGGGAAAATACTTGGTAGTGGGTGTATGGAAATGCAAAGAATGCGCTCTCCTCAATCCAGAAATATCTGGATTTTTTTTCTAGATGTTTAGTTGGTGTTTGGATGAAAAAGGTTTTTATTTTTTATTTATTTTTGATGAATTTAGGTGTTTCATGAAGTATTGTGACAGCTTAGAAAAATATGCAAAAAATAAGTAAAAAGGTTAATGAAATTGTTAGGAATTTTTCAAAAATTAATTTGAAATTTTTTAGCATTTTTAATGAATTTTTTTGCATTTTGTTGAGTAGGTTTAAAAGAAATTTGAATTGTAAAATGGTTTGATTTTTTGCACAAGCTTCTGAGGAAAGATGCAGAGTTTACTTGGACGGAAGAATGTGACAAAGCCTTCAACACTCTGAAGCAGTGTCTGATTGAGGCACCCATTCTGCAACCTCCTGATTGGACGAAAAAGTTTCATGTACACACTGATGCATCCATTGAAGGCTTAGGCACTGTCCTATGCCAAAAGAGCTCCTCGAAGCTGGATCAACTGATCTATTATGCAAGCCGAAAAGTCACTGATAGAGAACGGAACTATACAATGATAGAGCTGGAGTGCTTGGCAATGGTGTTTGCCCTAGAGAAGTTTCGCCATTACCTCCTATCTACCCACTTTAAATTTTATGTGGATCATGAGGCCCTGTCCTTCCTAATGAAGAAAGCAGACGTGAAAGGACAAATGATGAGATGGCTTCTTCTATTCCAGGAGTTCGACTTTGAGGTGATTACTAAGCCGGGTCGTTCCCATGTTCTGGCTGATCATCTATCGTGTATCCCACAAACTGCAGACGAGGAGCAGGATGATCCAGACCTCCCTAATACTTCCCTATTCCTAGTAGAAACTGTAACTCCCTTGTATGCAGACATTGCCAATCTGCTGGCAATGCAACAGTATCCTCCTGGCATTTCTAGTCGAGAGAGGAAGAAGCTTATGTTAGAATCAGCCCCCTACACCCTGCTAGGCGGCGCACTGTACAAGAAAGGCAAAGATGAAGTGCTCAGAAGATGTGTTGCAGGAGATGAGATTGGGATTGTTTTGAAGGCTTGCCATGACGAGCCATGTGGAGGCCACTTTGCAGGAGAAGCTACAGCCAGGAAGGCTTTGCTAGCAGGATACTGGTGGCCTACCCTTCATAAGGATGCCTATGATTACTGTAAAAGATGTGATGCTTGTCAGCGAGGATGGGGAAACCTACCAAGGCAAGTGCCATGCCACTGCAACCTATCCTTTCTTTAAAGCCTTTCGAGAAGTGGGGCATCGACTTCATAGGTCCAATCGATCCTCCTACCAGAAGGAAACAAAACTGATACATCCTTGTATGTACGGATTATGTTACAAAGTGGTGTGAAGCTAAAGCCCTAAAGCGGGACGATGGTAATAGCGTGGCCCTATTCATGTACGAGAATATCATCACCCGTTTTGGCAGTCCCTTAGAGCTGGTAAGTGACAGAGGCACTCATTTCATTAATAAAGTCATGGAAGAGTTGACAGAGCTGTATAAGATCCGCCATTGCAAATCCACTCTTATTACCCCAGAGCCAACGGCTAAGTCGAAGTCACGAATCGCATCCTCTGCTCAATTCTGACAAGAACGATTGCCGCACATCGTCGTAATTGGGATGATCGACTTACAGAGGCCCTCTGGGCATACAGAACCTCCCATAAAGCAGCAACAGGGCAGACACCTTTCCAGCTGGTGTATGGTATAGAAGCTGTTTTCCCTGTTGAATTGGAATTATCCTCTTTGAGAGTGGCTATCAAAGAGCGTTTGGGGGACGATGATTCACTGCAATGCCGTCTCCTGCACCTGAAATGTTTGGACAAAACTCGCAGGATGGCTCTACAGTGCATGGAAGCCACGCAAGCTCGACGCAAGGCTTACCATGACAGCTTCATCAAGCACAAGGAGTTCAAATAAGGTGATTTGGTCCTAGCCTATGATTCACAATTTGTCAAGTTTCCTGGCAAGCTTCAATAGCGGTGGATGGGGCCATATAAGGTACTTGCTATCAACCCTAATGGCTTTGTCCAAGTGCAGACCATTGATGCCTCTGATGATCCCTTTCTGATCAATGGATATCGCCTGAAGAAGTACTTTCCTCCTTGGGGATCTTGACAATCATGGTCATCTGATCCTTTCCCTCGTTGGCGCGGCACTGTACTTCTTATGATGCTACTTCTGATAGCCGTTCTTCGGCCACTCCTGATGAGGTGGACACAACCCTCTGTCCCCTCAACCCTACCTTCCAGCCTTGATATCTTATTCTCTATTTTCCACTAGCGACAGTGGCGAGGTTGGTTCTGACAAATGGTATTTCTACCATTCCCTTGCTTAATTCAAAGAAAAAAAAAAGAAAAAAAATATACATATCGGTTATGGGAGAAAATGACTTAGGTCCCTGTCATGCTGACCTATTCTTCGAGAAAAGGTGGAAACACCCTCGGGAGTAGGAGAAAAAAAAAAGAAAAGAAGGAAAAAAAAAACAACAAGAAAAGAAAAAAAACAAAACTGTTATGGGAGAAAATGACTTAGGTCCCTGTCATGCCGACCTATTCTTCGAGAAAAGGTGGAAACACCCTCGGGAGTAGGAGGAAAAAAAAAAGAAAAGAAAAAAAAAACAACAAGAAAAGAAAAAAAACAAAACTGTTATGGGAGAAAATGAAGAAATTCCCTGTCATAGCAGGCCTCGTTCCAAGAAAAGGTGGCAAACATCCTTCGGCTGTGGAAAAGGTGGCAACACCCAGCAGTCCAGAAAGTGGATTCATTCATGGATATCCCTAGGATCGAGTTCCGAAGCTGCCTCCCTTGGTACGCTGTGTCCTGGGCCTCTCTGTAGAGCGTCTAACTGTCCTCTAGCAGACGCCATGTCCTATCCAACTCAACGTTCGATTTGATGGCTACCTCCCTGGGTATGCCTCTTCAACAACTGACGACGCAATCTTCATCGACAAACCCCTTGAGTAACGTGAGCTTTCATCCTAACCGGATGGGAAAGTGAGTATGGTTGCCCTTTGTAATTATCAACAACGAGTGAGACAGAGGGTGGGTCGAGAGACCAGTCTTTTCCCTTCAAATCAAATGAGAGATGAGAAGTGTGAATGAAGTATTGCACGCACGGGACGGGCCTCTCAATGCACAAAGCACCATTTGTTTCTGTGCACTGCACTATAACGCTCCCTGGCCTTCCTTCTCGCACCGTATGCTGGCACAGGGTGGGATGCACAATTGCACCATCAAATGCGCACAAGGCATACAACCTTTGCACAAGTGACCGTGAGGATTACATCAATGGGTTTCAGGACATGGTTGCCCTCCTGTATCTATCAACAGAGTGTGAGACAAAGGGTGGGCTGAGTGTGACTGGAGTTTCTTCAATCAATTACCGAGCGGTGAGATTGAGGAACGTTACAACATTTGGAGTCAGGTATGTTCCCGTAGGTTAGTGGGTGCTGACAAAGCTGCGATCTTTTCGATCTTTGCAGGGTCTGTTGATATCCCTTGTGCAGAGACAATGTGGCCCAACAGAACTCCAGAAGAGACCCCAAAGATGCATTTGTCGGGGTTAAGGGAAATCCCATACTCCCGGCATCGGTCAAAGCATTGTTCCAAGTGTCCCTAGTGTTCACGGATCAAACTATAGACACAGAAGTCATCCAAATATACCTCAGTAAAGTCGTACAGATGATTTTGGAATGCGGCTATCATGACTCACTGGAAGGTAGCAGGGGCATTGCAGAGTCCAAACGACATCACTCGGTAAGCGTAGGTCCCCCATTCTGTGGTGAAGGTTGTTTTGGACTGGTCTTCTTCTACGATTTGGACTTGGTTGTATCCGCTGAATCCATCCAGAAGGGAAGAAAGCTCATGTCCTGCCACTATGTCCAATAGTTGGTCTGTGAAAGAGATAGGGAAGTGATCCTTCTTCATCTTGGAATTGAGGTTGCGGAAATCCACACATATACGAAGCTTGCCATTCTTCTTCGGTACAACCACGATGGGTGAAACCCATTCACTATTTGCCACTGGATAGATGAACTCGGCTTCCAGAAGCTTCAGCAGCTCTGCTTTTACCAATGTGGAATAATTCGGGTTCATTCGCCTCTGTCGTTGCCGTACTGGCTTGGCATCAGGCTCCAAGTCAATATGATGCTGACATATTGTGGGATCAATCCCCTTTAGGTCTTTGTAGGACTATGCAAACACGTCCAAATTCTATTTCAACAAGTTGTACAAGGTTGATAACTCCTCTTTTGGGAGGTTGCTACCCACCTTCAAGTGGCATTCAGTGCCATCGGCATCCACAAAGGTTAACTGCCTTTCACCTTCTACTTCACGGATGAAGGTCCCACGGACTGCTTCTGGATACAGATCCGACTTCTTCAAGGGGGTGGTGTCCTCTTCGGATGTCCCACTAGACCCAACTTCTTCTTTTGATGGAGACTTAGGTACTCCTTAAGATGTTGGAATGGGATTATAGCCGTTTCGGGTTTGGTTTCAAGATTAATTACCTCTTGGATTGAAGACTCATCGTCTAATGACACATCCATGAATGTCACATAACAGGGACCCTCTGATGCCTGTTGGGTTGGTGAGACTGGTGCTTGTTGGCACAGTGCATCATCATCATCTTTTCTTGGCAAGGATGGGTTAGGACGGCAAGAGCCACTGCTGAAAGACGGCTTATTCTTCTTAATCCATTTCTTATAAAGATTTTGCATATAAGAAGATCCATTTACCAGACCAAATGATACCATCATCATTCTGTCCCATAGCATGAGCTCGACTGCTTCTGATGCTTCTGGAACTTCTTCTTCATATATATCCTCTTCGGGTGGGATAGACTCTTCCATCTTGCTTTCATAACCTTCTTCGTCCATATCATCTCCATCCTCTTCTGTCTTTGTCTCTGTCTCTGCTATGGCCATGTAATAGGGAGAGCAGTACATCCATGCTTCTATCTCATTGTCAGAAGTGATTTTGGAAATCGTTCCTGGTTCAGGCAGGAAGTATTCATCCATTGATAATGGCTTTGCATCTTTTGGGAGTCGGCTTACAGTATCCACTGTTAAGGAACGTGCCACTATTTTCTTGGGAAGGATATGTTTGACAACATCTTCATCTGCTGATGTTCCATTTGTAGCCTCATTAGGCGAGTCAGAAGATAATTCCAAGGAGGTGGATCCATGTCCTTTTTGAGCACCATATAGCTTCAGTACCACTTTGTTGGGTCCTCTACCCAAGGTCAAGGTTCCTTTGAACCAATCCGTCCTTGCTCTGGCTTCAAAAAGCCATGGTCTACCCAGTAACAGAGGGTAGGATGTACCATAAGAGTTTGGCTTCACCACCAGATAGGTTAGCCAATAATCTCTTCCAGCCACTGTAGTCTTCACATACGGGAGAATGCCCAAAGGCTTAATTCTGCTTTGATCCGCCAGTCTGATGAGCCATTGGGTTGGTTGCACACCTTGTAGGCCTAGATCCTTCATTGTCACATCCGTCATAATGTTCACTGATGAACCTCGTTCAATCAGTGCATTTGCAATGAAGCAGCCTTCAATCCACACGCCAGTCTCTGGGGTACTCGGATCTAGGAAGGCGTTAGCTACGTCCACTTCTTTGATAGGTGCTGGAGCTTTGTTGGACTTTGCTGCTATTGAGGGAGCAATCCTTAAGCCACGTCTTCTTGTCAGTATACTTTTGAACCTTTTTCGGCAACTGGGAGACAACATCAATAATTGTCGAAATGTGAGGTTTGGTTTAAAGGTATCTAGATCTCTGACCAGATCATATTCCTTAATAGGATCCATTGGCTTCTCTAATCAGTTAGGGAATGGGGCAACACCCATTTTCATTTTCCCTCTTTCTTTCAACAGAGGAATCATAGGAACTTCTTCTGCCCCTTGTGGCACCTCCTCCTCTTCTATCTCCTGGACCTCTGGTCCTGTCTCTGGAACTGTCTCTGTAACTCTTTGTGGCACTGTAGTGCTCCGTACGGCACTGTCAGGCTCTATTCTGTTCTGTTCTTCTGGTGGAAGATTGAACTTCACTGTTCTGGCAAGAGGATTATTTTCTTTCTGGATAGGTGGTTCCTTCTTCTTTGCACGCGTGATGGCAGCAACTTCCAATTCTACTAAATTGGAGGTAGGCTCTTGGGCCTTAGCCGGACTATCAGTAGCATTGTTTTTCACTGCGGCTGGACTTGGACAGTCTTTTGTAGTGTGGCCTTCTCCTTTGCATCGACTGCATAAGGGCTTGTAATCCATTGACCTTCTGGGATTTGGACAATTTGGTGAGATGTGTCCCTTTTCTCTGCATATGTAACACTCTACTTCTGATCTTTGACCACCACCAGACTGTCTTCCTCTGTAACTTTGGGATGGAAATCTTTTGGGTCCAAAATTAGGACCAAACTCTCTAGGCTTGGGTCCAATATCCTGTGTTATTATTTTGGATTCCAGCAAGTTGAATCTTGCGTCTTCTTCCTTCCTTCTCCTATCATGCATCTCTTTCAGAGAGCAAATGTCCTCTGTATGGTTCTTCCGTAAACAGTAGGAACAGAAGGCTCCAGGAATGGTGGGTTTTTGTGTACATTCAGTGGCTAAATGGCTTGCTTGATGACACTTACCACACCAAGTATTTGACCGTATCACATCTCTTCGTGCTCCTGCAACGTTGAATATGCTAACGGTATTCACTTTCAGTGTCTGCAGCCCCTCTGTAATCACATCCATCAACTCCTTTTTGATATTTGCAACTGAGTTGGATAAATAATCCTTCAAGCTTTCTCCTCCTGAGGTACTGGCAGTAGGGTTTTGAGGAGTCTCTGTAATCATTGCATAAACAGGTTGGGCTGGTGCAGAGGGGTCTCTGCTCTGATTCTGATTCAGAGCTCCTGTTTGAACTGTTGGCTGTTGGCTCCAGTTGGTAGGGTTCCACTGTTGCTACTAATTTGGCATTGGGGAAATTGGTTGGGACCATTGTTGTTGTGGTTGAACCATCATTGGAGGCATTGATTGTGGCCACTGTGGATTTGGTGCACTGTACTGTGATACTGGGGGCATCTGTTGGTAGGGGTAGGGAACTGTCCCTGGGACTGCATTTGGTGGGTACATCATTCCTGGCATCAGAGGAGGTAGGACTCCTCTTCCTAGATTCATCACCAATCTAGCTTCCACTTCATCGTACAATCTTGCACCTTCTGTTGCAGCTTGCAATGTAGCTGGTCTTTGCAGCTCCACAAACTTACAGACTTCTGGTTGTAATCCTCTGAGAAACACCCCCTTCTGAATGCCATCGTCTAGATTATGGTTAGTCCATCTCTTTAGGATGGATTCCATTCGTGAGACATAAGCTTCTACTCTTTCTCCAGAGGACTAACTTAGGTTCATAAATTCCTCTCGCATCCGCTCTTTAAAACCTTCACGCCTGAATTTAGTGAGGAAGGCCAACTTCAGGTCATCCCATGTGCCAAAAGTTCCTGCTGCTTGTCTCTCATACCATTGAAATGCCGCACCCTTGAAAGTGGCAGGAAATATTACCAACCAATGCTCAGGGGTTCTGGCATTGTTAGCCACACATGCTACCATAAACTCTGCTACATGAAGATCGGGGTCTTCATTGTACTCTCCCTTAAAAACTGGCAATGGAACTACATTCGCTGGCCTATCAACAATATTTCTAGGACGAATCTGGCTTGGAAGTGGACCTCCAGCAGCCAGGAGGAGGAAGGGCTTGATGTGCCATTGGGACTTCTGTAAAGAGTTCCGCAAGGGCGTCAAAAGCAGCTTCTGCTGCGAGCTTGTTTTCGGCTCTGATTTTTGCTTTCTCTCTTCTCATGTACCTCTAGACTCGTTCTAACACTTGCCTCTTTATTGCGTCATTCATCAGGGGGTTGGTTCCACTCTGTTGTTAGTGCTCCAAAGAGGGTTAACAGAAGGCTTCAGTCTATGGAGGACTCTCTTGCCAATATTTCTTCTACTTCTTCCTTTTCAACATCTCTGAATTCTGCTTTCATGCCATTGCACAGAGGAAGGTATTCGGTTCTGAAGGTGTCAAAATGCATACGTCTAAGCATTGTGGTGGTGCCATCATCATAATAATGCCAGCTTCTGATGGTTTCAACAGTGTATGTTGTGAAAAACACTCTGTCTACCAACTTCCAGTGGGTTGCTAATTGAACAAACAGAAGATTGTCAGAACACCAAGCATCCCATGTATCTTGCTGTTGAGTATCTACGAACAAATTCCAACTCTTTTCCTTCTTGTCTTTGTGAACCTCCACAGACCAAGACTCCTGAAGCTTCTTCACAATCTCCCACTTAATGATGTCTGGAAACTTCTCAATGAATGCCAAATCTTCCATGGATGGTCATTCTCTCTGTTTTTTCTCTTCAGTTTGTCCCCAAACAGTTTGCCACCAAGATGCAAGTTTCTGCTGCTTCAACAAGAAGAGGAAACTGTCCACTACATAGAGCATGCATCATGATGGTGATGTGTTTCTGCCATTGTGGGATGAACTTCTTGTGGAAAGTGGCTATGATTATGAGAAATTCCAACTCTTCAGTGGAAGAAGGAACTTTACAAACATCCATTGAACTCTTCTCTTCTTGGCAATGCCATTTCCTTCATTTTCAGCCTCTTCTGGTGCTTGTTGATGGCAATATTCCCCGGCTGCGCACAAAAAACATGGAGCCCCAAGAGGAACACCAAGGAAAAAGGGAATTCTCTTACAAAAAAATCTATCTTGTATCATCAACAAGCTTTTTTATTAGGTGTTATATGATCACAATGAAGAAAAGAACACCAGGCACAACAAATCTTCATGCAACATCATGTAGATCTCCCACGGTTTTGATAGAATCAACCATATTCTTCAACATCTTCACAAAATCCATCAATATAACAAAGAAAGCAAAGAAATACACCATCCTTGAATGGAAATATATCACATAATATTCATCTTCAATATCTTCATAGTCTTCTCTCTCAATCTCTTATATACAATCACTCTGTTTCAGTAGAATTGGCTATCTTTGACTCTCTCTCTCTCTCTCTCTCCATCAATAATACATCATATCCTCACTAAAATATCTCAAAATCACTCTCAATAATCCTTCTTAGGTTGTGGATACCCCTCCCAAGAGGTATGCCTGATATGAAGAGTCACCAGAGCCACTATAATGTCTTTTCATAGCTCACTACTATCACTTCACTGCAATCTTCACTTGAGTCTTCAGCGGCTACTTCTTTCACTTCTTTCAACTCTTTTGCACTTGTATTCACCTCTTTCCAAGGCTAGAAAACTTACCCAAGCTACACTCTCATCCAACAGAACATATACAGAAGCATACAGAACAATCACAGAACAGTACCAGAACAGCTACAGTACAGAACAGAACAGAGACAGAAGCTCTACAGAAGACCTACAGAAGGTTATCAAAACCTCATAACTCATACTCAAACCATTCCAAACTCTCACAAACCATTCAATAAGCTTTCACAAGATCTCAATCTTCATCAATCATCAACCCATTCCTCCTAACAGAAGACAATCAGAACAAAATAGAACAAAACAGAAGCTATACAGAAGGTATACAGAACCTATCAAAACATCACAAAACCTCATATCTCTACTGATAAACATCATGAACTTCCAAAACACAATCAATATCATCCAAAACACTCTCAAACCACTTTCAAACCAATCAATCATCTCATAAAATCAACCATTCAGCTATCAAAAAACAAAAAAATCAGCCAAAAAACAAGTCATTTCAACACTCAACAAGTCCTACCTCCTCTGATGTCAAGAATGATGTACCCACCAAATGCAGTCCCAGGGACAGTCCCCTACCCCTACCAATAGATGCCCCCAGTATCACAGTACAGTGCACCAAATCCACAGTGGCCAGAATCAATGCCTCAAATGATGGTTCAACCACAACAACAATGGTCCCAACCAATTTCCCCAATGCCAAATCAACAGCAACAGAGGAACCCTACCAACTGGAGCCAACAGCCCAACAGTTCAAACAGGAGCTCTGAATTGGAATCAGAACAAAGACCCCTCTGCACCAGCCCAACCTATTTATGCAGTGATTACAGAGACTCCTCAAAACCCTACTACCAGTGCCTCAGGAGGAGAAAGCTTGAAGGATTATTTATCCAACTCAGTTGCAAATATAAAGAGGAGTTGATGGATGTGATTACAGAGCAGCTATAGACACTGAAAGTGAATACCGGTAGCATATCTAACGTTGCAGGGGCATGAAGAGATGTGATGCGATCAAATACTTGGTGTGGTAAGTGTCATCAAGCAGGCCATTTAGCCACTGAATGTACACAAAAACCAACCATTCATGGAGCTTTTTGTTCTTATTGTTTGCGGAAGAACCATACAGAGGATATTTGCTCTTTGAAGGAGATGCATGATAGGAGAAGGAAGGAAGAAGACGCAAGATTCAACTTGCTCGAATCCAAAATGACAACACAGGATATTGGACGCAAGCCTAGAGAGTTTGGTCCTAATTTCGGACCTATAAGATTTCCCTCCCAAAGTTACAGAGGAAGGCAGTCTGTCAGAGATCAGAAGTGGAGTGTTATAGATGCGGAGAAAAGGGACATATTTCACCAAATTGTCCAAATCCCAGAAGGTCAGTGGATTACAAGCCCTTATGCAGTCGATGCAAAGGAGAAGGCCACACTACAAAAGACTGTTCAAGCCCAGCCCAATGAAAAACAGTGCTACTGATAATTTGGCCAAGGCCCAAGAGCCTACCTCCAATTTAGTGGAATTGGAAGTTGCTGCCATCACCCGTGCAAAGAAGAAGGAACCACCTATCTAGAAAGAAAATAATCCTCCTGCCAGAACAATGAAGTTCAATCTTCCACCAGAAGAACAGGAGAGAACAGAGTCTGACAGTGCCTTAGAGAGCACTACAGTGCCACAGAGAGTCACAGAGACAGTTCCAGAGACAGGACCAGAGGTCCAGGAGATAGAAGAGGAGGAAGTGCCACAAGTGGCAGAAGAAGTCCCCATGATGCCCTTGTTGGAAGAAAAAAGGAAAATGAAAATGGTTGTTGCCCCATTCCCTAACCGGTTAGAGAAGCCAGTGGATCCTATTAAGGAATACGATCTGGTCAGAGATCTAGATACCTTTGAACCAAACCTCACATTCCGACAATTGTTGGTGTTGTCTCCCAGTTGCCGAAAAAGGTTCAAAAGTATACTGACAAGAAGACGTGGCTTAAGGATTGCTCTCTCAACAGCAACAAAGTCCAACAAAGCTTCAGAGCCTGTAAAAGAAGTGGATGTGGCTAATGCCTTCCTAGATCTGGGTACCCCAGAGACTAGCGTGTGGATAGAAGGCTGCTTTATTGCAAATGCACTGATTGATGGTGGGTCATCAGTGAACATTATGATGGATGTGACAATGAAGGATCTAGGCCTACAAGGTGTGCAACCAACCCAATGGCTCATCAGACTGGCGGATCAGAGCAGAATTAAGCCTTTGGGCATTCTCCCGTATGTGAAGACTACAGTGGCTGGAAGAGATTATTGGCTAACCTATCTGGTGGTGAAGCCAAACTCTTATGGTACATCCTACCCTCTGTTACTGGGTAGACCATGGCTTTTTGAAGCCAGAGCAAGGAAGGATTGGTTCAAAGGAACCTTGACCTTGGGTAGAGGACCCAACAAAGTGGTGCTGAAGCTATATGGTGCTCAAAAAGGACATGGATCCACCTCCTTGGAATTATCTTCTGACTCGCCTAATGAGGCTACAGATGGAACATCAGTAGACGAAGATGTTGTCAAACAGATCCTTCCCAAGAAAATAGTGGCACGTTCCTTAACAGTGGATACTGTAAGCCGACTCCCAAAAGATGCAAAGCCATTATCAATGGGTGAATATTTCCTGCCTGAACCAGGAACGATTTTCAAAATCACTTCTGACAGTGAGATAGAAGCATGGATGTACTGCTCTCCCTGTTACATGGACAGAGCAGAGCTAGAGACAGAGGCAGAAGATGAAACAGAGAACATGTTCTTCTCTTACAGAGCTCCTACAGAGACAAAGACAGAGACAGAGATAGAGACAGAGACAGAGACAGAGACAGAAGAGGATGGAGATGATATGGAAGAAGAAGGTTATGAACGCAAGATGGAAGAGTCTATCCCACCTGAAGAGGATACATATGAAGAAGAAGTTCCAGAATCATCAGAAGCAGACGAGCTCATGCTGTGGGACATAATGGCGATGGTACCATTTGGTCTGGTAAATGGATTTTCTCATATGCAAAATCTTTATAAGAAATGGTTAAAGAAGACCAAATCGTCTTTCAGTAGTGGCTCTTGCCGTCCTCAACCATCCTTGCCAAAGAAAGATGATGATGCACTGTGCCAACAAGCACCAGTCTCACAATTCCAACAGGCATTAGAGGGTCCCTGTTATGTGACATTCCTGGATGCGTCATCAGAAGATGAGCCTTCAAGCCAAGAGGTAACTAATCTTGAAACCAAACCCGAAATAACTCTAATCCCATTTCAACATCTCAAGGAGCAACCTAAGTCTCCACCAAAAGAAGAAGTTGGGTTTAGTGGGACATTAGAAGAGGATACCACCCCCTTGAAGGAGTCGGATCTGTATCCAGAAGCACTCTGTGGGACCTTCATCCGTGAAGTAGAAGGTGAAAGGCAGTTAACTTTTGTGGATGCATATGGCACTGAACGCCACTTGAAGGTGGGTAGCAGCCTACCGGAAGAGGAGTTGTCAAGTTTGTACAACTTGCTGAAAGAGAATTTGGACGTGTTTGCGTGGTCCTACAAAGACCTAAAGGGGATTGATCCCACAATAAGTCAGCATCATATTGACTTGGAGCCTGATGCCAAGCCAGTACAGCAATGACAGAGGCGAATGAACCCGAATTATTCCACATTGGTGAAAGTAGAGCTGCTAAAGCTTCTGGAAGCCGAGTTCATCTATCCAGTAGCAAATAGTGAATGGGTTTCACCAATCGTAGGAGTACCCAAGAAGAATGGCAAATTGCGAATCTGTGTGGATTTCCGCAAGTTGAATTCCAAGACAAAGAAGGATGACTTTCCTATCCCTTTCACAGACCAGCTGTTAGACACGGTGGCAGGACATGAGCTTTATTCCCTTCTGGATGGATTCAGCGGATACAACCAAGTGCAGATAGCAGAAGAAGACCAATCCAAAATAACCTTCACCACAGAATGGGGGACCTATGCTTACCGAGTGATGCCGTTTGGACTCTGCAATGCCCCTGCTACTTTCTAGCGAGTCACGATGGCCGCATTCCAAAATCATCTGCACGACTTTATTGAGGTATATTTGGATGACTTTTGTGTCTATAGTTTGATCCATGAACACTGGGGACACTTGGAACAATGCTTTGACTGATGCCGGGAGTATGGGATTTTCCTCAACCCTGACAAATGCATCTTTGGGGTCTCTTCTGGAGTTTTGTTGGGCCACATTGTCTCTACACAAGGGATATCAACAGACCCTACAAAGATCGAATAGATCGCAGCTTTGACATCACCCACCAACCTCAAACAGTTGAGGGGATTCCTAGGCATGTGGGTTACTACAGAAGGTTCATAGCCCATTTTGCAACAAAGGCAACCTCCTTGCACAAGCTTCTGAGGAAAGATGTAGAGTTTGTTTGGACAGAAGAATGTGACAAAGCCTTCAACACTCTGAAGCAGTGTCTAATTGAGGCACCCATTCTGCAGCCTCCTGATTGGACGAAAGAGTTTCATGTACACACTGATGCATCAGTTGAAGGGCTAGGTGCTGTCCTATGTCAAAAGGGCCCCTCGAAATTAGATCAACCGATCGATTTGCCCTAGAGAAGTTTCGCCACTACCTACTGTCTACCCACTTCAAATTTTATGTGGATCATGAGGCCCTGTCCTTCCTGATGAACAAAGCAGACGTGAAAGGACAAATGATGAGATGGCTCCTTCTATTTCAGGAGTTCGACCTTGAGGTGATTACTAAGCCTGGTCGTTCCCATGTTTTGGCTGATCATCTATTGCGTATCTCACAGACTGCAGATGAGGAGCAGGATGATCCGGACCTCCCAGACGCTTCCCTATTTCTGGTTGATACTGTAACTCCCTGGTATGCAGACATTGCCAATCTGCTGGCAACCCAACAGTACCCTCCTGGTATTTCTAGTCGGGAAAGGAAGAAGCTTATGTTAGAATCAGCCCCCTACACCTTGTTAGGCGGTGCACTGTACAAGAAAGGCAAAGATGAAGTGCTCAAAAGATATGTTGCAGGAGATGAGATTGGGATTGTTTTGAAGGCTTGCCATGATGAGCCGTGTGGAGGCCACTTTGCAGGAGAAGCCACAGCCAAGAAGGCTCTACTAGCAGGATACTGGTGGCCGACCATCCATAAGGATACTTATGATTACTGCAAGCGATGTGATGCTTGTTAGAGAATGGGAAAACCCACCAAAACAAGTGCTATGCCACTGCAACCTATCCTTCCTTTGAAGCCGTTTGAGAAGTGGGGCATCGACTTTATGGGCCCAATCGATCCTCCCACCAGAAGGAAGCAGAACAGATACATCTTGGTATGTACGGATTATGTCACAAAGTGGTGTGAAGCTAAAGTCCTAAAGCGGGACGATGGTAACAGCGTGGCCCTGTTCATGTACGAGAATATCATCACCCGTTTTGGCAGTCTCCTAGAGTTGGTAAGTGACAGAGGCACTCATTTCATTAATAAAGTCATGGAAGAGTTGACAGAGCTGTATAAGATCCGCCATCGAAAGTCCACTCCTTATTACCCCAGAGCGAATGGCCAAGTCGAAGTCACGAATCGCATCCTCTACTCAATCCTGACACGAACAATTGCCGCACATCGTCGTGATTGGGATGATCGACTTACAGAGGCCCTCTGGGCGTACAGAACTTCCCATGAAGCAGCAACATGACAGACATCCTTCCAGCTGGTGTATGGTACAGAAGCTGTTTTCCCTGTTGAACTGGAATTGCCCTCTTTGAGAGTGGCTATCAAAGAGCATTTGGGGGACGATGATTCATTGCAACTCCGTCTCCTGCACTTGGAATGTTTGGACGAAACTCGCAGGATGGCTCTACAGTGCATGGAAGCCACGCAAGCTCGACGTAAGGCTTACCATGACAGCTTCATCAAGCATAAGGAGTTCAAAGAAGGTGATTTGGTCCTAGCTTATGATTCACGATTTGGCAAGTTTCCTGGCAAGCTCCAACAACGGTGGATGGGCCCATATAAGGTACTTGCTATCAACCCTAATGGCTCTGTCCAACTGCAGACCGTTGATGCCTCTGATGATCCCTTCTTGATCAATGGCTATCGCCTGAAGAAGTACTTCCCTCCTTGGGGATCTTGACAATCACGGTCACCTGATCCTTTCCCCCATTGGCATGGCACTGTCACTCTTATGATGCTACTTCTGATAGCCGTTCTTCAGCCACTCCTGATGAGGTGGACACAACGCTCTGTCCCCTTAGCCCCACCTTCCAGCCTTGATCTCTTATCCTCTATTTTCCACCAGCGGCAGTGGCGAGGTTGGTTCTGATAAATGGTATTTCTACCATTCCCTTGCTTAATTCGAAGAAAAAAGAGAGAGAGAGAAAAAAGACATATCGGTCATGGGAGAAAAGGGCTTAGGTCCCTGTCATGCCGACCTATTCTTCGAGAAAAGGTGAAAACACCCTCAGGAGTAGGAGAAAAAAGAAAAGAGAAACAAAAAACAACAAGGGAAAAAAAAAAGAAAACTATTATGGGAGAAAAGGAAGAAATTCCCTATCATAGTAGGCCTCGTTCCAAGAAAAGGTGGCACACACCCTTGGGCGGGAAGCTGGCTGTGGAAAAGGTGGCAACACCCAGCAGTCCAGAAAGTGGATTCACCAATTGACATCCTGAGGATCCAGTTCCGAAGCTGCCTCCCTTGGTACGCTGTGTCCTGGGTCTTTCTGTAGAGCATCTAACTGTCCTCTAGCAGACAACATGTCCTATGTAACACAATGTTCGATTTGATGGATCCCTCCCTGGGTACGCCTCTTCAATAACTGACGACGCGATCTTCATCGACAAACAATCGAGTGATGCAAGCTTTCATCCTAACCGGATGGGGAAGTGAGTATGGTTGCCCTCTGTTAACTATCAACAGAGAGTGAGACAGAGGGTGGGGCGAGAGACCAGTCTTTTCCCTTCAAATCAAATGAGAGGTAAGAAGTGTGAATGAAGTGTTGCACGCACGGGATGGGCTTCTCAATGCACAAAGCACGATCTGTTTCTGTGCACTGCACCATAAGGCTCCCTGGCCTTCCTTATTACACAGTATGCCGGCACAGGGCGGGATGCACAGTTGCACCATCAAATGCGCACAAGGCATACAACCTTTGCACAAGTGACTGTGAGGATTACATCAATGGGTTTCAGGACATGGTTGCCCTCTGTATCTTTCAGCAGAGCGTGAGACAGAGGGTGGGCTGAGTGTGACTGGTGTTTCCTCAATCACTCATTGAGAGGCGAGATTTGAGGGACGTTACGACACTGGGAGTCAGGTATGTTCTCGTTTCCCTATGCACCCACGGGGTGGGTTTCTACCATAATCACAGGACACGTCACCCTGTTCTATACACAGCACTGTAAGGCTCCCTTGCCTTCCTCCTTGCACTTATGCCAGACGGGTTGGACGCACTAATGCACCATCAACTGTGCACCCTGGCATACTTCCTCTGTACCATCCCCCTTGTCAATTTCTAAACCGGGTATGAGATATGGGTTTCAATCATTATTCATCGAGTGGTATTAGTCATGGGGTGAGTGACTGTTCTCTCATCCCATCTGAGTGCTGTAAGCTGAGTGACTCTCCTTCGTCTAGCGACATCGACTCGATGCGATTCCTTCAACCAGCTACATCCCTGGGTGCTTCCGCGTGGTCCTTGCCACGAAGGACGTGTGTTGTGAAGAACCTTGGTACCTCCTGCAGCCGACAACCACACAGGACGTGCCATCGACAGTCCACCTTGATTCTCGATAACATGGGCCAAGTTTTTTTAACCCTACACCTTCTATTTCTCAGTGACGATCATGTTTTAAGTGTGGCGATGTTCACGGTTGGTCTGTTGAGTGATCCTAGGTCCTTGTTGCTCGGTCAACCTACCCGTTAAGGTTTTAAGTGTGGGAACGCGTCCCTGCGCATCTACATTGCATACCCCTCTACATATGCCTCAACCTGCTAATGCCTCTCTGCCATGCCTTGATTTTACCCTGATGGGGTCCCTTCCCATCCATCCGTTCATTTTTCACCCACCCTCGAGGCTGTTCCCTTGCAGTTTTCCTTCATTCTCTGATTTTGCTGTCCTGCCAAGTGCACGCATCCTACGTTCCCCGACATCCACATCCAACCTTATAGCCCTATTCGTCCCTTTGAACTGACCATTTTTCTTTTTTACCTACCCTTGTTCCGGTGCACGGTTCTTGAGTTATTAATTTTTGAAGCATTTTGCGCACATTAGCCGGTTTTCCATGTGAACGCATTTTTCTTGCTTCGGAACCGTGATTTGACATCATAGTCCTGACAACAACTTTTCCCCTGACATTTTTCCTTTTTACTCTGTGTCCTTCTGATGCACGGTTTGTCCAATGTTAATTTTTGCGGGTTTTCAAGACTTTTTCGTGTGTCTTTTTGACATTTTTCCATGTGAACCTGCCCTGTTTGCATCGGAATTCCAATTTGATTTGACAACCGTGTCCACCATGCCTTCCCCCACCTTTTTCTTTTTCCTCCACCCTCTTTTGACTTCTCGATTTTTAATTATTAATTTTAAATGTATTTTTGGGTGTATTTTTGGTGTTTTTCGCATGTGAACCCCTCCTACTTCCGCCGGAACTGCGTTCTAACATGATGAACCTGTGCCCCCCCTTCCTGTGGCCATTTTTCCTTTTTACTGCATGGCATTCCGGCAAGCGGTTCGTCCAATATTAATTTCCGATTCCATTTTCACGTTTATTTTTTGGGTTTTTCCATGTGAATGTGTCTTATCTTAGTCGAAACCATGTTTTAATGTGATAGGATTGTCGGGCACGTCTTTTTGCACATTTTTCCTTCTTCCTGCACCTCATTCCGATGCACGGATCTTCCGATATTAATTTTCGTTTGCGTTTTCGGGGCCTTTTTTGTGTTTTTTGCATGTGAACGCCCTTTACCCCCCTGGAACCCCCGTTGCCCATTTCCCTTGTCTTCCCCTTGCCGTCCGGCACAATTTTTGTTTTTATGGCATTTCGCTTCGATGCCCGGATTGTGAGATATTAATTTTTCTTTCTTTTTATGTGTTTCGCGCGACTCGTCCCGCGCGTGAACACGCCCATTTTCGATTTCACGCGTCTCCATGCGCCCGATCGCGTCCGCATGCCCTGTACCGATATCTCGGCGCTATTTCGATCCCGTCATGGCAAATTTTTTTACCCTGCCCCGTGCACGTGCGCGGGACAGGGGCACGCCTTTCTTTTATTTTATTTTAATTATTTTAATTACTCATTTTAATTCACCCATCCCCCCCACTCCCCATGGGCACCCCACGGGCACCCCTCCCCCCCCCCCCCCCATCCCCCATGGGCACCACCACTTTCTCCCACCCCCCCTTTCTCTCTCCCCGACACCCTTCCCCCCAACCACCTCCCTCCCTCCGCCATCTCCCTGCGTTCTCTTCTCCATCTCCACCTCCCTCTCCCTCCTCCTCCTCTTCTCCTCCTTCTCTCCTCTCCCCCTGCCTGTGGACGACACCCCTGCTTTGCCTGGGCCCTCACGCCGTTGCCACGCCACCCGCTAATAGCCTTGCCCGCCGTGCCGCCACCTTGCGCCACCTCTGCCCGTACCCTCCCGCTGCGTCACCACGCCCCACCGCCGGACGCCGCCTGCCGCCCGCAGCCCCGCCTGGCTGGTGCTCCCTCACGCCCTCACCAGCCCGTCGCTACCGCATTTGCCGCCTTCTTCCTCTTGCTTGGGCCTCCTTCTCGCCCGTTCCCCCCACAACCTCCTTTCCCCCCTCTAAGCCCCCCGTCCGCAGCACCACGCAGCACCCTGCAGATCCCTTTTTCACCACGCAACACCCTGCAGATCCCTTTTTCAGCCCCTAGTCCCTTGTCACACACGAGGTGTATGTGCGCGTGTGGCTGTTCGCATGCGGGTTCGTGTGCGGGAGTCCGTTAGCGATTGTTCACGCGCGGGGACACGCGTCAGCTGGTCGGTGCGGTGGTGTGCACCAGCCGGCTGTTCACACGCAGCTGACACGCAGTCCATTCCTGGGTATATTCTTGGATTTTTAATTTCCAAACCCGAAAACCCTAAAAATACATTGAAAAATTAAAAAATTCATTAAAAATCAATTAAAATTCAAAAACATTACAAAAAAATCTTTAAAAAATTCTTAATATTTTTGCAGTAAATTGCAATAATTTTCGAAACTGAAAATTTCAGAAACAATTTAAAAGTAAAAATTCTTTCAAAAATACACACAAAATGAGAAAAAATTCATTAAAATTAGTAAAAATACCAATTCAATTGCAGAAAAATTCCTGAAAATTCCATCAACTTTTTTTTGCTTATTTTTGGAATATTTCCTAAGCTGAAAATGCTGTGTCATTTTATTCCATTATTATTTTATGGTAAAAATGCTTCATTAAAAGCTAAATTCATGAAAAATTCTCTTTAATTACAAACACAAACTGAAAAATCTAGAAAAAAATCGAGATACCTTGGTTCTTTTTGGATTGCTGACCTACATTTTGGGATTGAGAAGTGCGCATTCATTGCATATACATACACCCACTTCCAGGTATTTTTTCTTTTATATTTTTATTTTTTTTCGCTACCCCAAAAGTCACACTTAATTTTTAACATGAATCCTAAACACCACCGTGGCACACACGCTCACGCTAAACATACATTTTTCTAATTAAAATCAACCAACCGTTCACTTAGCACGCGCTAAGTGCACTTAAGAGGCACTTTAATATTTTTAATTAAAATGAACCAGCCGTCACAAGAGCACGCGCTAGCAAAAAAGCGCTCCACATCACCTTAATTTTTAATAAATGAATTTGCATTTAGAGACCTAGTTTGGGTATCGAAGTTCGGGATTCAAATTAATGCACCACTCCAACCTAATAATTTGTAATTAAAATTTTTAAGAAGGAACCGCCGTTTTCTTGTTAAGGTTTATCACTTAATAAAATTCACCCATTTCTTAATAATTTATAAAAATGAACCTTTCATTAAATTAATTTCCCCTCACTACACTTATTTCCCATTTTTAATAAACTCGTTTCGTGGGATGGGTTCGCGAAGTCTTTGGAGCTGTCTCCATGGTCAAACCTCATTATCAAAGTTGTGGTCATGATATGTGTGGGATGTTGTTATGTTTTGGTTCAGTTTCTTTGTTACGGTTAAGGGTACGGTGTATAGTTTTTTTTCTTTATTACCTGATATGGGGATTTGGGTATTTGCATGTTGCATAGCATGAAGCTTTCGATCGCATATGTGTAGAGGTCATGTCGAATTTTTTCTAGGCTGTGGTTTGCTTGGGGATAGTTGGTCGAGTCACGTTTTACCACCTTGGTTGATATCTTATCCTTGGTTTTTGTCTGTTGCTTTATAGGCATTCTCTTGGTTTGTCTGTGTTTGTGGTGTGTGTGTGTAACCATCTGAATGGCGCCCTCTCGTACTTCTCCCCCGATCCAGTATGTTCCTTTGGCTGTACATGATTATTTTTTGTTACTGGATTCGGACGTTGTCGCTAAAGTGGGCTTGTCCAAGTTTGTGAGCCTTTCTTTCCCACTGGTTCTAGATGATCCTACCATTTGTGACGAGTTTTTAAACTCTTACAGTAAGAGGTCTGGTCCAGTCAGTGGCACTACTGTTCTTCTGACACCGAAGAGTCTAGGCAAGGCTCTTGGTCTTCCATATCGTGGGGAGTCTATCCCTGCTGCCAGATAGTTGTTCACCAATGGCGATATTTTGAAGCTGTTGCAGAAGCAAACTCAAGATGTTCTTGATCCGAAGAAGGTCATTACCACATCACGAGTTGGTGTTTCCATGATTTCCAATCCCCTATGGAAACAACTTTGCCAATTCCTTCAGGACAGGTTCATGCCTGCAAAATCCCCATCTCATTATCTTTCCAAGGAGTTGTTTACAGCTTCACGAATGATTTTGAAAGGCATAACTATTGATTGGAGTACCTACATCCTCTCCAAGATGGATCACCATTTTATCCGAGCTACTCGAGGAAATGTGACTAATGTTACATTTGGGTCCTTCCTCTATGTCTTCTTGTTACATGCTGCCCCTGCAAAGGAAGTTCCTTTACCTCTAATTGATCCTCCAGAAGTTCCTCCTCCACCTCATAATGAAGATGATGATGTGATGATTGAGGATGGTGATTCTCTTCCTCCCCTTGTCATTTAGAGAAAACGCCTCAAGAGGGTGGCTGAGTCAGTGCCTATTCCTCCAGTTCGAGTGACAATTCTTGCCCAGTCTTGCAGCAGCTTGCCTGCATTCCTTCAGATGCCAAATATTTTTAGAGCCCATAGAGATGTGATGCTCGAACTTACTATTCCTTCTGTTCACCGCTTGGTAATAAGAGATGCTATTCCATTCCTGTGCAAGGATATCCAGAGTTCTATTGAACTTTCGATGTGACTGCCTGTATCCAACAATTATATTATTCATTTTATGATGAAGTTCAGCAGTCTAAGGAGGAATTGAATAAGACCAATACTGAGTTAGCCTCTGCTCAGGAGAAATTCTCTGACCTTTGTATGCAAATGGAGCAATAGACTAGGCTCGTGGATACTCAGAAAGCTGAAATCTCTAACTTGAAAGCTAAGTTGGCAGAAGCTAGGTCTCAAGTGGTTGCTGTAACAGAGGAGAGGGATAAGTTATAGAAGGAGAGTCAAGAGATGAAGGAGGTGATAGCTGCCTAAGCAGAGAAGTTTAAATCCACCACAGCTATTTTAGACCAGAGCAATGCT
Organism: Lygodium microphyllum; assembly: GCF_053477565.2. Classification (NCBI taxonomy): domain Eukaryota; kingdom Viridiplantae; phylum Streptophyta; class Polypodiopsida; order Schizaeales; family Lygodiaceae; genus Lygodium; species Lygodium microphyllum. The sequence continues at coordinate 152,987,482 of NC_141143.1, forward strand.
CAAATCCAGCAACTCAAAGATCAGTTGGCTCAGTCTCGGTCCAATACACAGAGTCCTGTGCAACCAGTTTCTCTTTTATCCCCTGTAGACTTGGTAGTTCTTCAGAGACATGCTACATTATGTCCCTTATTTCAGGCCAAGGTGGAAAGATTGCAATCTCGCATGGATTTGTTATGGTCTTCTTTTGAGCAGTATCAAGAATATGTTCCACCAGATCATTCCTTTTTTGTCCATTATCAACAACAGAAGTTGGCCTTCTATATAAAACTTTCAACGATGGATTTACCTATTCCAGAGGATGGATGGAGTGGGGCTTGGTCATCTGATTTGCTGATAGAAGTAGTGAGGATGGTTTTTGAAGACTTTGTCACTCCAGATATGATGCTTCTGTCCTATATGTATTTGAGGGGTAATTTACTGATTCCAAATGATGAAGATCTGGCCTGGTATGTCGGAGATGTGGTATTGCAAGCTTCTTTGTATGTCCGACATTTGGAGTTGAGGATTGATGAGATGTTCTAGGGATATTCTTCAAAGGTGGCTAAGTGTCCTGAGTTTTCATGGCACACTATGGTTGATGCTGTCATTTTGAATCACCGTCAGGTCAAAGCTTCAGCTCATGCTCAGAACATTAACCAACTGAGGGTGGATCTTTTAGTTTATCTCTCCAACCAACCCCCATTTGATACTTCTTTCTTTGAAGCCTATCATCGTAGATCAGCTTTAGGTCCGTCCTTACCATGCCTAACTCATTATCAACAAATGACTCATAGGTATGATGCTTATATTTTCCTTTTTCAATCTAACCCAAAGGTCATTTTACCCCTTCTTTTCCAACCTCAAGGATCTCCTCAAATTCCTATTTTTACCCATTGTTCTTTTATTGAAGATCGAGTTTTTCTACCTCCTGATCCTTGTCCTTCCCCATCCCCTAACATTCTATCAACTTTTCCTGCTTATCTTTTAATGCCTTTCTTAATTGAATCTCCTCAATTTTCAGCAAATCCATCTTTAATCCATTCTTCATTTTATGATTTTGCCTATCAATTGCTTCATCCTCTTTCATTAGTCCCTCTTCTGTCTCCTAACACTTCTATTCCTCATCCTCCTCAGTTGGTTAGTGGGTATCCAAGTTTTGTTTAGAATATTCTTTGAAGAAGAGGTTGGAGTTCAAATGATTCCCTTACTCGACCTCAAATCAATTGGCCATTGATCCCAAGAGAATGGATAAGTGCTAGTCAGGCTTATTAGAATTATCTGCATTTTTCTCAGCAGTTCTCAGTCTGCAGATCCTTCTATGCGCTTAACTGCTCATTTTACTTGGTACCTGGCGTATATGCATAGGCATTCTCATAATGATTCCAAGCCTATTCCAAAGTTGTGCATGAATGTCAATGTGAGTGTTGATTCCCAGCAACTGGATGTCTTGTACTTTCATGCCCTTTGTTTGCCTATCAGATACCTTATCTTAATGGAAAGGATGTGCTGCCTTCAATTTTTTTAGAATCCTCCCAAGACATTTGTAGATGAATCCTTGTCCATGGATCGTTTTTGAAATCACCAATCCTTCAAGAGGGATCATCTTCATTGATACCTTTGCTATGTATGGTGGATGATTTTTAATGATAAATCTCTCTTTTTGGAGGAGTCATTCAGATGGTTGTGTTGTGTGTAGTATTTGTGTTGTGGGTTAATTTATGTGATAAGATCGTGGTGGTTGCCTATTAGATTTGCTTTCGTGAGAGCTACATTTTGGAGAATTGTGGTGATGGTGTTGCTGGTTGGATAGTTGAAGATGCTGATGCAGAAGAAGAAACCTCTTATATCCTTTACAAGTTTGTTGTGATTTCCAGTTTGATAAGAAGGGTTAATGTATAAAGGGTTTTCCTTTCATTGTATTATTTTATATCAGATACAGGTTATAAGTTGGGGTTGTGATTGGATGGACTGTTTTTGAAGATTTATTGAAGATCAAAGTTGAGCTCTTGAATGAACTTGTATTCCCTTTTTCCTGGGTCACGAGGATGCTTCCTTATTAAGTGTGGGGATATGTTGAGTGTTGAAATGACCTGTTTTTTGGCTGATTTTTGTTGTTTTTGAGAGCTGAATGGTTGATTTTATGAGATGATTGATCGGTTTGGAAGTGGTTTGAGAGTGTTTTGGATAGGTTGAAATGGTTTTATTAAACTCATGATGTTTATTAGTAGAGATGTGAAGTTCTGATGATGTTCTGATATGTTCTGTTTGGTCCTGATAGCTTCAGTTGAGCTTTTGTTTTGTTCTATTTTCTCTCTGTATGGAAGGATGGAGTATTGATTGATAGGGTTTGAGATTTTTTGAAAGCTTATTGATTGATTTTTGATGGTTTGGAATGGTTTTGGTATGAGTTATGTGGTTCTGATGCTTTCTGTTGACCTTCTGTAACTCTCTGTTGAGCTTCTGATGAGCTTCTGTAGACCTTCTGTATGCTTCTGTATGTGTTCTGTTGGATGAGAGTGTAGCTTGGAAAAGTTTTCTAGCCTTGGAAAGAGGTGAATATAAGTGCAAAAGAGCTAAAAGAAGTCAAAGAAGTAGCTGCTGAAGACTCAAGTAAAGACTGGAGTGAAGTGATAGTGGTGAGCTATGAAAAGACACTGTAGTGGCTCTGGTGACTCTTCATATCAGACATACCTCTTGGGAGGTGTATCTACAACCTAAGAAGGATTATTGAGGGTTATTATTGAGTATTGTAGTGAGGATATGATGTACTATTGATGGAGAGAGAGAGAGAGAGAGAGTCAGAGATAGTCAATTCTATCAAAATAGTGTGATTGTATGTGAGAGATTGAGAGAGAAGACTATGAAGACATTGAAGATGAATACTATGTGATTGATTTCCATTCAAAGATGGTGTGTTCCTTTGTTTTCTTTGTTCTATTGATGGATTCTATGAAGATGTTGAAGATTATGGTTGATTCTATCAAATCCGTGGGAGATCTACATGATGCTACATGAAGATTTGTTGTGCTTGGTGTTCTTTCTTCATTGTGATCATATAAAACCTAATAAAAAAGCTTGTTGATGTTACAAGATAGATTTTCTTGCAAGAGAATTCCCTTTTCCTTGGTGTTCCTCTTGGGGCACCACAAACCCAAACTCTTCTCCTTGCACTTGACTATCATTGCTTGTGTGTGTTGATATTATCTATACAGGATCACAAAACTCATTGTTTATTTATGTACATATTTATGAATCCAAGTCACTTCGTGAGGGTAAAAACCAATTGTAGAACTCAAGATTGTGTTGGAGTGTGGCACACACATCTAGTACTCGTAGCAACTTACTCAAAAACAATAGATATTTTGCAACATCGAGGAATACGGTACCTTGTCCGAGTCTACTGGCAACATGTAACTCCTCCTCAGTGAGAACCTTATTAGCCAGAGAGTTCTCTTGGCTAGTTCTGGCTAAGTCCATACCCTGAATGGCAGTTAGTACTCGAAAGGAAGTCGACACCACATAGGTTGGGTCTCTTTGAGAATGCCATTCAGCCAATCGCTCCTTTGAGACTGTCATAATTTGGGCTCCTAGTTTGGCCATTGCAACACGGTTTTCAAACCAATGTGTTTTAAATTGACTTCGACGCTCTGATTGTCGCTTTAATTGCTCTATCTCTAAGAGATTTGGTTGGCAGAGCACATAATTGAATGCTATAGTTAAGTGTAGTTCCTCGGCTTCCTCGTTAGAGGTGAGTCACATGAGTTCATGCAGGAGCCTATCATAGTGCTCGTCAAGATGTTCTTGCTCTTTCCAAGATAGGGAAAATGGCAAGTATTCCCCAAGCTGCTTCTTGGGGAATGCACCCATGTCTGCAAGGACGTAGACACGTGCGAATGCTTTGAGTTTAGCATCCAAATTAGTTAAGCATTTTGCGACACTTCTATGTTCAATGAGGGCTTGCTCGGTTGCTATCTCATGCAAGGTTCTAGGAGTTTATCTAGGCTTTAGCATAGCTAGGGGCTCATGCCTTGATGAGCACGATTGGTCAACGCTAGGATTGCTTATGCTCTCGAGGTTTCCATGTTTCTCCTGAGGCCTTGCTAGTATTGTGTCATGGTTCTCCTTGGATGTGACCGGTATAGTCTTGTCATCTTATTCTGACAGTGTTGTATCCACTTTTGATTGGTCAATGCAAGTTCTGTTGCCGATGGATTGAGTGTTGCAAGCAACCATTGATGGTAATGGTTGCTTTGATTTTTTAGAGCACATGGATGTGTCTGAGGCTTCACCGCTACTAGGAGAGATGGAAATGGGTTCATTCATGGGTGGACTCGATGCTTTATTCCTTGGCTCTTCGGCACTCTTGGTCTCAATCTTCTTGGGGTCTACAACCACTTGCAATTGCCATTGTTGTTTTTGTTCTTTTCTCTTCTTTTCTTAGTAGGCAATCGATGTGTATCCCTTGAAGACTCGGGACCTTGAACTAGGTTAGTCATTGATGTGCTTGGCTGGGCCTTAGCATTCTCTTTCTCTTGTGTGTCCTCATGGGACATAGCTGTAGGTTGAACAGCCCCGCTAGGTTGTGAGGGTACAACTGCCTCTCTTTTTGGAGAGCCTAGCTCTTTAGCTAATTCCCCTCTGTTTAGCTCCTCAAGCCTAGGCTTTAGGTGCTTTGGAAGTGCTGGAGTTGTCAAGGATGTTGGTTGCGACACCTCCCCCACAGGTGAATAGCTAAGGACACGTTCCGCAAGGGGAATTGTCACGGCCAAGGGCTGTGACGACTATGATCCCTGATTGAAAGTAGTAGCGGCTAGTTCAATGAACTGGCTACTATTGGTCAAGCATTCAAAGTTTGAGCATTCACTTGTGTAGATCAAGCATCAATTGATCTAGTCACATTAGGTTGCACATGCATATCATTGGACCGAGAGCTACGGGTGGTGTCATGTCCCACCTCTTGGACATCTGGAAGCTTAGATGGAGATAGAGATTGGGATTGAGCAGTTGCACTTGATGACTGCTGTTGTGCTTCTTGTGTCTGTTTAGGGAAAGAGGGTGTAGGAGATCTGGGACTCTTAGGTGGACTTGGAACTGGCTGAAAGATTTGCTCGTGGCTGTTAGACGATTGTGCCATTTGCTTTGTTGAGCAATCAGCCTTCTTATGAGCAACGTTGTGCCTGTGGTGCTCATGATCCTCTTGGAAAATCAAAAACTCCTCCGGCACTAATGGCTTTTTCTTACCCTCAACGATTACATCTAATATTTGCTCATCAAGCATGCTAGGCTGAGGATCTACCCTTCAAATAATCCCGTTTGGTTTCTTGATTTCGATCGTGAGGGGCTCGGTCACTCCAATGTTTTTGACTCGAGAATTGGGTTTTCGTTTAGATTTCCTCCTACACTTCTTTCCTATTGATACGATCCGGCCTTCAACTAATAGAGGAGATTTAGCAGGGGGTTTTGGTATCCAAATCCATCGGTTACCTGCGTAATACCCTTGAGCACGTAGCAACGCTTTGGATATCCATCTCAGCGTTGTATTGGCTCTCCATCGATGCCTTCGTCTATAAGGCTTAGGCTTTTTTTGGGGTCTTCTACGATATTTGTAAGTCCAAAGCCCATCCTCGGTATTGTCTCCTGACCTTCTTGTTTCAAGCATGGCCTCACTCACTGGTTCTCGTTGTTCAACCTGTGCTTGTATCAACTCTTTCAATAGGTCCTTGCTCTTATTACTAGGCTTGCCTGTTATGTCAGCACCTTCCTTACCTTTTCCTTGAGGCTCGATGAGGTCGCCCTTGCTAAAGGTTGTGACTATCCTCACACCTGGTAGTGTCAAAGTGTATCCTTTGTGCTACATAATCGGCCTCACACTTGGTTGCCCTTTTGAAGGGTCTTCCTAGGAGGGTTTCCTTTTCGCAATTAGCACTATTTGGGGAAACATGAAATAGGATATGCAAGCTTTCAGTTTCAATTGTCGCGAGGATTTTGCACTTCCCCATAAGTGCTTGTGGGTGTCCCCCGTAAGGACTAAGAGTTGCATTAGTTAGTGTGAGCTCTGGTTGGCCTACTAGGGTCCATGCTTCATAGGTCAAGACATTGAAATCTGCTTCTTCATCAATCAACGCATTGATAATGTGCTCTCTTTTTGCGGTGAGTTTGACCCTAAGATAAGTAAGCAGTACTATGTCTTCATCTTCCGGGTCTTGGCTTATAAATTTAACCCTTAAGACAAATGCCCTTAAGTCCCCAACTGCACAACCTGATGTGGATTCTCCACTGATGTCTTGGATCATATGTGCAGTGCTATTCAAGGTGCATCTATCGTTAGGACTGTCATATCTATCATCCTTCCAGTTGTAGCTTGATGTTGTTGCTTTTCGCTTTCACTAGATGCAGTCCGAATGCAACACATACGTGTTTTTGTGATGTGGCCTTTTTGTCCTTGTTGGATAGATTGGCCCATTGAGGTTCTAGGGTCTCTGTTTGTCTTTGTTCAGGTATGGGCTTTTGGTTGCTCTTTTGCAAGTGAAAATCCATGCTTGTGTAGAGCCATTACTACACTAGGGTCTAATTTGGAGGATTTGTCATAGCGCGCATTTTCTCTCCAATCTACTTGGGGGAGGTGCAGAGGGGGAAAAGCGCCCTCTGCAAGGGTGTGGGGGGGGGGGGGGTAGTCCCCCCTCAGCCCGTAGGGCCGTTACGGTAAATGCCATACGCGATTTGAAGGACCGTTTGTAGCCAAGTTTTGAACTACTTGCTCTGGATTTCAGCCCAGTGTTAGATCTATGATGTGATTTCAGCTCTATAAGGTCTCTCGGTTAGTTTTAAGGTCTATAGGTTGAAATTTGAAAAAATCCAAACTCGGGCCAATAGATCCAAATTGCAAGGGCTGAATGCCCGATTCAGCCCATTTGAATGGCTGAGGGCCGACTGAGAAAGGGCCGAAGGTGACTGGTCCGAATGTCAAATTTGGCCAATCTAAGTGTGGGTGTCTGAGGGCCGAGTGGACCGAGGGCCGAGTTAAGTTGCAATTGTCTAAGTGGGGTTGGGCCGAGTCGGCAGGGTTGAGGGCCGAAGATCAAGTTGGTTGGAATGCTTCACTTAGACGGGGGCTGAGTAAAAGGCGCCCAAGTGTAGTTGGCCGAGGGCCAAATGGTCCGAGGGCTAATTCTGGGACTCAACCCAGAATTGCTGACACTTGGACGGGTCGAGCGCGATGCGTTTTTTCGCCGGCCTTCAAAGAATTTGTCGCGCCGAGCGATCGAGGCCTTTCTACTCGTTGAGCATCTCCAGATCCAAGCTACTCATGTAGGGAAAGGTGTGGAATTACTTGTGGTGGGCAAAGAACTCCTCGATGGTAAAATCGAAGTGGGTCCACGCAATGAAGCGCTCCCCCTCTCTCTTGCTCTCTTGAAACCCTGCAATGGAAAATGTGGCCTTTCTTGCCACTCCTGGCCCCTTGCCCAAGCCTGTACTCATCTTAGTCTTGCTTCCCTTACTAACATTTAACCCAAATTTTCATTTTTTGCCCTTCTTTTCCCTGTTTCACCTTGTTATACAGCAACAGAAAACCCTACTATGTGCTTCAATGTTTTGCTCCTATCCTTCCTAAATTAAGGCCTTGAGAGGCCTTTTGAGTAGGCCACCACTTTTTAGTGTTTCTCCACCATTCAAAAGGGGTAAATGACCATTCCAAATTGATGTAAAACCATTCTTATGTGGCTGTGCATTATGATACTCCTAACTTTTCAGTGGTATTAAGGCCTTTTGAGTGGAAGCTCAACACTTTTTAGCATTTCTCTAGCACTTATAAGTGGTGAAGAACCACTGTGTGGTGATGTACAACTTAATGTGGAGTGGTCCTAGGAGCACCATAACACATCACCATGTAATAGTGGTTGTACATATTGTACCATTCTACAATACCATGTTACAATGGTTTTACACCACTTTAGAGTGATTTTTCACTACTTTAGCATAGTTGTACCACTTTATGTAATGTTAGAAAAATAGAATGATGCACCATTTTAAGTGATACCTCACTTGTGAGTGGCTATTTATCACTTTAAGTGGTGGAGAAATGCTAAAAGTCCTCAACACTACTTAAAAGCTTGGAGTACCATAATGCATTACAATGCAATAGAAAATTTTACCACTTTAGAGTGGTTCTTCACTACTTTTATGTAGTCGAGAACCACTAAAAAGGGATGTAGTGTTGCATGCATTCAAAAAACAAAGTGATGCATTATTATTATGTGGCACCTCACCTTTTAGTGGCTATACACCGCTTTTAAGTAGTGGGACATTAACAAAAATTCTTTAGCACCAATAAGAAGTTGGGAGTACCACAATGTGCTACCATACAATGGTGGTTGTTCAACTTTAGAGTGGTTCTTCACCACTTTTATGTCGTGAAGCATCGCTAAAAAGTGGTGTAGGAGTGCACATGCTCAAGAAAGAAAGAGATGTGATATTGTTAAGTGATACTTCACCTCAAAGTGATTGTTTACCACTTTTAATTTGTATGGTACCACTCAAAAGTCCATAGAACCACTAAAAAGAGGGTGCATCACCACCCACTAGCATGCATTATTGAATTGCAAGTGATCTTCTCTCACTTATATGTGATATCGAATCACTTTAGTTGATGTGATTTCACTTATTAGTGGTAGAAAGTGGTATGTTGGTACTTTAAGTAGATTTTAAGTAACATAAGACTAGTTGTAAGTTATTTGCTACTCTTACAAGTGATATGTTATCATTAACTAAGTTGTAAATCCCTTGTAAGTAGTATGTTATCACTAACTAAGTTGTAGACCCCTTGTTAGTGGTGCCAAACCACTTGTAAGTGGTATTAGATATGCATATATATTATGAAGGGGTTTTATAATCAATAATTTAATATGCAATGCAATATATTGCATCAACTTTGCTATATATTTATATAGCACAACTTTTAATTTATGCATATATTTATTTGAGAAAGAAATTATACTTACACATACCTATATATGCTAGACAGCTTTGTATATTTTGAGGCTTCACATCTTGTCGTAATGTTTCTACCAAAATGGCTATGACGCCCATTTTACACCCATTTCATGCCAAATTTAAACATAGACTGATTCCAACTTGTTTTGACGTATGCCTCTTTTGTGGGGCAATGTTATCAATTTAAAATATCATAAATCTTATAGTATACATATTTAACCAATTATAAAAAATACATGCATGTAATGAACATGTCTTTTTGGGCATCCTTTGTGTGTGTAGGGCTCCTTCCCTTCTAAGGTGTACTCTTTTTGGAGCCTAGCGAAGACTCTTTTGCAACCTTGCTAGTTCTTTATCCTAAAAAACAATCACAAAACATCAATAGAATCATAATTCATTTTCAATTTTAAATGATGATTTCTATAAGTATGCATGTGCTCTATGGCATCTACATGATACAAAGCCATTAAAGTTATATGTAGCCATATATGGTTGTATACAACTAAGGGACAAAACATTCAAGAAATAAAGAAAAGGAGATCATCTCATGCTTCAAATATATGAGTTGCTCTAGTAGAGAGAGAGAGAGAGATCTACATATTTAGACAATATTTTGTATCATGCAACTTATTGTACCATTATATTAATGGGATGTAAAGTCATTATTATCCATTTTGGGCTTTATTTCACTAACATTTGAAATCTAAACCTCTTTTTTGAATATATATATATATATATATATATATATATATAACCACTATTTATCATATGCTAAAAGTGTACACCACTCCTTTTTTAATTGCAAAGTCCATCTATTATTAAGCACCAAAATCATGCCATCTATACATGTAGTCATACTATATTGCTGTAGGAAGATACCAGTGAGCTTATTTTCCATCTTGTAAACTTAGTATGGTTATAGAGTGTCTATTAGAGCCATAATTATTAGGTTGTTCTCATAGCATGTGTCTTAATATAAACAATCACATTTACTTACATTCTCTTTTATTAGAAATGCAAGTACACAATTGTTTATCTAGAGATAAGGTTGTGGAAGACACAACAATACTAATTCATGATCAAATGGTGTATTATGTATAGTTTAACAAGAAAAAATATAAAGGTGAATAGGTTATACACCCTATGTATACTCAATGAAGAGATCTAAGTATATATGTATTTTCATCTAGTCATAAAGCAAAATAATAGAGGTTCCTTACAAGAAAGAGTTTTATAATTCTTTGAGACCTCTAAAACAACATGTTAGTTCTCTTTTGTGTGTGTGTGTGTGTTGTCTCCCTTAAGGAGTGGTCACTCACATAAACATGTAAGGATATCATGTATCACATAAATATGTCAGGATATCACATGGGTTCAAAAGAATAGATTCTCTAAACACCATTTTTACACATTTATCTTTACATACAAAAGGGGAAGGTACTCTATTCACCAATGCAACTACTAGAGTCATTGTTAATGGGTACATACATACATACATACATACATACATACATACATACATACATACATACATACATACATACATACATACATACATACATACATACATATATATATATATATATATATATATATATATATATATATATATATATATATTCTAGAGAGAATTTTCACAATTAGAGGTAATAAGAAAAACAACGTACATTGGTCTTTTTTGTCTTCCTTACATACACACATGTGCGTATGCATACACACATGCATGCACGCACACATACTCTGTGTGTGTGTGTGTGTGAAGGTCATTCCATAAGAGAAAATGAACCTTGAAGCCATGAATTTTCACATTGCTTATGTAGTGAAGGGTATGGTGTGTAGAAGAGAGTATGTGTGCATGACAAGTAAGAAATGAAAGGTGAGAAGGATCAAAGCTTGCTTGGAAGAGCTATGGCGGGAGAGCAAGAGCAAGAAAGAGAGACACAAAATGGGCACTCCAACAATCACAATGTGTGACCAGGCTTTCCTTTTATTCAAACTGTCACTAAAAGAATGAACACTAAACTGATAGTGACGGGCTCTCACCACCTGTAATGTGCAGTGGTGGATACTGTCAAAACCATAGCCAAGTGCATTGCCAAGCCCAAAGAAGCATGACATAGCCATCACTAAGGAGTAGGTGTGCTACTATGTTATGCTATCCAAGAATTAGCCAAAAATTGCATAAATTTGCTGATGTGTTCATCTCCTACTGTACATCTACATGGCCTCAATGGCAATGATTACAGGTTCCAAGGGGTGCCCAAGGAGGCACACAACAAGCCTCAAGTGCTGAAATGCAAGGGGGAGTAAGATACAAGCTCCAAGGGTTTGAGCTATGGCTACCTTGATTGACTGCAACCTGAGAATTGAATAAAAGCATTGAAAGAACACTTCAATACCTCTGTAGCAATGCCCTAAGGGTGCCTCAATAGGTCGGGAAGGTGCTCGAGAAGTTGGGGAGTGATGGGAGCTCGGGAAGGTCGGCTATGGCTGCCGGGAAGGAGACCCACTGCTATAGGTATTTGAATAGAAACTGAGAATGCCATGAAGCAAGCTCGGCAAGTTGGAAAGCCAAGCTCTGATACCAGTTGAAAGGTGAGAAGGATCAAAGCTTGCTTGGAAGAGCTATGGCGGGAGAGCAAGAGCAAGAAAGAGAGAGCTATGGCGAGAGAGCAAGAGCTTGCTTGGAAGAGCTATGGCGGGAGAGCAAGAGCAAGAAAGAGAGAGACACAAAATGGAAACTCCAACAATCACAATGTGTGATCGGGCCTTCCTTTTATTCAAACTGTCACTAAAAGAATAAAGAATAAAATGATGGTGATGGGCTCTTGCCACCTGCAGTGTGCAGTGGTGGGTACTGTCTTAGTGTAGTAATACATATATCTTCCAGAGACCATTTTCACAATTAGAGGTAATAAGAAAAACAACGTACATTGGTCTTTTTTGTCTTCCTTACGTACACACATGTGCGTACGCATACACACATGCATGCACGCACACATACTCTGTGTGTGTGTGTGTGTGTGTGAAGGTCATTCCATAAGAGAAAATGAACCTTGAAGCCATGAATTTTCACATTGCTTATGTAGTGAAGGGTGTGGTGTGTAGAAGAGAGTATGTGTGCATGACAAGTAAGAAATGAAAGGTGAGAAGGGTCAAAGCTTGCTTGGAAGAGCTATGGCGGGAGAGCAAGAGCAAGAAGGAGAGACACAAAATGGGCACTCCAACAATCACAATGTGTGACCAGGCTTTCCTTTTATTCAAACTGTCACTAAAAGAATGAATACTAAACTGATAGTGACGGGCTCTCGCCACCTGTAGTGTGCAGTGGTGGATACTGTTAAAACCATAGCCAAGTGCATTGCCAAGCCCAAAGAAGCATGACATAGCCATCACTAAGGAGTAGGTGTGCTACTGTGTTATGCTATCCAAGAATTAGCCAAAAATTGCGCAAATTTGCTGATGTGTTCATCTCCTGCTGTGATGCCAGGAGGCAGATTCCATGGTGGATTCCGTGCCACGGTGGATTCCGTGAGGTTTTACGGTGGATTCCGTAAACTTAGATGACTAGGGCTCATACACAAAGAGGATTCTTTGTGCGAGAAGTTGATGGGGACACCTGTCCTTTTCGGGCGTTTCATTAATTTAGTGTGTACATGGGTGATTCCATAGCGGGTGATTCCGCAAAATGCATATTAAATTAATAAACGTTTATGAGTTTAGAGTGCGCACTCGTAATAAATTAAGGTTAGGATTTATTTCTAACCAGTTGATTTATTTATGTAGCTGAAGACTGCTAGGTATTCACTTTTGTCGGTTTAATTGTATTATTTTACTAATGATTGTGAATGCTTCAGTTGATGTGTAGAGATAGCAGCAGTGGCGGAGGAAAGCATTGGAGTCTAGCGGGTATTCGACCTTTGGACTATATTTTGATAGGCGCCATGCCTATATTTTGTTATGTCTATTGAGACATCGATTATTGATTATTATTTTGTATGCGCTTATGCGCCCGGATATGTTATTTCTATTTGGACATTGAGATTGGGCGTGCCAGACTCTATGGGCACCGTCCATTAGCTTTATTTTCCTATTTTTGTAGAAAGCAAACTCAAAAGCTAAAAGCTTGTCATATTTTTGTAAATTGGGCTATTATTGAGCATGAAGATTGGAAATATACATTAAATACATGCTTTGTGAAGCGCTCACACAAGGCATGGGGGAGATTGAACCCAATTTGTCTCTTGCCTCTTGTCGTGCATGCTTTTACATTGTTTTTTGTGCAAAAAGGTAGAGTTCATTGTTCTTGGGGACCTTCAGGGATTCACTACGTGAGCTATTTGCGACCGATCTGCGCACCAGTGGTATCAGAGCGGAGCAGAGATCAAGAGCTTCCAATCGCTACCAATCTCGGGCGAAGGCGGAGCTCCAGGAACAAACGGGCTCTACAGTCAATCTCGTCGTGAACCGTCGATACAGGCAGACTTCTGGCGATCAAGAACCCCTGTTTCCATTGTCAGATCGCGAAGGACCAAGCTCTGCAGGCGGAGGACCACGCATACATCTCCACCAACAAGTCGTTGAAAAAATAGTGAGAAAATTCTTAATCTTCTCAATTAAAAGCTTAATTACAAAGCTTATAAGCTTAAAGGAAGCTTAAGGCTTCTCCAAATCACCTCAGCGTGTCAGAGTGTGGCCCCGAAATTTCCGCGCGGCCAAAAAACGGCCCCTCCCCCCCACGAAAAAATTACGCCGCCTGCTAGTCCACCATTAAGCTTATTAAGCTTAAGCTTAATCACTTAAGCTTAAGGCTTTCTGCAAGTTACACAGGGCAGACAAATCGATATACTCCAGGTCCCGCACTTCTGAAGTCAAGTTCAGCAAGTCAATTGAAATCAAGTTCTGCAAGTTCTGCAAGTCGTCCTAAGTTCAGCAAGTCAACAACTCTGCAAGTCTGCTAAGTCTGTAACTTTGCAAGTCAGACTAAATCAGAATTGACTAGTGCTTAAAACTCCTAGAAGACTTGTTCGTATGCAAAAACTCTAAACTGGAAAGTTGTTCGCAGCAAGCTGTTCTACCTATCTACAAGTTTGTTGAAGTACTTTCAGCAAACGAAGACAGAAATATTGCAGATTTTCAGAAAATATACAAAGAAATACCCAAAAATACATAGCCTTGTAACCCCAAATTTGAGCTACGCTCATCCCGCTAACCTGATTTTGAGAGAGAAAGGTTTGTTGAGTTTTACAGGATGACTACCCCACATATGGATGATCCTATGGCCGAAGACGACCTACCTGAGCCTACCATGGAACAAAAGCTGGATCTAATCATGCTACAATTGGAAGAAGAGCGAAGAGCTAGGCAAGCATTACAAGCGCAATTGACAAAACTACAAAGAGCATCCATCGACAAAGAAGAACCACAAGTTGAAGATTTGATTCGCCGTACCATCGACGCCACTCTTGAAGCACAAACCATTCGCAAGGAATCCAAGATAAGTAAACGAAGTTTCAAGTTTCGCACTTTCAATGGCATAAGAGAAGGAAAGACTGTTTTATCATTCATTAGCCAGTTTGATGACTATTTCCATGAGGAAACTTATCCCGAAAAAGATAAAATCAAGTGTGTTACTAATTGTCTGATAGACAGAGCATCACTTTGGTAGACCGTAGTCCGCAAGAGCATAGAACGTCCTGCTACTTGGGAAGATTTCAAGAAGAAATTCATGCAAAATTTCCTTCCACTGCAATTTCATGAGAAGGCTATCAAGCGATGGGATTTACTTCAACAGCAAGATCGTGAGCCTATTCCACAATATACAAAGCGTTTTTGGAATGCACTCCTATAGCTACGCATGCTTGAAGACATACCAGAGACGACACATAAGCGGAAGTATATGTCTGGACTTCTTGGACATTACTACGCTGAAGTGAACATGTTCAAGACTGCTACCCTTGAAGATGCCATCTCCTTAGCTCACGACACTGAAGATAAGTTACGCGGAAGAGACAGACGACCACATCAATTCCAAGCCAACGGTAATTATGGATCTAAACAATTCAATTCCAATTTTAGAAGGTTTAATCCAGGTCGTTTCTCATCACCATCTTTCCGCAAGAATTGGCCTAAACCACCTGCATTACCATCCACTGTCAATCCAAACCCAAAGCCTATTCCACAAGCAAATCCAAATGTACCCAGACTCCCAGCCATTGCAAATAATGTAACCAAAGCCAAGCCAATAGTATGCTACAAGTGTCACCAGCCAGGGCATCTCGCAGCAAATTGTCATTCAAAGAAGCCACCAGCACATATCAACTACCTTGGAGCTATGGACGAAGACGAGCATGAGGATATGCCGGATTTTACTCAAGATGAGGATGATCCTACTACTACTTCCGACACTATACCAGGTATGCCTACTCCACATTCATTGTTGACTATGAAATATATGGTGCATGGAAAAGAAAGAACTATTTTACATGATGATGGTAGTACCCATGACTTTATTTCAGCAAAATTGGTAAAGGAATTGAAATTGCATACTGTACCTACGCATTATCGCATAAAAGCTGCATTTTTAGGCACTAGGTACAATGGCACACAAGAAGTACAAGATTTAGAAATTCAAATTGGTCCATATATTGAAAGAAGAAAATTTTTAGTTGTCCCATTACAGTCAAGCGACATTATTCTAGGAATGCCATGGAGACACCAGCATAATCCAAATATAGATTATTCCACGCACACAATGAATATTAATTTTCAAGGAAAATCTATTACATTATATATGCATGCATCTCATATTTTTCCACTACTTTCGCATACTCAAGCAAAACGTGCACTACGCAAGAATACTAAATCATATCTCATTTGGGTGAATGAACTGCACGCAAAGGAAAATCATATACACCCTAGGCATAAGGAATTTCTTGCATATTTTAGGGACTGTTTTGCAGAAGACCTACCACCAGGTTTACCACCTTCACGTCCAGAAGACCATAAGATTGATCTAATACCTGGCACACAACCACCTTGCAAAGCACCATATAGGCACAATCAAATAGAGCAAAAAGAAATCAAGACTCAAGTTGAAGAATTACTAAATAGAGGCCTAATTCGACCTAGCAGTTTCCCATTCGGTGCACCTGTACTCTTAGTCAAGAAAAAGAATAATACCTATCGTATGTGTATTGACTACCGAGCATTAAATAAGATCACTGTTAAGAATAGGTATCCTATACCTAGAGTTGATGACCTTATGGACAAACTGCAAGGATCTTCTATATTTAGTAAAATTGACCTTAAGTCTGGATATCATCAGGTGAGGTTAGATAGATCCGACATATTTAAGACTGCATTCAGGACACAGTTTGGCCATTACGAATTCTTAGTCATGCCATTCGGATTAACTAATGCACCTGCTACTTTCAGTAGAATGATGAACCGTATCTTTCTGAAATATCAGTATTGTGTGATTGTTTTCTTTGATGATATTTTGGTGTTTAGTCAAAGTGAAAAAGAGCATTATGAGCATTTATCATTAGTTTTTCAATTACTGAAAGAAAATCAATTGTTTGCAAATCCTGAAAAGAGTGAATTCTTTAAGACGGAAATTGAATATTTAGGACATATTGTATCAAAAGAAGGAATTAAAGTTGATCCTAAGAAAATTGATGCAATATTGCATTGGCCTGTTCCTAAAAATGTACACGAATTACGCTCATTCCTTGGTCTTGCTAGTTTCTATAGGAAGTTTGTACGTAATTTCTCATTACTTGCTTTACCATTAACAAAACTTCTTAAGAAAGGAATTGTTTATCAATGGACTGAAAATCAGCAGAAATCCTTTGACTTACTTAAACGTGCATTAACTAATGCCCATGTTCTACAATTGCCTGACTTTAACAGACCATTCTTTCTAGTTGTGACCGATGCTAGCGGATTAGGAATAGGAGCCGTATTAATGCAAGACAATCATCCAATAGCATATTCTAGTTCTAAGCTGAAACCCTCTGAGCTCAAATATTCCACTTATGACAAGGAACTATTAGCAGTTGTACAAGCATTAAAACAATGGAAGCATTATTTAATGGGTTCAGAATTCATGATAAAGACCGACCAGCAAAGCATTAGACATCTACTTAGCCAACCCCAAATTTCTGACCGTCATATCAAATGGGCTTCCTTCATTCAAAGTTTCCATCCTATCATTCAATAGCAACCTGGAAAAGAAAATGTAGTTGCTGATGCATTGAGTAGAAGACCTGCAATTCATAACATTTCCATCATATCTTTTGATTCTTTGATTGCTATGAAAGACACATATCACCAAGATATTACTTTTCATTCTGATTGGCAAAAATTAGTTCAAAATAATTTCATTCCTGTTAATTCATTGTCATATAATGATGGATTTATGTTCTTTGAAAAGAGACTGTGTGTTACTATTCCATTCCGATCTTTTATTTTGAATGAAATTCATTGTCCCCCATATCAAGGTCATAGAGGTATCATATCTACATTACGCATGTTAACTGAAGATTTTTATTGGTCGCATATGGATGCAGATGTATCTAATTTCGTTTCTGAATGTTTGATTTGTCAAAGAATAAAGAGACATCATGGTAAACAGTATGGATTACTAATGCCTTTGTCTATTCCATCTAAACCTTGGAAACATATATCTATGGATTTCATTACTGGTTTACCAAATACTAAATCTAACCATGACATGATTTGGACAATTGTAGATAGATTTAGTAAGCAAGCATATTTCATTGCATGTAAGAAAACTTTAACAGCATCACAAGCAGCACAGTTATTTTTGAAAACTGTTTTTACTAACCATGGATTGCCAAAAGTGATTATTTCAGATCGAGATTCTAGATTTTGTAACAATTTTTGGATTACACTGTTTGCAAATCTAGGCACAAAGATTGATTTCTCATCCGCATTTCATCCAGAAACAAATGGACAAACAGAAGCCACAAATAGCACCATTCTAGATCTTTTACGTGCATATACTATCTCTAAACCTCAGACATGGGATACTCATTTGTATTTATTACAGTTTGCATATAACAATACACCGCACACATCTACAAAGAAAGCACCTTTTGAAGTTATTTATGGATATAGATTATCTACACCTGTTGCATCTTTGTCTAATAGAATTCAAAGTGCTGATGATATCGCTACTATGCACAACAGTATTTTTGATGAAGTTAAGGATATGATTGCTAAAGCCCAACAATCATATACCAAACAAGCCAACAAGAAAAGACAAGCCATGAATTTCAGAGTTGATGATTATGTTTGGCTTAGAATAGAAAAGCGTAGACTGCAAAGTGTAGATAGACATCCAGTTGTCAAATTAGCTCCTAGATTCCATGGACCATTTAGAATCATTCATAAGATTAATGATAATGCATTCAAGTTAGAATTGCCATCTCATTGGAAAATTCATAATACATTTCATATCAGTTTATTGAGACCATTTAGAGGCCAATTACCTATCCACCATGTTTATGAAAACCCACCTTTACTAGAAGAAGAGACTGAAATACTTGAACCAGAAGCCATCATAGACACTGACTACATGACCACTAGAATTGGCCGAAGGTATTCTAGATATCTAGTAAAATTTAAGAACCATCCTGTAGAGGAAGCACAATGGATGCACGCTAGAGACTTAAATGCTTTTCCCACTCTGCTAGCTCCACATTGAGCTAATAGCAATTGAGGTCAATTGCTATCCCACCCCGGGGGTATGATGCCAGGAGGCATATTCCACGGTGGATTCCGTGCCACGGTGGATTCCGTGAGGTTTTACGGTGGATTCCGTAAACTTAGATGACCGGGGCTCATACACAAAGAGGATTCTTTGTGTGAGAAGTTGATGGGGACACCTGTCCTTTTCGGGCGTTCATTAATTTAGTGTGTACATGGGTGATTCCATAGCGGGTGATTCCGGAAAATGCATATTAAATTAATAAACGTTTATGAGTTTAGAGTGCGCACTCGTAATAAATTAAGGTTAGGATTTATTTCTAACCAGTTGATTTATTTATGTAGCTGAAGATTGCTAGGTATTCACTTTTGTCGGTTTAATTGTATTATTTTACTAACGATTGTGAATGCTTCAGTTGATGTGTAGAGATAGCAGCAGTGGCGGAGGAAAGCATTGGAGTCTAGCGGGTATTCGACCTTTGGACTATATTTTGATAGGCGTCATGCCTATATTTTGTTATGTCTATTGAGACATCGATTATTGATTATTATTTTGTATGCGCTTATGCGCCCGGATATGTTATTTCTATTTGGACATTGAGATTGGGCGTGCCAGACTCTATAGGCACCGTCCATTAGCTTTATTTTCCTATTTTTGTAGAAAGCAAACTCAAAAGCTAAAATCTTGTCATATTTTTGTAAATTGGGCTATTATTGAGCATGAAGATTGGAAATATACATTAAATACATGCTTTGTGAAGCGCTCACACAAGGCATGGGGGAGATTGAACCCAATTTGTCTCTTGTCTCTTGTCGTGCATGCTTTTACATTGTTTTTTGTGCAAAAAGGTAGAGTTCATTGTTCTTGGGGACCTTCAGGGATTCACTACGTGAGCTATTTGCGACCGATCTGCGCACCATGCTGTACATCTACATTGCCTCAATGGCAATGATTAGAGGCTCCAAGGGGTGCCCAAGGAGGCACACAACAAGCCTCAAGTGCTGAAATGCAAGGGGGAGTAAGATACAAGCTCCAAGGGTTTGAGCTATGGCTACCTTGATTGACTGCAACCTGAGAATTGAATAAAAGCACTGAAAGAACACTTCAATACCTCTGTAGCAATGCCCTAAGGGTGCCTCAACAGGTCGGGAAGGTGCTCGAGAAGTTGGGGAGTGATGGGAGCTCGGGAAGGTCGGCTATGGCTGCCGGGAAGGAGACCCACTGCTATAGGTATTTGAATAGAAACTGAGAATGCCATGAAGTAAGCTCGGCAAGTTGGAAAGCCAAGCTCTGATACCAGTTGAAAGGTGAGAAGGATCAAAGATTGCTTGGAAGAGCTATGGCGGGAGAGCAAGAGCAAGAAAGAGAGAGCTATGGCGGGAGAGCAAGAGCAAGAAAGAGAGAGCAAGAGCTTGCTTGGAAGAGCTATGGCAGGAGAGCAAGAGCAAGAAAGAGAGAGCAAGAGCTTGCTTGGAAGAGCTATGGCGGGAGAGCAAGAGCAAGAAAGAGAGAGACACAAAATGGAAACTCCAACAATCACAATGTGTGATCGGGCCTTCCTTTTATTCAAACTGTCACTAAAAGAATAAATAATAAAATGATGGTGATGGGCTCTTGCCACTTGCAGTGTGCAGTGGTGGGTACTGTCTCAGTGTAGTAATACATATATCTTCCAGAGACCATTTTCACAATTAGAGGTAATAAGAAAAACAATGTACATTGGTCTTTTTTGTCTTCCTTACATACACACATGTGCGTACGCATATACACATGCATGCACGCACACATACTCTGTGTGTGTGTGTGTGTGAAGGTCATTCCATAAGAGAAAATGAACCTTGAAGCCATGAATTTTCACATTGCTTATGTAGTGAAGGGTGTGGTGTGTAGAAGAGAGTATGTGTGCATGACAAGTAAGAAATGAAAGGTGAGAAGGATCAAAGCTTGCTTGGAAGAGCTATGGCGGGAGAGCAAGAGCAAGAAAGAGAGACACAAAATGGGCACTCCAACAATCACAATGTGTGACCAGGCTTTCCTTTTATTCAAACTGTCACTAAAAGAATGAATACTAAACTGATAGTGATGGGCTCTCGCCACCTGTAGTGTGCAGTGGTGGATACTGTCAAAACCATAGCCAAGTGCATTGCCAAGCCCAAAGAAGCATGACATAGCCATCACTAAGGAGTAGGTGTGCTACTCTGTTATGCTATCCAAGAATTAGCCAAAAATTATGCAAATTTGCTGATGTGTTCGTCTCCTGCTGTACATCTACATGGCCTCAATGGCAATGATTAGAGGCTCCAAGGGGTGCCCAAGGAGGCACACAACAAGCCTCAAGTGCTGAAATGCAAGGGGGAGTAAGATACAAGCTCCAAGGGTTTGAGCTATGGCTACCTTGATTGACTACAACCTGAGAATTGAATAAAAGTACTGAAAGAACACTTCAATACCTCTGTAGCAATGCCCTAAGGGTGCCTCAATAGGTCGGGAAGGTGCTAGAGGCAGGAATGATGGATATGAAAAGCATGGCAGTGGCAGTGGCCGTGGATAGGATTCTCAGAAATCTCGGTCCAAGTATCGTGGGAAGTCATGTAGCAAATCCTGTGGCAGGAATGCAGATGTTACTTGTCACCATTGTGGGAAAAAGGGCCATATTAGGCCACAATGCCATGAACTGTGCAATGAAAGGCGCAAAGATAAGGGGAAAGACAAAGTGTAGGATAAGTCTTCTGATCGCAGCATCGTGCCTGCAAAGTCCAGTGTTAAAATTGAAGAGATCAATGTTATGCAGCCTGAGGATGTTGATGATGATGATTATATACTGCGAGAAGTTGGGGAGTGATGGGAGCTCGGGAAGGTCGGCTATGGCTGTCGGGAAGGAGACCCAATGCTATAGGTATTTGAATAGAAACTGAGAATGCCATGAAGCAAGCTCGGCAAGTTGGAAAGCCAAGCTTTGATACCAGTTGAAAGGTGAGAAGGATCAAAGCTTGCTTGGAAGAGCTATGGCGGGAGAGCAAGAGCAAGAAAGAGAGAGCAAGAGCTTGCTTGGAAGAGCTATGGCGGGAGAGCAAGAGCAAGAAAGAGAGAGCAAGAGCTTGCTTGGAAGAGCTATGGCGGGAGAGTAAGAGCAAGAAAGAGAGAGACACAAATTGGAAACTCCAACAATCACAATGTGTGATCGGGCCTTCCTTTTATTCAAACTGTCACTAAAAGAATAAAGAATAAAATGATGGTGATGGGCTCTTGCCACCTGCAGTGTGCAGTGGTGGGTATTGTCTCAGTGTAGTAATACATGGGTGGTTAGGTAGAGGTGCCTTTACCCCCAACAAGATAAAAATACTAACATGTATCAAAGTAAAGGCAAGATGAGAGCTTGCATGTCAAAAGTTTTGATATACTCATTCAATGCTCTATAGTTTAAGAATAAGTAGAGGAAGGGAATGTTTTAACTATAGTTATATTTTAAAGTGTTGAAATGTGGGTTGATGTATGCATAAACAATATGTGTGTCGTTACAAAACTAATAGACATATTGGCGAACATGGTAACAAATATTTTGGTGGATATGTTGACATTAATACTAGAACCATAAATTTAGCCCTTGGCCATTTGAAACTTGCATCAAATAACTCTTCATCTCTTGTAGTGCTTGTTGAATGCTTAGCTCAATACTAGGAAATACACTTTTGTCTATCTCTATGCACCTATCGAGTCTAAAATTAAATAAAATTAGTGTGAGAATAAATAAAATTAATTTATTTTCTTTAGTACCAAATATCAATTTACTTGCTCTACGCATGGTCAAATTGAGATGATCGGTTTACTTCTATTGAAATTATCACTAAACAACATAATGTTGGGTAAATGAAGCACCATAGTGGAGGTTTGACAAATATTGTTAGGTTCCCTTGATGACCACTAGTGTCCCATATAGAGGCTATAGAGTAAGCGTAGGCTATAGGGTATATGCTTACTCTATGTATACCATAGCATTAGGACTGAAAATGTGAAAAAACGACACTTTTGTTAGTCCCTTGATTAAGAAAAGAGCCAAAGAGAGTTTGCCACGTATTGGTAGTCCATCACCGACAAAGTTATCAAAAGATACAATATTTTGAAATTTGAGAGATCTTTCTAAGACAAAATATCTAAAGTCTAACATTTTTTGGTAGTCCCAATAGTCTTATTCACTGACAAAAGCTATCAAGAGATATGACAAAGATGGGACCTAAAGTTAATACTCGATTTTTTGAAAATCAAGAGATTTGACTATGTGACTTATTTTTGGCACTCATGTATTTAAGCTCTCTTGATTCTCTTTCTTCACCTTCTCTTTACGTTTCTTTCTCTACACAATATATGTGCTTTTATTCTTTTTCCATATAGCATCCACAAGGCATCCTTCTCATTCCATGAACTCTGGTATCATCTATGAAAAAAGTACAAGTGAAACTTGGAAGCCCAAAATTTTTATTATAAATGATTAGATTACCATCCTACCATCCTACTAAGGCTCCCACAAGAGGAAAAAAACAAAACAAGAGGATGCACCTCCAGAATGTTTGCTCAACTTCAACATGTTTATATGATTAGGGATATATCCTTGCCTCCAACTAAATGCATTTCTTTACAAATACATGGTAAGTTTTGATACAAGTAATAAGCATAATTTGTATTCTATCAGAGTAAGTAATAAAAATGGATTATTTTTCACAAATGTCTTTCCATAAACAAGTTTTGCACGATAGCTTATGGAGAGATTGAGTGGTACTTTCTAGGATATTAGAAGATATTAGAGACACATTGAAGTTCTTGACAAGACAATAGAAGTTCAAGATATAAGTTCTTATGATAGCTCTTACATAATTTGCTTTGTGATAACACTTGCAAAACCTAGTTGTGTATACCTGACTCACAAACCGGAACAAAACAAAGATATAAGATCAAGTTCAATAATATAAACACATTATAAGTTTTTGACAAGAAAGTACAACTTCTCGATATATGTTCAAGCTTAATGGTGTACACCATTTAAAAATATTTTAATATTATTTAATTTTTGAAGTTGTATATCTCTTGCAATTGTATTTTTGAACAAAAAATATATAAACCATTGAGAATTTAGTCTTGCTCATTAGCACTTCTTGTGAAGAAACATTTGAATATACTTCAATATGATTTTCAAAACAAAAATATATTTGATTTATATACTCAAATTATTTCATTATATCATGAGTTACAAGATGTGAGTGTACATATATGAAAAAATAGTCTATCCTTGGAGTATATTCCTTGAATATTAGCAAAAGCACTAAATGAATATTTACAAGATATAAACTACAATAAATGGATTTTCTTTTCATGATTTTCTCAAATATTTTTCAATTATATCTAAGATTTTTTAACTTTAGGGTAATATCATGATAATGCTATTATCTTTATTTTTAATTAGATCTTACACTTACCAAAAAAATATAATTTTTAAATGAATATCTTATACTTTAAAAGTTTAAATTTTTAAAAGAATTTTTGAAGCTCGTTTGCTATTTTAAAAATATTTTAAAGCTAAAAATAAGCTTAAAATTTAAAAAATCACAAAAAATAGAACTTGTATGATACAATGCGATTAGGGGGGTTGGTGCATCACCAACCCCTCTAATTGCACTGTATCTTGCAAGTTTCATTTAAGGTGGGTTTTTCTCGTTTTTCAAGCTAATTTTTTACCTTAAAGTATTTTTTAAATAACAAATAGGCTCCAATTTTTTTTTTCAAATCACAAGATATGTGTGAAAATTTTAGGTATTTTTTGATAAGTGTAAAATCTCATTATTAAAAATAAAGATCATAGCATTATCACATAGTTGAATCCAGTAGTGACCATTACCTTGAAACTGAAAAATCCTAGAAAAATCATAGAACTTAGATATACTTGAAGAAAACTTGAAAAAAAATAAGACTTACAAGATATAGCCCAATTAGGGGATTGGTGGCATCTGCAAAATAAGAAAACAAATGAAAGCTACCAAGCATAGTGGTTGTAATATTATTTGGTATGTGGATATGTATGTGCATTTGATTATGCCTTTGTGCTTATATGCATGTATGAATGCATATTCATGAAAAAAGAGAATATTTGGATGTTCTTATATGATGATTTTGAAAAATTTTGATTATGCATATTTATGATCCACATCATCACATAGTGCATAAAGATAAATAATATTGATAGTAGACTAGAGTCCATGGATTTTCTTTTGGGCCTTCATTAAGTTAGCATTCAATTCAGTTTGAGGTCTTGGTTTGCATAAGCACGACTTGATAGTTGTTCATTTTCTTCTGCTTGTTGTTTTAGAGCTAGTATCCCATTTTATTGAAACATTAATAGTCTATTCTTGGATAGAATTCTCACTCATAAGCGGGGGGTACAACTATTCTGATTCCACTTTGGGATGGGAAGTGGTAGTGACTATCAATGATGGATATATTGGTATTTGCAATGATAGATGATCGCTTATTAGGATCCATGGGCAGAGGGCAAGTTTTCTTGGACTCAATCATTTTGGGACTACTTATATACAACACTTTTGAAGTCTTGTGTTTATCACTCATCCAACATTGTTTTCCTTTAGTATCCATTTTGCTAGATGTATGTATATGAACTAAAAAGAATACCATACGTAATAAATATCTAGAAGACAAGCAAAAGTTCATTATGCTTGAAAATAATATATTTAAGAAGTCTAACTTAAAAGATGGATGACCGTCATCCCCAAGATATGGCGCATTGAGCCAGATGCAACTTGTATGCATGTCACCTCCCTATGCTACCTCCACTTGTTAGGATTTTCTTTTATTTATTTCTTTAATTCCTTCTACTGGCCTTGATCCAACTAGGTAGTATCTGCCTCTCACATATAGATTAGAGTTTGTCATTGTCCTTCCTATGACACCATTAGTTTTTATCTTTTCAAAGCTTGAAGTAAAATAATGGTTAGCTGTTCATCTCCTTTATTATGAACTAATTTTCAGTACTTCTATATAAAATCATAACCTTTTAATCAATATTTAAATTCTATTTTTCATATATTCTACTAAACTATATCTCTATACTAAACATTTTTAAAGCAATCGAGGGGACTGATTCTTAATGTGAAATAATAATAAAATATTGTTATAAGAGTGAGGACACATGTGAGTCAAAAAGGACTAGTTGAAGTTGTAGTTAGGCTAAGTGTGATGTTTGCGCAAGTCCATTGGACTTGCACTCTAGTGGTGGTGGTGGGGGCAGGGGTAGGTATAACCACATTTATTCTTTTGAGTAAAGCGAGCATGGTGCTTCGATGAGATACTTTTGCTTGCTAGCTACTCTCTCTTCTCCTTAATACCTTGATTTTGGGAGGGTCCACCCTAGCTTGCATGTGATCATGGAGTTTGAACTTCGTTGAGCACCATGCATAATAGCTATAATATGACTAGTTGTTTAAGGGGTTTTTACACAAAACCCTACCCAAGGTGTTGTGCGTAGTATGTAAGGGAAGTGGGTTTTTGCACAAAACTCTCTACCTAGGGCAGTTTTTCCCATCCAATGGAAAAACAGAAGAGGTTTGAATGCAAACCTTTTCTCCATCGAATGAGAAAATGAAATAGGTTGAAATGCGACCACTTTTGGGGGCAAAATAATGACATTAATCACAAAAAAGTAGCTAGCTTTCACAAGGACAAACTTGAATTTTAATAGGTTCTTCGGAAATCAAGCATCCACCAAAAGAACAATTTCCTATGAGCATTGAGCCAATATATCATGCTTGGGATGAGGAGTTAGAAGAAAGAAAGACAAAAGGGATGCGTTTGATTGGCACAGGACCATTGTTTTCGACGTTATTAACGAACCTTCTATTACTCCCCCCCCCCCTTTCAATAGCCGGTGCTTGCGGGGCTAAGCGAGGGTTTCGTTGCTCCAATCAACGTTATTAACTCCGCTAACCTTCTATTAGCCCCGTGAAGCGAGGGTTTCGTTGCCCCCACTCCCCCCAACCCCAGCGGCGCGACGGGTGGTTGATGTGACCAGCTGGCTAATAAGTCCCATTTGCATGTGCGCGTCATCCCTCTTGTAATTTTTGGTATTATTCCCAATTGCACTCCTTCCGGAGATGATAGCACGTCGCGCGCAATGCAATGAATAGTGATGTCACTTTTCTCGAATTTGCACGTCACAAGAAAGGGTGGTAAAAATCATATTAATCGACCCACGAGAGAGTCTGAGCAAATCATCTGGTATTTTAAGAGTTTTTTGCAAAGGACCGTCAAATTTCTCTTTCACCCACCAATAAAGTGGAGCAGGGAAAAAGAAAGGTATTTGAACGATCAAAACGCTATTCTCGATATCAATCATAATGTGTTGTGGTACTGCAGTTTAACATCAAGTGGGCAGGAAATTGCATCTTTTGCTAGGACTCCTGCGTACTGGTATGCACTTGGGAACTATATATTGACCATAGTGTGTACTTACTTACTGCTAACTGTTAGGAAAATGCATGTTTTGATAGGATTCATGCGTACTCATGAGACACACTTTAGAACTATATATTGACCACAGTGTGTACTTAGTGTGGTTGTGCTAATTACAGTAGGGGTAGCATATGAAGGTCACGTGAAAAGATAGCTCTCTCTCTCTCTCTCTCTCTCTCTCTCTCTCATATGTTGAAACTCCAAACACGGGTTTTGTCCAATCCAGAGAGTCCCATCGAAGTCCATCAGCCGGCTGCCGGTAATGTGTTGTCTTTGCCCCACCTCCCTTTGCCTCCTTTGTGTCTCATCACTTCCCTGTTGTCTGGTAAAATCCAGCAAATTATTGCATCGGAGCGCAGCTGCCATAAAATCACTCTATCCAATCTTAAGAAAAACCAATTCAGAGCACCCTTGAACCCAGCATTGGAGTGACACAAAGGAGCCTGTCCGAAACATTGTATCATGTATACACACACACACACACTCTCTATCTCTCTCTCTCTCTGTGTATATATATATATATATATATAGCATGCGTGAAGTCGTGTTGACATGCATGCATGCAAGTCATGTCAGGTGCAGCTTCGATCATGGTTGTCGCCGTATTTACGTAACTCGAACAAGCTAATAAATAAAGAGGGAATTATGGCGTCATGTTGTTGAGCAAGTTAATATAAATAATAGAGAGTAGAAACAGGCAGTTCGAATCTTGTCCACTTGGAAATAAAGGTTGCCTAGTTGCTGCCGTGTCACTTGATCACACTAGGGTAGAGAAAGAAAAGAAGCAATGGGAGCTTTATGCCTCAGAGTGCCGTCGCGCCCACTACCTATGAGGCTAACCGGGGTGTATATCATATTAATCTTCCCCACACAAAAAGTATGGTTGCACTCCTAGCTCTATAGTGAGGATATGAGCAATAGATCAATGAATGAGCCCTTGATTGGTTTGACAAGTTATATAATGGTATGGAGTTTGCAAGCACCTTTCAGCAACCAATCAAAATGCGACCCCTAGCATTAACCCTCCTGGCATTGCATTAGAACCCCCTTTTGAGGGGGTGCTAGTAGGGGAAGGCCAGGATTAAGATAACCCATTCCCCCTTCAAACCACAATGTGCAACCCCAAGGGGAGGAGGGGAATGGTTTTTCACTCTCCCCACTAATCATAAGTGCAATTGAGCTCTTAATACTTGGCAATACCCCCACAGGGTAAAAATAAGAGACCCCTATGAGACCCCTATGATTATTTTTACCCCTATGAGACCCCTATGATTTTGAGCGAATGTCTGGTTGATCATTACTAAAGAGTTTAGAAAATTGGGTGAATATTGAGAGAAGTCCCTATTTTAAAGCTATTTCTAGATTAATTTTAGGTCGAAGTATGTAAATTGTTTGTGTATATGGATTTTTTGAGTTTTCAAGCCTAAAAAATTAGCTTGATGACTAAGAAAACCTTTGAAAGTAGCCATTGGGCTAAAATTCGCCCCTAGTTTTTACCTCCTACCCCCATCTCATCGTGATTGTATGGGGTGTGGGTTAGTTTCCATGGTATATCGTTGCTCTGCGAATCAATGCTCAATGTGCTACAAAAAAGTTCACATTCCCATGCCTCAAGGACAAACTCTTTTTCGATCACAAAACCTGTTTTCAATCCTCTCCATTAAATGAAAAATTTAGATTAAAAAATACATTTGGTAACTGGCTACTATTGTGGAGAGACTTATCCATTGTTGGTATAATTGCACACAAAACTGCAGGGCTAGATTTTTTATTTGGCCAAAATTATGGCCCTCCAAAATGGAGAAAATCTTGTCGAGAGATTTCATCAAACTTTAAGATGCACGGGAAAAAGATAGCAACACACATCTTCAAACAATATTTCCAACAAATTTCCTTTGTTTGGGGTCAATTTTCATGTGAATTGGCTATAAGGGGGCCCCTTTGGTGCAACATAAAGGGATAGATTGTGTGATAAAGCCCACGTCATCACTCTTTCATCACATGCACTTGTGATGCACAAGTATTATGCACCAATTGCCTTCACCTGTTAAAAGTGTTTCACATGGCAAAAGCAACTCCCACATTCATAGTGTTCTTGCATTCTACACTTTGTTGAAGAAATTACTTTTGGTGCTTATGTGACAAGCATCATACAATTATTTGAAAATGGCCTTCAAGGAGACACCCTTCTAACAAACGCAAAATCATCATTTCAAGTTCCCTATAAAACAAGAGCTGTATTGCTACCTATAAATTCAATCCCTAGAAAATTGTGTTTTTGTGGCTATTGTTTTTATTAAAATTCAAGGAATGTATCATTTTTCCAAATTTAATAACAAAAAACCTAGGATATTTATTTATCTTTATTAGGGGCATTTGTTTAAGAACTATGAACTTCTTTGTTATCATGTACAGATCCATAGAAGTTTAGCATGTGTTCCCACATCCAAACTAGATCACAAATGATTTAGCTACTAATTGCTCATTATTCAAGCTTGGATTACATCTTTATAGTATGTAGAGGGTCAAGCTGCACATATATTTCTTTTCTTTCAATTCGAAACCTCCATACAAGAGGATATGCATAACATGTTTGATTGGGGGTGGGCACAAAGCAACTTGATATATTTCACACATTGAAATTATATGCATGGACCCACATTTCTATTTATTGATTGACCATGAAATGCTTGATGTGATTGGGACCATGTGTGTATTTCCAACATGGCTTGATGTAAAGTAATGTCGTTGCATTGTAAACATGCAAAATTTGCTAAGTGAAAGTTGTGACAAAAGGAAATATTTCCCTTTCAACTAAAAGGGTGAAAAGAATATTTGTTGGATGGTGTGAGACAAACGTGGGTGTAGTGACTTCTTTTACAAGGTCTCTAAACTCTATTTGATGGGGATTACTTGTTAGAACACCCACAAATAATCACATAGTACCAAGTTACTTTTGTTCTATTACTTTGACGTGGGTTTTTAATGTGGATTTGGAATTTTTGGTTGAATTGCTATTTCAAGGGAAATGTAATATTATGAGAAAGCTTCTTAATGTGGGCTACAACCTTAACAATATTGTGCATCTAATGCCACTAAGTTACAATTCTATTTCAGGTAATGCAAAGTGATTATTTGAATGTCATCAGTGATCTACCTAGGGTTCGAATGCATACACAGTTGAAACTCAACCCATGCACCCAAAAACTATGTGATGACCACATTGGCATCAAGTTACAAAATGTTATTAAATGGATCAAGAGATTCATTGAACCTTTAACTCAAGGCCTTTTGCACCAAAGTTGAGTTGACAACTAGAGAGATTTGAAGTTCCCTCTTAAAGTTCACATGAGCATCCTTGAACTTTTGAATAATATTGAGCTTGTTCACTCTACTTATTCATTTAGACACATTTTGGATTGCCCATTTTCACATATAATATCTAAATAATTCGAGTTTAGCTTTAGCTTAAGTTGTAAAGCAAAAGGTAAATTTTTGGTTTGTCACTATAAGTTTAATATATGAAAGTCCAATTTACATATTATAGTTCACTAGCACATAGCTGTAACTCTTATTTAGGGCCAAGAAAAGAGAATATATATCCAAAACTTAAAGAGCTTCAAATACAAAAAAATGTTTGTAGTTCTTCTCTTGGAAGATGAGTGCTTAAGTTGGGCATAAAGTAATGCATCTCCTTTTTAAGTGTTTTTATGGGATTAGAATATCTCTTAGTCATTGCATATGCACAAATCCATAATATATTTACCAATTGCATAATGCATGCAAGGTGTTATGAACAAGTGTCTAAACATAGTTATTGCATTTATGTGTAGATCCCATGATACTATTCACTTTGCAAAAAAGTTGAACATTAGGAGAAAATATCAAATGACACTTGGGGTCAGTATATATAACTTATAATTAAATGCCACTCCATGGAACATTGGAATTCATTATTGAAATAAAAATGCCTATAAATATCATCAAGAGAAAATAACATGGTGATAGTAACAACATGAAAGTGCTACTTATTGAAAGGTTTGAATGCTTTCAAAAAGAAGTGGGAATTCTTTTCAATATGTAAGGCATATAGGATGATCAATTCATTTTAGAAATAATAATTTGATAATGAAAAATGAGCACTAGTCTAAGGACATAACTAATGTGAGACTAGCTTATTAGAACTGGAATAACATTTAAGGTTATCTCAAATAATGCCAAATATTATTGTTTCCATTGTCTTTGCTTAGAATTGGGAAGAGCGCTAAACTCCTAGTGGACTACAAAAATGGATTCTATTACATAATTAACTTGCAAAGGAATTTGAATTTATGTAATCAAAAGATTATTGTGAGACTAGCTAGTTAGAATTGGATAAGAATATTTAAGGTTATCTCAAATAATGCAAATATTATTGTTTCCATTCTCTTTTCTTAGAATTGGGAAGATCATTAGACTCCTAGTGCAATATGTAAATGTATCCTATCACTTAAACTTCCAAGAGAATTTCAATTTATATAACCTATAGATACATAGGGGATGCATTCTTTATAAAATCTTATGTAGGCAAGGGGGAGGGGTTAATTCACGGAAGGAAATGTGTACATACAAAGACCCTTCAATTAAAGGTCATTTTCTAAATTAGGGGTACAATATTATCTAAAATAGATATGTATTTACAAATAATGAATCTCTTTTATAACAACTTGAATGCATTTGATAGGGATAGTTTCTTCATTAGTGAACTACCTACTAAAAAGCCAAGATACACCCAACTAAACACCCATGGGGTGGGGGGGAGGGGGGTTTGCTAAAGGTATCTCCCCTCAAAATATAATAAATGAACATGCTACTAACAACCCAAGCACTTAAGATTGGATACAAAGTTTTGTAGCATTTGACAAGTAAAACACTAGCAAAACTTCAAATAGTTGAAAAAGAAAGATTTAGGAATTAGGCTTCCTTTGACTACAATTATAATGAATATAGATTCTAATAGCATATTATAATGAGTTAACAACAAACGAATTTTGTAAGATGTCAACTTTATTGAAAGAAGAAATGACCTAGAGAATTGCTAGAATGGTAAGAGACGCACATTGGAAAAAAAATGAACTAAAAAATGGGACTTTTAGCACCCCCCTTTAAAATAAGAAAAAGTGAAGAGAAGAATAGCAAAATAATCCTCTTCTCTCTCCACTTTTGCAATCTTGTTTTGCCTTGTTTATACTATCCACAAATTGCTTAGAGCCCTTCTCTCTTCTCATTCAAGAACATGTTTTAAACCAAATTTTATATTAAAAGAAGAGTTAGTTATAGGAGTGCGGTGCTTGGTTTTCAATGAAAAATGATTAGTAGATATGGATATATTTATTTTTAAAGAAAAAAATAAAAATAGAATTCCAAGAGTTCTTTTAAAGATAGTTTGGGTATTTTTTATATTCTCGCTTTTTGTTAATAAACAAACTTGTTGGTTAATTTTTTCATTTTTTGGAAATGTTTTTTGAGGCAAAATTGATTTTTCTAAAATTTGGAGACTTGAAGGCATCCCTTCTCTATAAGCTATTCTTCTTCATTTCACTACTCTCTCATACCTTTACTTTGAACTTTTCTTTGTGTCTATCCAACATGCCTTGACACAATGAACTACCTTGACCTCTCTTGCTCACCATCAATCTATCAATGTTTGTGCACTTTTCCTTTACACTCAATTATTCCATTTTCGTTGACATCTATGTGTATCCTTCTATCATACCTTCACACAATAAGGTACATGCTTTCCTTTGACATCTTTGTGTGCCTATTTGTACCTCTCTAGTCTACTTCCATAGATATCAAAACCGCTATTTCCATTAACATCTCTAC